>NC_073636.1:83697500-83997500 GCF_029407905.1 Bubalus kerabau | reverse complement strand
TGCATGCGTTCACTGTGGTAAGTTATTAGGCAATTGACCTTAATGCCCCTGCTCTGAATCACTAGCTTACTTGGGCTCTGCAGCTGCTGAGACTCTTAGGTGTCATCATATTTCATTGCTCAGCAGCTTCATGTTGAGTGCAGCCAAGTTTGAACAGAGTGGAAGGGATGCAGGATGGATCCACTCCAAAAGACGGAGGGGAGGGCTCTGTGTACCCTGAGGGAACAATAGACTTGTGATAGGAATGCAGAGTGGGGAGGAGAGGGGTTCTCTTGGCAATCTCAAGCTCAGACTTTTCTTTCTTTCTGCCAGCAAGCTTAAGCCTTATCACGTCACGCTCGGGCTGTTTTAATAGAGAACTTCCGAATGGTCTTTGTCTCTGTCTCCTCACCATTGTGCCAGATTAATCTTCCTGAAGCACAGGATTTATAGCACAGCCTGATTCATAAGTCTTTAGCAACTTCATCTTGCTAATAAACAATATACAAACACCTTCATGTAAATTTTTGATACTTCCTCAACCTAGCTTTCAAGCCACGTCCTCTGTTACTGTCCAGCATGATGCCTTTGAGCCTCTGGTCTCTGCCCTGCACAGCCCTGCTGGGCAAGAGAAATATTTCAGGATTCTCTACTTATCTCCTCTGGATCCTTATCTTACCTCACTTAATGCATTTGCCTCATCCTTGAATATGGATGATTTTGGTGAAAAGAATAATGATCAAGAAAAGGTTTGGGAAATAGGGATCAATAGCAATATGGCTTATATCTTGCAAATGCCATTAATTTATGCCACCTTTTAAAATTATATAGAAGTTGTTTACTGTAACTGCCACAAATGCTGCAGTGCTTCTCTGTGTGCATGCCCCTTCGAGTATTTTTTAGGTTAAATCTCAAGTAGTGGTTTTGCTGAGACACAGAATCTGTAAATTTTAATGGAAACTGTCAGGACGCCCTCCTGTCTCATCAGCAGTCTCTGAAAGAACGTGCCTGCCTGTCGACGACCAGCGCTTTGTGTTCCGGACTCTGATGTCTCTTGCACTCTGCTGGGTGCTGCTCTCTTGTTGAGGAATGGGTGAAGGAAAGGTCCTGAAAATGGTTCAGCTTCATCCTCAATGTTTGAACTTTTATGAGCAGAATGAACTCATACATTACCTATGAAATTTAAACTTCTTTTAAAGATTTAAGATTGCATCCATGTGACTGACGTTGGAGGTTAGTGCTCTTCACAGAGAGGGGGCCGTCTGAGAGATCGGCGCCAGTCTGGGGAGGGGAGACCAAGCTAGGAATGAGTGCATTCTTAGGTTGAGACCAAAGCCTTGTGGAGAGACTGGAACTGGAGTCAGGGTCCTGCTGAACTGAGATTCTGAATCAATAGCAGAAAAGATACGAAGCTGGAGAAGCCAAGAGAGGAAAGAGAAGTTGGAAAGCAAATCACCAGGTCATCAGCCCTGGAGTTCGGTAAGAACTCAAGGCAAGCAGTGAGGAAAGGCGCAGGGGCTCAGACAGACTCATGTGGATGAAGCTTCCCTGGGGTAGTGGGAGAGGAAGCTGGAAAAGAAACATCTTCTGAAAGACTCAACTCTCCCTTTTGAGAGATGCCCTCACTGGCCTTCAAGACACAGCTCTCTGCATTAAACAAACTATATTACTGATATCTGAATAAGTTCTCATAATGTCTCTTTTCCTCTATAGAACTGGAACCAGTTTGTAATTATCCATGTATGTCTTCTCTTCTGGGCCTACTGTGTCGGGGCTAGAAAGCCTTCTTGTAAAGGGCTATCTGGTAAATAGTTCAGGCTCTGTGAACGAGATGGTCCCTATCTCAACTGTTCAACCCTGCTGTCAGCCTGGACTGGAAGAAACACAAGCTGGAATCAAGATTGCCAGGAGAAATATCAAGAACCTCAGATATGCAGATGACACCACCCTTATGGCAGAAAGTGAAGAGGAACTAAAAAGACTCTTGATGAAAGTGAAAGAGGAGAGTGAAAAGTTGGCTTAAAGCTCAACATTCAGAAAATGAAGATCATGGCATCCGGTCCCACCACTTCATGGGAAATAGATGGGGAAACAGTGGAAATAGTGTCAGACTTTATTTTTCTGGGCTCCAAAATTACTGCAGATGGTGACTGTAGCCATGAAATTAAAAGACGCTTACTCCTTGGAAGGAAAGTTATGACCAACCTAGATAGCATATTCAAAAGCAGAGACATTACTTTGCCAACAAAGGTTCGTCTAGTCAAGGCTATGGTATTTCCTGTGGTCATGTATGGATGTGAGAGTTGGACTGTGAAGAAGGCTGAGCGCCAAAGAATTAATGCTTTTGAACTGTGGTGTTGGAGAAGACTCCTGAGAGTCCCTTGGACTGCAAGGAGATCCAACCAGTCCATTCTGAAGGAGATCAGCCCTGGGATTTCTTTGGAAGGAATGATACTAAAGCTGAAACTCCAGTACTTTGGCCACCTCATGCGAAGAGTTGACTTATTGGAAAAGAGTCTGATGCTGGGGGGGGATTGGGGGCAGAAGGAGAAGGGGACGACAGAGGATGAGATGGCTGGATGGCATCATGACTCGATGGATGTGAGTCTCAGTGAACTCCGGGAGTTGGTGATGGACAGGGAGGCCTGGCGTGCTACGATTCATGGGGTCGCAAAGGGTCGGACACGACTGAGCCACTGATCTGATCTGATCTGATCTGATGTGATTGGGCATGGCTGTGTTACAATAAAGTTTTATTCAAAAACGTAGATGGTGGCCTGATTCAGGACACAGGCTGTGGTTTTCTGACCCACGATCTTATCCCCATTGTTATGTAGGGATAATAATACTACTAATCTCCTCTGTTGATCTGAGAATTGAATGAGAACATGCAGGTAAACTACCGATGGAATAAAACTCCTATTTTATGGCAAGACAAAAAATTAAGCATAAAATTTTTCTCTGCCCATTTGGAGCAGGGTTAGTGCACCTGCACTCATCAGCCCTCCTTAGGAGATAATATTCCTTCTTAATCTCATAAAGGGCCACAACTTCTTAGAAGACACCTTCCTTCTTACTCTTGTAAGGGGTCGTGAAGACCCTGACCCCCTATTCAACTTGCCAGTGTAGATCTGTGTTGTGTAAATTGTCAGCACATCACTTAATAAAGAAACTTTGTCTCAAAACCTATATACAACTATGACCTCTAGCAGGCGGAACTCGGAGCTTCTGCAAGGCTGTCTCCCGGTTATAATGCTCAGGTTGCCTGGAGTACAATTTTCATTTCTTTCTTAAGCTGACTATTGATTATTCTTTTTCATTAACACTACTTGGCTTAGTGTTTGGCATGTAGCTTTTTATTTCATATTTTCTTAATTAAATGTTTAATAAGTATCCCTGTAACTATTTTATAAACCTATTTAGTACATCTGCTCATGAACCCGTTGGTTGGGTCTGGTTCCTTGTCATGATATTGACCAGTGGGTCTCTCATGCTTAGAGGATTCTGAGCACTTAGAATGCCCTCCCCCCTGAAATACCCAAGTGATTTTAATAAAGACTGAAAATGAAAGTGTTAGTTGCTCAGTTGTGTCTGACTCTCTGTGACTCCGTGGACAATAGCCCACAGGGCTCCTCTGTCCATGGGATTTCCCAGGCAAGAATACTGGAGTGGGTAGCCGGTCCCTTCTCCAGGGGGTCTTCCCAACCCAGGGATTGAACCCAGGTCTCCAGCCTTAGCAGGCAGATTCTTTACTGTCTGAACCACCCAGGAGGACCCTAATAAAGACTGGATATCCCTTCAGACAAGCCTGACAGAAGCACCGCTGCTAATTGTTCTTGGCTGAGGATGTTACCTGGAGTTTGATCTTCAGACAGGCCTCCTGCAGGAAATGGATTTCAGATTCAATTGGGAAGCTCAGTGATCTCATGGATGCATAATAAAGACATCTCTTGACCAGAACCCCCTGAGGTTAGAGTGTCCTAGAAGTGATTAAAAGCTATTTCACTGAGTGTTACTCTTCAAAGTGAATGAATATTCTGATCAGTAGGGCTGTTTGAACTGAACTACTTTTTAAGTGGTAACTTGATTTGCTGTTTTGAAAAGTCTGATGAAGTGTGTTTGAACATTTGCAGAAATTTAGCAGACATTCCGATTTGTTTGTACAATTACCCCTAAATTGTAGGGATTATCTGCTCATTAATACTGTCGTTTGCTCTTTGGGCTAAGGCTTGTAGTGAGTGCATAGTAATTAGAATAAAAGTGGAAACAAGTGAACAGATTGGTTAATCATCATAAGTAAAGTTGCTTCAGAGTAGCTCTGTACGGCATCAGGATGCAGAGAAGCAGTTGAGGGTGACTTAGTACCTGCTTTAGTCTAATTACACTGGAGTTGGATAATTTATTGTGGCAAGCCTGTATTTGCAGTAGTTGATATCTTTTGAGAACGTAGGCAAGTGTCAGGACATTGTCTCTAAAGAAGGGAGGTTTAGAATCTCACAAAAGTATTTAATCCTTCTTATGAAAAGAAATATCAAAATCCTTTTAACTCCAAAGTGAAAACTTGGGGAAATTTCCCCGTTGGAGTTCTTCTCTAGAACGAAAGATTCAGTGTCTAGTTACGGTGGTGTTGAAGAGTTCAGGTTTCAGAGCCCCCATTGTTTTTGTTGTTTTTTGCAGGTATTTTTATTATTTTTCAAACTCTAAACTTTTTATTTGGTTTTGGAGTGCAGCGATTAACGATGCTGTGGTAGTTTCAGGCGAACAGGAAGGGACTCAGCCAGACAGACACAGAGTGCGCTCCTCCCCAGCCCCGCCCACCCGGGCCGCCGCGTGACGCTGAGCAGCGCGCCCTGTGCTGCATGGTAGGTCCTTGCTGGTTATCCGTTTTCAATGCAGCAGCGTGCACATGACCTCCCCAAACTCCCTAACTGTCCCTCCGCCCGCCAACCATAGTTCATCCTCCAGTCCGTGCGTCCCCTTCTGCTTTGTAAGTAAGTTCCCTTGTATCATTTGTTTTCACATTCCCCATATACGGGATGTCATCCCATATTCAGAGACCTTGTTTTTATAATTACAAACTAACCATCAGCTGTAAAGCTATGGACTGATTATTTAGGTACAGGCTGTAGGAGTTGATAAATGTAAGCCAGAACTTTAAGACTGCTCTTAATTAACCGAGTGACCTTAGGCCTCAAGTAGCTAAGAGTAAACAGAACGACCAGCTTGTCCTGGTTTGTCCCAGGTCTCTTGGTTTGAGCACTGAAAGTGCCACGTGCTGGGAACCTCTGTCCCAGGCAAACCGGGACAGCTGGTGGTTCTCTTAGAAGCCGAGGCCACGGAGGATTGCTAACTGAATAAATGATGCCGTGGCTCAGCGAGGGTCCTGCTCGGGGATGCTGGATGACTTCCTTAATCTCTCTGAGCTCTTGGTGCCTCGTCTGTAAACTAGGGCACTGTAAAAAACGTGGAGGACACCTGGCTGGGAGAAAAGAGACAGAGAGGACAGCCGGGCTGGAGGCTGGTGAGAGAAGAAGTTAGACCCTGGGACAGTGCCTCAGACTGTGCGTCCTGCCAGGCTTGCGGTGAAGCTGTGCTTCAGCTTTGTTGAATGAATGAGTCAACCATTCTCTTTCCTGTGGTTAATTCAGATATGTTTCTTTACTTGCAAAAGGACCAACTCTGAGTGACAGAAACTTCTGGAAAGGTTTTATAGCTTTGCCACATTGACAGCTGTATAACCCGTCCCCATAAGCAGTTCAGAGCTTGTTTGAAAACTTTTTCAAGATCTGTCAATAGTTCAGTTCCTATTCAATGATCTGCCAACAATCTCCCTCATCTCAGTATAAATCTTTCACAATTTCAAACTTATATGCTCGCAAACTACTTTTTAATGGCAACCCAGGTATTCTATTGAAATCATTGTATGTGGTAATTAGTAATCTACAAGATAATTTCAGTTAATTTTAAATTTAAAATCCATCATCCAAAACGAGTTGGATCACAGTGGAGCTACCAACAAAAGAAATGAATCAGAGCATGAGAGAAGCTGCACTCAACCCTGGAAATAAAAATGTGCCGATTTCTCAGGGAATAATCATTGTCTCGATTTTTACTTGTAATTATAATTTAATTATGAACCTACTTTTGCAACATTTTAAAAGTACATAGTTAGCATTTAAGTACTTTCCATATAATTATGTGTTATTGAACCAGCTCATTATGGAGTGGTTGCTGCATAAATTGCTATGCTTTGTGTAAAAATATTTTTTCACTTCAGGTTGACTTGAAATAAAATAAGACACATTATTTGAACGATATTTAGAAGCTGCCCTGTACTGCATGGGTGCTCTAAACTTGACCGTCTTAAAGACTGGTGAACTTGCTAACGTTGGTAAAGATCACTTCTGGAAACCCAGGAGATTTTTCTTTTTTTCTTTCTTTTTTCCCTAAGAATTTACTTCTATCTTCATCATTCCCCTCGAGACATTCCTAGAGAATATTTGAAAATCCTGCTTCTAACACCTCCATAGTCCCTTCAGCCTCATGGAAGAAAGAGTCAGTGAATATTTGATTAAGAGTCTACTATGGGGCTCCTCCGGAGAAGACAATGGCACCCCACTCCAGTACTCTTGCCTGGAAAATCCCATGGATGGAGGAGCCTGGTGCGCTGCAGTCCATGGGGTCGCTAAGAGTCAGACACGACTGAGCGCCTTCACTTTCACTTTTCACTTTCATGCATTGGAGAAGGAAATGGCAACCCACTCCAGTGTTCTTGCCTGGAGAATCCCAGGGACGGGGGAGCCTGGTGGGCTGCCGTCTATGGGGTCGCGCAGAGTCGGACACTACTGAAGTGACTTACCAGCACCAGCATGGGGCTCCTCAGGTGGCTCGGTGCTAAAAAATTTGCCTGCCGATGCAGGAGACACGGGTTCGAGCCCTGATCTGGGAAGATCCCACCTGCCGCAGAGCAGTGGAGCCCGAGGGCCACAGCACTGAGCCTGCGCCCTGGAGCCTGGAAGCCCCAACTCCGGAGGCCAGCAAGCCCTGGGGCCCTGGCTCCGCAGCAGAGAGTAGCCCCCACCCTCCCCAGCTCAAGTAGGCCACGCAGCAACGAAGGCCCGGCACAGCCAGTAGTAATAGTAATGAAGACTCAGTGGCTTTATGGAGTTTACACTAAGGGCATGGTTATATTAAAGGGAAAAGAAGAGTCTGTTGTGTCTTCAAAAGGCCTGTTCCCCGCCCGAGTGGACTGTGGTTAAGGACAATAAGTGCTGATATTCGAGCGCAGTCCTTCCTTATCTTCTCTCATTCAAACCTCTGGCCAATCCCAGAGGAACTGGCCAGAGGAACAGCAACGTGTGTTCTAATGCTGCCCCATTTTACAGACCAGGAAACTGAGGCACAGAGGTTGGCAACTGGCACAAGCTTGCAAGGCTGAAGGAGCTAGGCAGGATCCAGACCCAAGCAGTGCATCTCTGGAGACCACGCACCTAACAGCTGAGGTGCCTCAGCCCAAGGGGCTCATGCCAGATGCTGGGGCCTCCACGGGGGCCACTGCAGAGCATGAAGGGCAATGAGTCCCACAGAGGGCCATGCAGTACTGCACCTTGGCAGGTGAATGAATTTCTAGGACCTGGATCCCAAAAAGGAGTTAAGGCGAAGGGGAGGAGGGGGTTGTTGAAGGACACCTGGGCCCTCCATCACCATTCACCCCCCATCCCGGGGCCGCCAGCCTGCAGGTGGAGTGTGTTTACCGATCGTTAGCACTGCAGGAGGGTGCGGGGCAGCGGTGCGGCTGCCTGTATCTGCGGTCTCTGCTTGTCGAAATCCCCAGGATTTGAGAATATGCCCAGGAATGGAACACCGAGACTGCTTTCATTGTTAAATTTCATTTATTCATGTCCATAGATCAATTAAAATTAAGTGCTGCCTTAAGATCGAAACATTATCTTATAAATAATGATTGCATGGGATGCTGTCTTTCAATTATGCTTAGGCTCCTCAGTGCTTGATTTAAAGGCCATCAGATCAGATCAGTCGCTTAGTCGTGTCCGACTCCTTGCGACCCCATGAATCGCAGCACGCCAGGCCTCCCTGTCCATCACCAACTCCCGGAGTTCACTCAGACTCATGTCCATCGAGTCAGTGATGCCATCCAGCCATCTCATCCTATGTCGTCCCCTTCTCCTCCTGCCCCCAATCCCTCCCAGCATCAGAGTCTTTTCCAATGAGTCAACTCTTCGCATGAGGTGGCCAAAGTACTGGAGTTTCAGCTTTAGCATCATTCCTTCCAAAGAAATCCCAGGACTGATCTCCTTCAGAATGGACTGGTTGGATCTCCTTGCAGTCCAAGGGACTCTCAAGAGTCTTCTCCAACACTACAGTTCAAAAGCATCAATTCTTCGGCACTCAGCTTTCTTCACAGTCCAACTCTCACATCCATACATGACCACAGGAAAAACCATAGCCTTGACTAGACGAACCTTTGTTGGCAAAGTAATGTCTCTGCTTTTGAATATGCTATCTAGGTTGGTCATAACTTTCCTTCCAAGGAGTAAGCGTCTTTTAATTTCATGGCTGCAGTCACCATCTGTAGTGATTTTGGAGCCCAGAAAAATAAAGTCTGACCCTGTTTCCACTGTTTCCCCATCTATTTCCCATGAAGTGGTGGGACTGGATGCCAATCCATCCTCGAAGTGTGAGGGCATGCCAACCTAAAGACTTGAAGAGAAGAGAATGGAGTGTGCAGGGAGGGAGAGAGAGAGAGTGAGAGAGAGAGAGAGAGATAGAGTGCACGCGCGCGGGAGCGAGAGAGCTGAATGTGCTTCCTAATCAATTCTCAAGTAGAGGATTGTGCCCCTCCAGGTGTGCAGGCTGGGTCAGGATGGCACCTTGGGTCCCCCTCTTCTCAGAGACATGCAGGGCTACCCGCTTCTCATTCACAAAGGACCAGGTGAGGCTGAGACCAAACACGAAGACATCCAGGTGGCTCACTTCTGGGACACTCTACAAGAGGAGGATAAGCAAGTGTGGTCTCAAAGCCCGAATATGTCGAGGAGGAAACTTGCTTTGGGAGCTGGAAGCCCTGGAGATGGATGGGAGGGCCTAGATGCCACAATGGGGGTGGGACCTAATCGAGACAGGGAGCCAGGTGGAAGGAACCCCGGTCCAGGCACAGCGGTGGTGACGAGGCGCGGCGGAGCTGTGTCCATGAGGCCTCCCTCCTCCCTTTCCTCCCATCCCCAGACTCTAGTGCCTTTTAGGGTCCAGTTCAAAGTGCCCCCACCCCCTAAGTCCCTCTGCTTTCTGACTTTGTTCTACTGTCTTATCCTAAAGAGTCCAGCTCAGAATTTTATTACAGCACATGTCATGCTCAGGCACTCAGTTGTATCCAACTACTGTGACCCCAGGGATTGTAGCCCACAAGGCTCCTCTGTCCATGAGATTCTCCAGGCAAGAATACTGGAGTGGGTTCCCATTCCCTTCTCCAAGGGGTCTTCCTGACCCAGAGATCGAACCCGTGTCTCTTGTAGTTCCTGCATTAGTAGAAGATTCTTTACCCCTGGGCCACCTAGGAAGCCCACCTTGTCTAGACTATATGCCCTTTCCAGGTGAGCAGTTTGGCAGCTGAAAACAAACCACTTATTTCCACTTCCTTGTCTTGATCTACTGGTAACCAGACCCTTTGCTTTAAAAGTAGAATGGACTTGGAGTAAGCAGTGTTAGAACTGGTGTGGTCGCAATTGTGTGTCTGAACTTTCCCAGGGGACACATGAATGGAAGACAGCTATGTTCTGTTGCTTCTCCATTCATGTCTACCCAGTCCTAGTGAATTGCCTACATGTGCAAATATTCAACAGAGGGTTGAATACATGAGTTTGTGTCTTGCCCCGTTTGTTCATTACCTGTGTCCTCCCACCAGAATGAAATATCCCTGAAAATAAGGTCTTGGTTTTGTTTACCATAGCATCCCCAGGGTGTTACACAGAGCCCTGAAACATTAGGGTCTTAATGAATATCAGATTAATAAAAGAATCGATTATTCTTTTACTCCAGACACCAATCAGGCTGGAAAGTTTTAGTTTGTTTGCTCCATGAAGGGGCTCATTCTGCACAATCGTTTCAGGGACAGTCGCACCAGCAAGAGTGAAAGGGAGGCAGAAACAATCCGCACACCCATCAGCTGACCAAGGGACAAGCGGGTGTGGCCGGTCTGTGTGGTGGGATTATTGTTCTGCTGTGAAAAGGAAGTACTGATTCAGCTCCAACATGGATGAGCCTTGAAAACATTATGCTAAATGAAGGGAGCCAGACACAAAAGACCACATGTTGTCTGCTCCCATTTATATAAAATGCCCAGAACTGGCGACTCTATACAGACAGAGGAGACCTGTGGCTTCCAGGGGCCTGAGGGAGGGAGTGAGGGAGTGAGGTTTCTTTTTGAGGGGATGAAACTGTTCCTGACTTGGATGGCGGTGGCGGACGCACAGCCCCGTGATGACACTAGAAACCACTGAATTGTGCGCTTTGAAAGGGTGGGTCTTATGACGTGTGAATTACATCTCAATAAAGCTATTTGAAAAAGAAAAACCAAGGGGAAGATCATGCTTGATCAGAGCCTGCAAAGTTCTTTTTCCCCGGGAGCCGTGTTCTGGGGCTCTTCACGGGGTCTCCTAAGAGCCTCTGTGCTACTGCTCTAGAGAAGCACGCCCTTGGTGTGAACCCACCCTGCAGCTGCAGAAACGACAACAGCAGTCTTTGCCAGTTGCCGAGGGCAAGAGTAAATGATGAGGGACTTCCCTGATGGTCCAGTGGTTAAGAATCCACCTGCCAGTGCAGGGGACGCACATTCAGTCCCTGGTTGGGGAAGATTCCACAGGCCACGGGGCAACCAAGCCCACGCACTGCAGCTACTGAAGCTCGTGAGCCTGGAGCCGGTTCTGCAGCAGGAGGAGCCACCACCGTGAGAAGCCTGGGCACCGGAGCGCGGTCCCTGCTCACCACCACTAGAGAAATTCTGTGTAGCAACTGAGAACCAGTGCGACCAAAAGTAAATATGCAAAAATTTAAAAAAAAGAGTAAGTGAGGAATAAGAGATTAGAGGACGAAAGCTCCGGATCACCTCTTGGATAATGATTCTAGAACTTCTGAAAAAATATAGAACTTGATAACAAAAAATGCTGATATTTATTTTTGAAAACATATGTCAAGCAATTAGTCCCATACCTTTATATAACCTGCATTCTGTCCAGTTTTTTCCAACTCAGAAATCCTCGACCACCAGGACAGTTTTGCCCTCTAGAGAATAGTCATCCATTTCTAGGGAGTTTTGGTTATATTGCGGGGCAGGTGCTGGTAGCATCTAGTAGGTTAGGCCAAGAAAGCTGCTGACTTTACCCTGCAGAGCACAGGTCAGCTCCCTGCAGGCACAAGAATGAAATTCTTACACAGCCATCAGCATACCAAGGTTGAGAAACCCCACTGTGAACCCATCACCAACGTCCTGGTCCAAACTACCATCATCTCTTAATGGAACTTTTGCAGTAGTTTCCCAGCAGATTTCTCTGCTTTCATGGCAAGCATTGCTAGAGAAATCTCTCCAAACACAAATCTGATCATCCGTCTCTGGCCGCCACTGGGCCAGTCGGATTGTTCCCGATTGCTGCCGTAGCGACTTACACGCACTTGGTGGCGTTGAAGAACAGAAAGGCGCTATCTTCTATTTATCTGCCCATGTGATAGAGCATGTGAAAGATGACAACATGCAGTTTGAGGAAAGGCAAATTGTGAGTGGTCAGAAGACTCAATTCCTCCTTGTCAGCTGTGGACACAGTAGGTACAAACCATGCCCGAGCGGCCCTCCACGAACCACCGCGAGAGTTACCAACGAATCCGGAAACATCAAGCCTCAAGTGTTCAGTGTCTTTGTGTTTATTTGCAGTAGTCTGGGTTTAAATATGCAAGTCCTGACATTGGCTGCATATTGCAACTTTACGGCCCAGCGAGTTTTCTCTGCAGATCGACGTGTAGAAGGATCAGTAGCCACTGGTGGTCTGAGGACAAGCAGAGGTTTTTCTCTCTGTCCTGCCATTATTCCAAGAAGGAGAAAGGTTTTAGGCAAAGATAAAAGGAAATTATCCAGTAGCTTCAAATATATTACTCCCCAGATCTCCTGTCTGAGTAAATCAGAGATACTCACAACTAAGGATAATGAGATAATTAAAGACTAGTAAATAAAAATCTGGGGTGCTTTCTATCGTTAGCCCAGGACATGAATCTGATTATGAAACACTGACTCTGTATTTTGAAATGTCATATCAATTACATGAGGCACTTTTACAGATCTCTCGGAAAAATATTTACATAAAATGGTATTTTTATACACGATGTAAAGTACTGAAGTGTAGATCTCATCAAAACTGTAAATAAGACTGAAGGTATGCTGTAAGTGTAAAATATGCAAGCATAAGAAGTTTTAGCAAAATTTTAAATTGATTTCACTCTGCATTACATTGGTTTCCCTATTACCTGCACATCCATCTCTAGCTCCCCAACCCACTCCTTCCCCGCTTCAGTTTAATACTCTTTCACTGGAGAGAAGACATTCTGGGGGGAAAAAATACAACAACAAATCCACAGCGTTTTTAAGTTTCTGTGTTTTGGGGGAGAGGAATGTGAACTTAGTGCATTTCTGCCTTGGTTCTGAATTACATTTTCAGTCTCTCCCTGATCCCCGGAGGCCACATGGGTCACTGAAAGGAGTCAGGCTTGGGTGATGGGCTGAGACTTGGCTTTGAATTCTGCCTCTGACCTGGAGCTTTCAGATCTGTGTCTCTGGACGAATGACTTTCTCTGGGGCTGAGTTTTCTCACTTGTAAAGTGGGACTCCCGGCGCCCACCTCCCGAGGCGTGGTGAGGGTGCCGGGAGACGCCGGCAGTCTGCGTGGCGCGTCTGAGGCTGTTACTTCTCCCGTGTCCAGCGCACCTCGTTTCTGGGGCGACTGAGACTCTGACCCTTTCTCCACACCGCGGCTGGTAGCGGTGGGCGGTACGTGAGGGACGTCAAGTAACCCGGGTCATCCTTGGGTCCCGGAGATGCTGCGGAATCAGAAGGGGCTCTTTGCTTCATTTCCGGAATCTCTTCAAATCAGAATGTTTTACAGACCTTGACTTGTAGAGGCTCTCGTTTTGCAAGATGCTTTTGCCCCGATTCACCAAAGCAGGCTACACCAGTAGGCAGAGGTAAAATGAAATGTTAGAAGGGGAAGGGAGCCTGGAAAAGTTTGGCTTATGAAAACACCACAGTCGAGTAACCAACTTGTCCTGGTTTTCCTAGGACTGTCCTGGTTTAGCAGAGAATATTCCATGCCCTGGAAATCCCTCAGTCCTGGCAAAAACAGCATGCTCCGTCACCCTACGCAATTTAAATTCTGCGATAGGCAGTCAGAAACAGGAAGGTTCGTGGTTCCATAAGGCTGGGGTGAGAATAGGGAATGCCTCTAAATGACCACACAATTTCTTGTTCAGTTCAGTTCAGTTCAGACCCCATGAATCGCAGCACGCCAGGCCTCCCTGTCCATCACCAACTCCCGGAGTTCACTCAAACTCATGTCCATCGAGTCAGTGATGCCATCCAGCCATCTCATCCTCTGTTGTCCCCTTCTCCTTCTGCCCCCAATCCCTCCCAGCATCAGAGTCTTTTCCAATGAGTCAACTCTTTGCATGAGGTGGCCAAATACTGGAGTTTCAGCTTTAGCATCATTCCTTCCAAAGAAATCCCAGGGCTGATCTTGTTAGGATGATGGAAATTTTCTAAACTTAGATGGTGGTGATGGCTGACAACTCCATAAACACACTAAAATCCTTCATCTCATAAAAACAAGTTTGTTTACCTGTGGCCGCTCTGGGACCTGACGCTGCACACAGGCTTTCTCTGGCTGTGGCGAGCGGGGCTGCTCTTTGGTTGCCTTGTTGGCTTTTCACTGCTGTGGCTTCTTGTTGCGGAGCGTGGGCTCCAGGGGCTGGGTTCCGTAGCTGTGGTGCTTAGGCCCAGCTGCCCTGAGGCAGGCGGAATCCTCCCTGACCACGAATCGAACCCACGCCCTCTGCATCGGCAAACAGACTCTCCACCACTGGGCCACCAGGGAAGTCCCAGCTCAACTTGTACTCTTAAAACAGATGGCTTTTATGATATGTGAATTATATCTCCGCAAGGCTGATTAAAAACTGATTATTAAATTACATTTCTATAATCAAGCATTTGATTTTTTAAATAGAGAAATAATACTATCCTGCCCACAAAATGCATTCAGAATTTCAACTAAATTGTCTATCAAATTGAAAAAGATTTATTAAGGTTGACAAAACTCAGATTTGATAAGGATATGAGGAAAATGTCTCATGTTCAAATGGTCAAAAGTGCAAATGCATAAAATGCTTAAATAGGACAGTTTTGTAGTATGAACCAAAATGCAACATAGATACACTCTTTGACTCAGCAACTTTATTTCCAGAGATGTATCCTAGGCAGATAATTGTCAAGTGTTCAGAGATATATGTGCAAAGATGTTCATCACAGATGGTTTGTAATAGAAACAATGGCTTATAATTAGAAGCAATCTAAATTTTCATTAGTGATGGATGGTTTGGATGAGTTATAACAAATCCATATAATGAAACACTTTTACCATGACAGCGTTGAGATGGTAATATAAATCCATACGTACATCTGACCGACTGTGCCAATCTGCCTGGGACAGTCCTTGTTTTAGTACTGAAAGTCCCCATGTCCAGGAAAACCCCTCAGTCTCAGGCAAACAGATTGAATGTTGGTGTTGTTTAGTTGCTCAGTTGTGTCCGACTCTTTTGTGTCCCTCTGGACTGTAGCCCGCCAGGCTCCTCTGTCCATGGGATTTCCCAGGCAAGAATACCGGAGTGGGTTGCCATTTCCTTCTCCAGGGGATCTTCCCAACCCAGGAGTCGAACCAGACTCTCCAGCTTGGTAAGCAAATTCTTTACCCCGAGCCAGAGAGGCTGATGTGGGTTCAAGTCCCTCTTCTGTTTCTTGCTTATTGAATGTCCTTGGAGAGGGCTCTGAACCCCTCTCCAAACCTTTGCTTCATCTCATAAGTGGATAAAATAATATCAGCCTCTAGGCCTGCAGTGCTGATTCCATGATGTGACAATATATATAAAGCTCCAGGGGAAGTGCCCGCCACTGTCTTTAACTGCTAATTTATGTTCCTTATCACCCTTCTTACATTCCACTTTGTCTCAGTAACTGAAAACTTATTTGAAACCATCAAAATCTTTATCATCCATGTGTAAAACAGTAGGTGGTATGACTTTATGAATAAAATCTCTTCTCAATCTGTAGACTTTACTTTTGCCATAGCTTGACTACCTGGGTGGAGACAGGGCATGATAAGATAGCTTAAAAATACCTCAAATCTGGGAAAGCCTGCTAGTTTTCACACAAAGAAAACTTGTGTTAATAAAATATTACTCCAGTTCGTTAGAAACCTACACCAAAAAAAGCTTCTCTGATTATACAATCGTCTCTGCCTACCTGCTTTTTCTGGCCAAAGGCAAACATGAGGCTCAACTGCAGAACTGGGGTGCTAAGCATCAGAATGGCGTGTTTGCTGCCTGCCACTCACAGGGTAAAGCAGTCAACGATTCAGACCTTCTTTGTGATTCTCAAGCTCTTCACTGCCTTGGAGGCTGTCCTGCCCACAGTTTAGGGCCCTGTACCCAGTGTTTCATCCAGGGGTTCCTATTTCCAGGCAAGTTGGCAGTCATTTCTAAAGAGCTTTATTGTTTTGTTAAGTTTTCCAAATATAGGCATAAGTCATAGCTGGAGGACAAGAATTCATTCACCAATGATCTCATTCACCCGCCCTTCCTTCTATCCATCTTCCTTCCTTCTGTCTACCCTTCCATCC
This sequence comes from Bubalus kerabau, assembly GCF_029407905.1. Classification (NCBI taxonomy): domain Eukaryota; kingdom Metazoa; phylum Chordata; class Mammalia; order Artiodactyla; family Bovidae; genus Bubalus; species Bubalus kerabau. The sequence goes on along the minus strand of NC_073636.1, from coordinate 83,981,577 downwards.
AACCAGCAATATTTATTATAACCCAACGATGTGACAGTTCCATTCATTTCCACCAGTTTTTAGTAAGTACCTTCTATACATTTAGAATGTTGCATTTGTTGAGTGTCAGGGATTAACAGAGGAGACAGTCATGGTTCTTAATTGTGCAGGGCTTGTGTTCAAGGATGGAGGCATTAACAAAACAGCCCTATATATGCATATTCACGTATTATATATAATGATAAATTTGATAAATGCAGTGAGAGAAAGGTCATAGAGACATGAGCACTTATAATCAGAGGAAATGTACTTTAATCCATGGGGAAACAGAAGTTTTCCCAAGGGAGTGAAGATTGTGCTGAGGTCTAAAGAGCAAACAAGAGTTAATTAGGAAAGGAAAACAGGAGCAAGTGTTAAGGGAAAAGGGGGCGGGCATGTCCGGTCCCATGCTGGAGGGACGGTGGTAGGAAGGAAGGATTGGAAATCCTGAGTGGAGCAGAGAGAAGGCAGGAGAGCTTGGCAGAGACCATGAAGAGCTCTGTAGGCCGTTTAAGAAGTTTGGAAAAAATCCTCAGTGCATCCAAAATGCACTGAAGAGTTTTCAGCAGGGGCGTCTATCAGGTGAGGGAAGAACAGGCTAAAAAGGCTGGTGTGTGGATGGACAGTTCAGTCACAAGACTTTATCAGCAACCCAGATGGGAGATGCTGGAGCCTTGAACTGACATTGTGTTAAAACCATGCGAACTGATGGAGAAATATTTTATGCTAGGGTCCAGTGAGGTAACTAGAGATGTAATTTATAGACAAATGAACTGGCAAGTAAATCACATCGGATAGTATGGCAACGGGTGGTGTGGTGGCCATCTGAAATAGGGTTAGAGAGGGTCAAAATAGCTTTTTGAGACTGGGAATTAGGACGGGCCCTGAAAGGACAATGAGGGAGGGACTCAGAGGGCATCTCAGATTGGTGGAGCAAGTGAGCAAAGCCAGAGAGAAAAGAATTTGCATAGTTTGTATAGAGGAAGCTGAGGAGGCAAAAGAAAAAAAATTGCTGAGACTGATGGTACAGAGCAGCTGTGACGGCCTTTCCAGACAAAGTGATTAGTCATGACTCTTAATTTCATGGCATAAAACTAACTCAAACTGGTTCAAGGAAAAAAGTGGATGTATTTGCTGATACAGATGGAAAGGACGTACGTAAATGACATCAGGTAAAGCTCGATCCAGGTGCTCAAATAATGGTGCCAAGACCTTTTCTCTCTCCATGTCTTGACTTTGCTTTTTTCTGAACAATGATGTCAGCTGATCTAGGTTTACTTACCAATTAGACAATCCAGGTGGTACTTTTAGCAAAAGTTGGAGATACAGTATTATTGGCATAGCTGATATCATGTGTCCATCCTTGAATCAATCATTGAGGCCAGGATACAGGATATTCAATGCTCTGAGGCCTGGATCATACTTTTTTTTTTTCAAACTGGGGAGAGGATCATGGTCCCCTTCCCCAAGTCAAATGGATGGAGAGAAGGGGGGAAGTTCCTCCACTGGTGAAGTTGACAGAAGTGCCTTTATTTTAAGAGATTCCCTCTTGATGTAAGAAATGGATTGTGATAATATCTTGGGACACATACTTCATTTTAAAACCATAAAGGTTCTTTGCTTTATGGAACAAATACATCTACATTTTATCCTCGAGATTGGTGGTGTTTCCTAGAAGCTAGAGAATCTTCAAATGTCTGACTCAGGTTCCTAAGACTGGGGTCAAATACCAGGTTCAGATCTATGCTCTCTTTTCAAAGTTGACATTACCTTGTTCATCTGATTTTTTTTTATAAAAACAGAAAGAACATTGTCATAGAATTGGGAATTGAGTCATACCTGGGAGGTGAAATAGAACAGACTTGAGTCATTCTTTTCTGTTTTTTTAGTAGAGGGAGATTCATACGGGTCTTTGATCATATATTCGAGTAAGGTATGTCCTTGACAGTGATTCAAGAGAGGTGTCTCATTTAGAGCACCTATTACCCTATAAGTTATGTTTTTCATTTACTTCTCTGAATTCTTTCATCTTTAAGCATATGTATTTTTTAATTTAATTTTATGTTCTTTCATCTTATCTTGATTAAGCTTTGGAAGGCTTTTATCAAAATCTTATTCTGGCTGATAATTAATTTTAAGGTATTCTTTCTTGGTTTGTAATAGTTTTGTTACTGTATAATTAAAAACAAAATTAAAATGTTTCTGCCCCCTCACTTTTGCAAAGCCTATAATCTAGAATCTAGAATCTGTAATCTAGAATCTAGAATCTGGAATCTAGAATCTGGAATCTAGAATCTGGAATCTGGAATCTAGAATCTGGAATCTAGAATCTAGAATCTGGAATCTAGAATCTAGAATCTAGGATCTGGAATCTAGAATCTGGAATCTGGAATCTAGAATCTAGAATCTAGAATCTGGAATCTAGAATCTAGAATCTAGAATCTGGAATCTAGAATCTAGAATCTGGAATCTAGAATCTGTAATCTGGAATCTGGAGTCTATAACCTAGACTCAGCTCCTAGAGACACACCAGGAGCGTCACAACCAGGTGCAGAGCATGGAGCCTTCACTGCTGTTGCGAGGAAATTAAAGCCCCGGTCATAGGAAACAAAATAAATATTGAATCATTTCCCAGGAATGATCAAATTTGATGGTAAATGAATTCCCTCCATCAACACCCTTATCTTTAGTCTTTTCAGGGTCCAGGACAAAGGGGCATAAGGACTGCATTGTCCTTACCTAGCACAGCATGCACTGCCCTCGTGTGGCTTGCAGGTCCCCACGGAAGTCACACAGAGCCCAGTCTCAGCAAAGGAGGACCCGAAAGGGAACTATACAAGCCCCAGGCCTCCTCCTGGGCTCCTACTCTCCACTTGCCAGAAGGGTTGTGATAGGCAGAATTCTAAAGATGCCTCCATGATTCCCATGTCCAGGTTATTCCATCAAACACTAATCTAGATACTTCTCTAAAGAGATTTGGCAGATGTAATGAAGGCCCTGAGTCACATGACCTGAAGGTATGGAGGGCCTTCTTTAATTAAAATATTCTCACTGGCTTGTGTCAGAATCAAGAGCCAGAGACATTTAGGAATCTTCAACAATTCATGGCACCAGGGCAGTCCTACTCTGAAGATGGGAAGGATCACGGGCAAGGACCAAAAGGTACCACGTGAAAAATGAGAACTATTCTTGGCTGACAGTGAGGAAATAGGACCTCAGTCCTTAAAACACAAGTAATTGAAGTCTGCCAACAATTTGAATGAGCCTGAAAGCTGATTCTCTCCCAAAACCTCCATAAGGGAGTTCAGTCCAGCCAAGACCCAGATTTCCACCTGGTGAGACACTAAGATGAGGACCCAGCTGAGCCTGTGCAGACTTCTGACCTTCAGACCTACAGAACTGGGGCATAACATAACATGTGGATGTTGTCACTAGCTATGTTTGTGACGATTTGTTACACTGGATAGAAAACTAATTCCAGAGTTTCAAAGCAGAAACTTAAGGTCACATAGAAATAATTAGACACTCAATTCAGTTCAGTTCAGTCCAGTCACTCAGTCGTGTCTGACTCTTTGCAACCCCATGAATCGCAGCACGCCAGGCCTCCCTGTTCATCACCATCTCCTAGAGTCCACTCAGACTCATGTCCATCAAGTCGGTGATGCCATCCAGCCATCTCATCCTCTGTCGTCCCTTTCTCCTCCTGCCCCCAATCCCTCCCAGCATCAGGGTCTTTTCCAATGAGTCAACTCTTTGCATGAGGTGACCAAAGTACTGGAGTTTCAGCTTTAGCATCATTCCTTCCAAAGAACACCCAGGACTGATCTCCTTTAGAATGGAGGTTGGATCTCCTTGCAGTCCAAGGGACTCTCAAGACTCTTCTCCAACACCACAGCTCAAAAGCGTCAATTCTTCAGCGCTCAGCCTTCTTCTTGGTCCAACTCTCACATCCATACAATTAGATACTAAGAGCTTCTAAATATTACCTAGCTGTTAAAGGTACATGAACCTAGGATGCGACTGATGCTTCACGTGTCTCAGTACTTGTCTGGCAAGTTTTTTAAATGTATTTTTTTCAATGAGGAGATAAAAGAATTAAAATCTAATAGTACTCTATTCAGAAAAATATTTTAGTGACACTTCATCATAAGATTAAGAGCAGAGTGATGGGAGAAAGAAAATACAAACTCTTGAATACAAGTTCTATGATGATAGGAATGTGTTCATCTAATTCTTATATCCCCAGTGAAAAATGTTCATTGAAAAAATGAAATAAAGGAGGAGAGATTTGTCAATGCCTGGAGACGTTTTTGGTTGTCACATCTGGAAGAGGTTGCTCCTGGAATCCAAGTAGATACTGGGGATGTCCAACTGTGCAGGAAAGCGCCTCCCACCTCCTCAACAACCCCCCCCAACACACACACAAGGGGTTATTTAGCTAAAAATATCAACAGTGCTGAGCATTATTAGAGCATTATATTTCTAAGTGAGATGGGCTTCTTTTCTCCTACTTCCTTATCATGGCCTGGTTTCCACAGATACTATGTTCTTGATGGTTTTCTAGAATATTTAATCATCTGTCTCAATCTCAGTCTTTGAAATCCATCTGATTTCTTAGCTCCTATGCATTTAGTAGGGCTTCCCAGGTGGCAGAGTGGTAAAATGATCCATCTGCCAATGCAAGAGATGCAGGAGACATGAGTTTGATCCCTGGGTTGGGAAGATCCTCTGGAGGAGGAAATGGAAGCCTACTCCAGCAGTCTTGCCTAGAGACTCCCACGGACAGAGGAGCCAGGCGGGCTGCAGTCCGTGGGGTCGCGTAGAGTGAGGTACGACCCAGCACATAGCACATGTGCCTTTCTTTACTGGGTGTTTGGCTCCTTCCATCCTTGCCACATACCATCTTCATCCCAGGCCAGCTGGGACTCAGCCATTATACTGAGTCCCGAGTATATGCAACTGAGCAAGCCACATTTTCTGTCCTCAAAGAACCCCGGATAGCAAAGGAAACTGACACACATTGAGTGAAGTAGGCCACGGTATTATTCTCACTGTAACAAACATAAGCAAAAGGTGATGCTTTGAGGCTGGATAGTAGGAAATGAACGTGTTCCTAGAACAAATTCTTCACATTGTCTTTGTTGACAGGCTTAGGTACAAAGAAATGATGTTAATTGTTGGCCTAGGGTTTTCTACGTTGCAGAGTGCTTTTATATATGCTATCTCCTTTCGTACACTAACAAGCCCAGGGCTAGGTAGGCCAAGTATTACTGACTACATTTCGCTAATGAATAAAGAGAAACCCAGGGAAGTTATAAGCTTTGCTAAGAGCTCATAGTTGTTAAGTCATGGGGAGTGTGGGGAGGAGATGGTTCCCGAGAAGGAGCAGGATGGCCAGGCAGACAACAGTTGTTGTTTATCAATTGGTCTAGATATATTTCAACATTTTAATAACCAGAGTGGCCAGTTATGGAGCTTCCCTGGTCATTCAGTGGTAAAGAATCCACCTCCAATGCAGGAGACACAGTTCAATCCCTGGGACGGGAAGATCCCCTGGAGAAGGAAATGGCAATCTACTCCAGGATTCTCACCCAGGAAATCGAAAGGACAGAGAAGCCTGGTGGGCTGCAGTCCATGGGTCAGAAAGAGTCGGACACAACTTAGCGACTAAACAAGATCAGTTGTACCATCTGACTGTCAGCCCGACTTCCAAACCAGGTACATTATTAACTCCTGATGCTTCATTCCAAAGAGTTTATTAATTTTCTTTTTAAAAAATACCTTTTATAGTTAAAAGTTACCGATACACATTATTAAAATATCAATAGAGCTGAAGTATATAAAAAAGAAGGAAATGTTTTTCTCTTTCCCCAGAAAACCAGTCCCTCAGTCCCTTCCCTAGAGGCAATGACAGCTTCTTCTGTATCATTTACAAACTTTTGCGTAAAACCTATAAACTGTTATATACAAAGGGACTGTTCATTTCTCACGGGTTTGCTCCTAGCATTTTCTCCTTAATATTAATATAACTTGGAGGTTTTTTGTATCATAGTACATAGATCACCTCATTCTTTTTCATTGCTATAGAGGACTATCTTATCAGAACTATTTATTTATCATATATAATCAATATATTATATAACACATATTGCATATTGTATCTACAATTGAATATATATTACATGCTTAAGTTATTACAGAATACCTGTTTATATACAAAGCACAATTTATACATCCATACTCATAATCTGTAAATAAATATAGATTATTTATCTACAAATAAAGCCACTAAATCAGGGATGGGAAAACTATGGACCAAGGGCTAAATCCAGCCTACCACCTAATTTTATGAGTAAAGTTTTAGTGAAACATGGACATTCCTATTTGTTTCCTTAACAGCAGAGCTGAGTAATTGTGACAGAGACCATATTGCATGAGAAGCCATGTTTACCATCTGGTCTTTTGCAGCAAATTTTGGCTGTGTTGCATATGGTTTATTTATTTATTTATTTATTTATTTTAAATTATAAAATGAAAAAGTATAAATTATTTAAACTGTATCAATAAAATAACTAAACTTTGTGTGGCTTGGTTTTGGTTTAATTATTACTAGAGACATTCAGATTGTTTTTAGTCTTCTACAATAGATGCTGCAGTGAATGTTTTTATATGTAAGTTTATTGGCAAAATAAACTTGGATGGAATTCAAGATGGTGGAGTAGGAGGACGTGCGGTCATCTTCTCCTGTGAAAACTCCAAAATTACAACTCACTGCTGAACAACCATCGACAGGAGAATGTTGGATCCCACCAAAAAAAGATGCCCCACATCCAAGGGCAAAGGAGAAGCCCCAGAAAGATGGTTGCTGCTGCTGCTAAGTCGCTTCAGTCGTGTCCAACTCTGTGCGACCCCATAGACGGCAGCCCACCAGGCTCCTCCGTCCCTGGGATTCTCCAGGCAAGAACACTGGAGTGGGTTGCCATTTCCTTCTCCAATGCATGAAAGTGAAAAGTGAAAGTGAAGTCGCTGAATCTTGTCCGACTCTTAGCGACCCCATGGACTGCGGCCCACCAGGCCCCTCCGTCCATGGGTAGGAGGGGTGAAATTACATTTAGAATCAAACCCCATACCCCGTACCCAGAGATACTCGGAGGGCTCAAACAAATCGCTGTGCATACCAGGAGGGGCCACAGAGACTGAGCCGGACGTGCCTTCGAGTGTCTCCTGTGCAGGTACAGGACAGCAGTCGCCTGCCGCAGGGGCAGGGGCTCTGGGTGCAGTAGACTCGGGTATAGCATAAGCCCTCTTGGAGGAGGTCACCATTAACCCCACCATAGAGCCACCAGAACTTACACAGGATGGGGAAATAGATTCTTGGAACAACAGAACCTTGTGTGTACCAGGACCCAGGAGAAAGGAGCAGTGACTCCACAAGAGACTGACCCAGACTTGCCCGTGAGTGTCCAGGAGTCTCCAGTGGAGGCGTGGGTCAGTGGTGGCCTGCTGCAGGGGTGGGGTCACTGAGTGCAGAAGTGCGTGCATGGGACCTTTTGAAGGAAGTGGCCATTATCTTCATTACCTCCACCATAGTTTGGCCTCAAGTCAAACAACAGGGAGGGAACAGCCCCGCCCATCAACAGAAAACTGGATGAAAAATTTATGGAGCATAGCTCCAACCATCAGAACAAGACCCAGTTTCCCCCTCAGTCAGTCTCTGCCATCAGGAAACTTCCATAAACTTCTTATCCTTACCCATCAGAGGGCAGACAAAATGAAAATCGCAATCACAGAAAACTAACCAAACTGATCACATGGACCACAGCCTTGTCTAACTCAATGAAACTATGAGCCATGATGTGTAGGGCCACCCATAACAGATGGGTCATGGTGCAGAGTTCTGACAAAACATGGTCCGCTGAAGAAGAGAATGGCAAACCACTTCAGTATTCTTACCTTGAGAACCCCATGAACAGTATGAAAAGGCAAAAAGATAGGACACTGAAAGATGAACTCCCCAGGTTGGTAGGTGCCCAGGATGCTACTGGAGATCAGTGGATAAATAACTCCAGAAAGAATGAAGAGTTGGAGCCAAAGCAAAAACAACGCACAATTGTGGGTGTGGCTGGTGATGGAAGTAAAGTCCGATGCTGTAAAGAGCAGTGTTGCATAGGAACCTGGAATGTTAGGTCCATGCATCAAGGCAAATTGGAAGTGGTCAAACAGGAGATGGCAAGAGTGAACATCGAATTTTAAGGAATCAGCGAACTAAAAAGGACTGGAATGGGTGAATTTAACTCAGATGACCATTATATCTACTACTGTGGGCAGGAATCCCTTAGAAGAAATTGAGTAGTCCTCATAGTCAACAAGAGTCTGAAATGCAGTACTTGGATGCAATCCCAAAGACGACAGAATGATCTCTGTTCATTTCCAAGGCAAACCATTCAATATCACAGTAATCCAAGTCTATGCCCCAAACAGTATTGCGGAAGCAGCTGAAGTTGAATGGTTCTATAAAGACCTACAAGACCTTCTAGAACTAATATCAAAAAAAGATGACCTTTCCTTTATAGGGAACTGGAATGCAAAAGTATGAAGTCAAGAGCTACCTGGAGTAACAGGTGTATTTGGCCCTGGAGTACACAATGAAGCAGGGCAAAGGCTAACAGAGTTTTGCCAAAGAGAACACCTGGTCATAGCCTGGAACAGGTCAGTTTTTATTCAAATCCAAAACCCACTTCCAACAACACGAGAGAAGACTCTATGCATGAACATCACCAGATGCTCAATACCAAAATCAGATCGATTATATTCTTTGCAGCCAAAGATGGAGAAGCTCTATACAGTCAGCAAAAACAAGACCAGGAGCTGACTGGCTCAGATCATGAACTCATTATTGCCAAATTCAGACTTAAATTGAAGAAAGTAGGGAAAATCACTAGACCATTCAGGTATGACCTAAATCAAATCCCTTAGGGTTATACAGTGGAAGTGAGAAACAGATTTAAGGGCTTAGATCTGGTAGACAGAGCGCCTGATGAACTCTGACAGAAGTTCATGAGACTGTACAGGAGGCAGTGATCAAGATCATCCCCAAGGAAAAGAAAAATGGCTGTCTGAGGAAGCCTTACAAATAGCTGAGAAAAGAAGAGAAGTGAAAGGCAAAGGAGAAAAGGAAAGATACACCCATCTGAATGCAGAGTTCCAAAGAATAGCAAGGAGAGATAGCAAGAATAGCCTTCCTCAGTGATCAATGTAAAGAAATAGAGGAAAACAATAGAATGGGAAAGACTAGAGATCTCTTCACAAAATTAGAGATACCAAGGGAACATTTCATGCAAAGACAGGCACAACAAAGCACAGAAATGGTATGGACCCAACAGAAGCAGAAGATATTAAGAAGAGGAGGCAAGAATACACCTAAGAACTGTACAAAAAGGATCTTCATGACCCAGATAATCACGATGGTGTGATTGCTCATTAGGCCAGATATCCTGGAATATGAAGTTAAGTGGGCCTTAGGAAGCATCACTAAGAAGGAAGCTAGTGGAGGTGATGGAATTCCAGTTGAGCTATTTCAAATCCTAAGAGATGATGCTGTGAACATGCTACATTCAATATGCCAGAAAATTTGGAAAACTCAGCAGTGGCCACAGGACTGGAAAAGGTCAGTTTTCATTCCAATCCCAAAGAAAGGCCATGCCAAAGAGTGCTCAAACTACCACACAATTGCACTCATCTCACATGCTAGCAAAGTAATGTTCAAAATTCTCTAAGCCAGCTTCAACAGTATGTGAACTGTGAAATTCCAGACGTTCAAGCTGGATTTAGAAAAGGCAGAGGAACCAGAGATCAAATTGCCAACATCCATTAGATCATCAAAAAAGCAAGACAGTTCCGAACATCTACTTCTGCTTTATTGACTACACCAAAGCCTTTGACTGTGTGCATTACAAAAACTTTGGAAAATTCCGAAAGAGATGGGAATACCAGACCACCTGACCTGCCTCCTGAGAAATCTGTATGCAAGTCAAGAAGCAGCAGGTAGAACTGGACATGGAACAACAGACTGGTTCCAAATCGGAAAAGGAATACATCAAGGCTGTATGTTGTCACCCTGCTTATTTAACTTACATGCAGAGTACATCATGCGAAATGCCAGGCTGGTTGAAGCACAAGCTGGAATCAAGATTGCCAGGAGAAATATCAACAACCTCAGATTTGCAGATGACACCACCTTTATGGCAGAAAGCAAAAAACTAAAGCACCTCTTGATGAAAGTGAAAGAGGACAGTGAAAAAGTTGGCTTAAAGCTGAACATTCAGAAAACTAAGATCATGGCATCTGGACCCATCACTCCATGGCATATAGATGGGAAACAATGGAGACCATGAAAGACTTTATTTCTGGGGGCTCCAAAATCACTGCAGAGAGTGACTGCAGCCATGAAATTAAAAGACGCTTACTCCTTGGAAGAAAAGCTATGACAAACCTAGAAACATATTAAAAAGCAGAGACATTACTTTGCCAACAAAGGTCCGTCTAGTCAAAGCTATGGTTTTTCCAGTGGTCATGTATGGATGTGAGAGTTGGACTATAAAGAAAGCTGAGCACCGAAGAATTGATGCTTTTGAACTGTGGTGTTGGAGAAGAGTCTTGAGAGTCCCTTGGATAGCAAGGAGATCCAACCAGTCCATCCTAAAGGAAGTCAGTCCTGAATATTCATTGGAAGGACGGATGCTGAAGCTGAAACTCCAATACTTTGGCCACTTGATGCTAAGAACTGACTCATTGGTAATGGTCCTGATGCTGGGAAAGATTGAAGGCAGGAGGAGAAAGGGATGATAGAGAATAAGATGATTGGATGGCATCACTAAGTCGACGGACATGAGTTTGAGTAAGCCCCGGGAGCTGGTTATTGACAGGAAGGCCTGGTGTGCTCAGTCTATGGGGTCACAAAGACTGGACACAACTGAGCGACTGAAATGAACTTATTGGTAAAAAAAAAAAAAAAAAAAGTGGCTGTGCATATAGGGGAAATACTTAGCAGTAGAATTTATGGAATCATCATTAAGTACCCTTTGCATTTTTATAGATGTGTCCTCTATAATGCCCTCTGGAAAGATGGCACTGTTCTTCATTTACACAGTAGCACTTGAAAATATGTGTTTATTCATGGGCTCACCAAACACTGTGTATTGATCTTTGCTTTTTTTAAATTATGAGTGTGAGCAAATGTCTTTGTGTTCAAAAGTCATATTGTACCCCTCTAAAACAAGAAATTAATGTTTTCTTTTATAAATTGGGAAAATAGTCTTTTAAAGTATTCTTTTTGCTCTAGGGAAGTGAGTATTTTGTCATTTTGATTTTAAATACTTTGTTAGACACCTGTGTTTTTGATAATAAAAGAAAAATAATTCAATTAGTGAGATCTATAACCCATTTGTTAGAAAGATTGTTCCTACTTCTAGACTAGAAAGATCTTGCTTAGGAAGTAAGCTTAGTTTTGTCAGATATCATATTTTCTTCTAGTGCTTTTAAGGTTTTGTTTACTAGTCATATCACTGACCCATTTGAGATGATTTTTGGTGGAAGAAATGATGTAGAGCTTCAATTTTAATTTACTTTATACTTAGAAAACTTTGAGGAGTCCCAAATATATTCATTGAATAATTTATCTTTCTCCTACTGATTTAAAATGAAAACTTTCTCATAAATTAAATCTCCATCTGTATTTGTGTCAGCTTTATCATTCAATTTTGTTCCATTAATCTTTCTCTCCATTCCTGTGTCAGGAATTGTGCTAAGAAATTTGCATTCATTATCTCAACAAATTACTCTATCTTTATAATATTTTATCTTTCAAGGCTGATCCCACCATTTACTTACTCTGCTGTTTCAGTTTTTCTGGTTATTTTTGTATCATTAATTTTCCCTGAGACTTTAATTAACTTTTTCCTTCCTTAAAAAAAAAAAACAAAACTCAACCAATCAATGAATACACTTCTTGGGGTTTTAATAGTGATCACATTACATTCTTACCTTAGGGGAAATTTGATAGTTTCATAAAACTGACCTATGTTAGAAAAGAGTGGCAGGTATCTTTTTTATTAATTGATTAATAAATTGTATTAATTTATTAGTACCTCTCATAGCATATTAGTTATATTTTATAGGTTTTTAAAGATCCTATATATTTCCTATTAAATTTATTTGCTGGTATTTGAAAACCTTTTTTCTTGCTTTTGAAAAAAAGAGTCTGTTCTTCCTTTATACTCTAGTTATTTCTATTGATATCTGTTTTATATATATAGATATATTTTTATATATATTATAAAATATATAATAAAATTTTATATATTATATTTTATATATATGAATATATTGATATATATTTTATAAAATTGTTATTAAAATATTGACTGTTCTTAATAAATATAAAATTTAATCAGATGTCATTTTTTATCATTTTTAGAATATCATAGGTTTTGTGCCCACAGACTGCCCAATAGGATAAATTATGTTAATAGGTTATGAACCTTATTTGGGCATGGTAAATCTATATATTCATGTTAATTTTGCTGTTATTAGTATTTTGTTTAAATTTTTTTGCATGAATATTTATAAGTCAGATCAGTTGGCTGTTTTCCTTTGCTTTGTCAAAGTTTGATGTTGATGGTGTCAGGGTTTCACAAAATGACTTGTGATGTGTTTTTCCTTTCTGTGTGTTCTGGAACAGTTTAAGTGGCTTGGAATTATCTATTCATTGAGGGGTCATTGAATTCATTTGTGAAAATCGCAGGCCATCAGTGAACCCTTTGGCGGAGGACAATGAGAGCCTCTTGGGTTGGATTCCCTAGAAGCAGAGCCTGAGACAAGGATTCATGTGAAAGAGTTTTTGAGGAAGTGCCCCCAGGAGAAGTGAAGAGGGAAGTGGGAAGAATCTAAGCAAGGCTGTGGTGTAAGCTGGCCTGGCGCCTCGGCTTGATCCTGCGGGGAGGCCTGGGGCAAGAACAGCATCACAGAAGTAGCCTTCTTGAGACTGGATGTCCAATGTGAGTTGCTCAGTCACATCTGACTCTTTGTGACCCCACGGACTGTTGCCCACCAGGCTCCTCTGTCCATGAAATTCTCTAGGCCAGAATATTAGAGTGGGTAGTCATCCCCTGGAGATCTATCCCCTGGGTATATCTTCCTGATGCAGGGATCAAACCTGGGTCTCCTGCACTGTAGGCAGATTCTTTACCAGGGAAACTGGTAGCTTACGGTGAATGGTGTCAAATTCATGATCTCCAAAGAAGATTTAACTTCGGAACCAGGGACCAGGCTTGATCACTCAAGAGCTTTTGTGTAGCAGAGTTTTATGAAAGTAAAAAGGGACACAGAAAGCTTCTGACACAGACATCAGAAAGGGGACAGAGAATGCCCCTTCTCTAGTGTTAGCAAGGGAGTTATATACTTTTTAAACTAGTTATTACAATAAATCAAAAGAATATCTCAAGGGTGTAAAGATCTTACTAGATCCACTCACATAATTTACATTTTAAGATAACAGGATTAGCCAGAGGTTTTTAGGAAAGAGAAACTGTCCTCAAGCAGGATACATTGTTGTTGTATAATCCCTCGTACAGAGTTTAAACTGAGTTTTTTTTTGCTGTGACAGTATGAAAAGGCAAAAAGATAGGACACTGAAAGAGGAACTCTCAGGTCGGTAGGTGCCCAATATGCTATGGGAGATCAGTAGAGAAATAACTGCAGAAAGAATGAAGGGATGGAGCCAAAGCAAAAACAACACCCAGTTGTGGATGTGACTGGTGATAGAAGCAAGGTCCGATGCTGTAAAGAGCAATATTGCATAGGAACCTGGAATGTTAGGTCCATAAATCAAGACAAATTGGAAGTGGTCAAACAGGAGATGGCAAGAGTGAACATGGATGTTCTAGGAATCAGCGAACTAAAATGGACTGGAATGGGTGAATTTAACTCAGATGACCATTATATCTACTACTGTGTGCAGGAATCCCTTAGAAGAAATGGAGTAGCCATCAAAGTCAACAAAACAATCTGAAATGCAGTACTTGGGTGCGCTCTCAAAAAATGACAGAATGATCTCTGTTTCCAAGGTAAACCATTCAATATCACGGTAATCCAAGTCTATGCCCTGACCAGTATTGCTGAAGAAGCTGAAGTTGAACGGTTCTATGAAGACCTACAAGACCTTCTAGAACTAACACTCAAAAAAGATGTCCTTTTCATTATAGGGGACTGGAATGCAAAAATAGGAAGTCAAGAAACACCTGGAGTAACAGGCAAATTTGTCCTTGGAATACAGAATGAAGCAGGGCAAAGACTAATAGAGTTTTGCCAAGAGAACACACTGGTCATAGCAAACACCCTCTTCCAACAACACAAGAGAAGACTCTAGACATGGACATCACCAGATGGTCAACACCGAAATCAGACTGATTATATTCTTTGCAGCCAAAGATGGAGAAGCTCTATACAGTCAGCAAAAACAAGACTGGGAGCTGACTGTGGCTCAGATCAACTCCTCATTGCCAAATTCAGACTTCAGTTGAAGAAAGTAGGGAAAACCATTAGACCATTCAGGTATGACCTAAACAAAATCCCTTATGATTATACAGTGGAAGTGAGAAATAGATTCAAGGGATTATATCTGATAAACAGTGCCTGATGAACTATGGACACAGGTTTGTGACATTGTACAGGAGACAGGGATCAAGACCATCCCCAGAAAAAGAAATGCAAAAAACCAAAATGGCTGTCTGAGGAAGCCTTACAAATAGCTGAGAAAAGAAGAGAAGCAAAAAGCAAAGGAGAAAAGGAAAGATATATCCATTTGAATGCAGAGTTCCAAAGAATACCAAGGAGAGATAAGAAAGCCTTCCTCAGTCATCAGTGCAAAGAAATAGAGGAAAACAATAGAATGATAAAGACTAGAGATCTCTTCAAGAAAATTAGAGATACCAAGAGAACATTTCATGCAAAGATGGGCTCGATAAAGGACAGAAGTGGTATGGACCTAACAGAAGCAGAAGATATTAAGAAGCGGTAATAAGAACACACAAAAGAACTGTACAAAAAAAGATCTTCACGACCCAGATAATCACAATGGTGTGATCACTCACCTAGAGCCAGACTTCCTGAAATGTGAAGTCAAGTGGGCCTTAGGAAGCATGACTACAAACAAAGCTAGTGAAGGTGATAGAATTCCAGTTGAGCTATTTCAAATCCTAAAAGATGATGCTGTGAAAGTGCTTCACTCGATATGCCAGCACATTTGGAAAACTCAGCAGTGGCCACAGGACTGGAAAAGGTCAATTCCAATCCCAAAGAAAGGCAATGCCAAAGAATGTTCAAACAACACAGTTGCACTCATCTCACATACTAAAGAAGTAATCCTCAAAATTCTCCACACTAGGCTTTAAAAGTTCATGAACTGAGAACTTCCAGATATACAAGCTAGATTTAGAAAAGACAGAGAAATCAGAGATCAAATTTCCAACATCCTTTGGATCATAGAACAAGCAAGAGAATTCCAGCAAAAACATCTACTTCTGCTTCATTGATTACACTAAAGCATTTGACTGTGTGGATGACTGTGGAAAACTCTTAAAGAGATGGGAATGCCAGACTACCTTAACTGTCTCCTGTGAAACCTGTGTGAAAATCAAGAAACTACAGGTAGAACTGGACATGGAACAAAGGACTGGTTCAAAATTGGGAAAAGAGTACATCAATTGTGTATATTGTCACCTGCTTATTTAACTTCGACGCAGAGTACGTCATGTGAAATGCCAGCCTGGATGAAGCACAAGCTGGAATCAAGATTGCCGGGAAAAATATTAATAACCTCAGATATGCAGATGACACCACCCTTATGGCAGAAAGTGAAGAGGAATTAGAGCCTCTTGATGAAAGTGAAAGAGGAGAGTGAAAAAGTTGGCTTAAAACTCAACATTCACAAAACGAAAATATGGCATCCAGTCCCATCACTTCGTGGCAAATAGATGGGAACGCAATGGAAACAGTGACAGATTTTATTTTCTTGGTCTCCAAAATCACTGCAGAAGGTGACCACAACCATGAAATTAAAAGACACTTGCTGCTAGGAAGAAGTGCAATACACTGACAATCCTTGACAGTGTATTAAAAAGCAGACATTACTTTGCTGACAAAGGTTCATCTTGTCAAGCTATGGTTTTTCCAGTAGTTATGTATGGATGTGAGAGTTGGACCATAAAGAAGGCTGAGTACTAAAGAATTGCCGCTTTTGAACTGTGGTGTTGGAGAAGACTATTGAGAGTCCCTTGGACTGCAAGAAGATAAACCAGTCCATCCTAAGGGAAATCAATCCTGAATATTCATTGGAAGGACTGAGGCTGAAGCTGAAACTCCAATATTTTGGCCACCTGATGCAAAGAGCTGACTCCTTAGAAAAGACCCTGATGCTGGGAAAGACTGAAGGCAGGAGAAGTGGACAACAGAGGATGAGATGGTTGGATGACATCACCAACTCGATGGACATGTGTTTGAGCAAACTCCAAGAGATGGTGAAGGACAGGGATGCATGGTACGCTGCAGTCCATGGGGCTGCAAAGAGTTGGACACGACTGAGCAACCAGACAACAAGAACAATATATATTTTTGCTTTGTGTTTGTATAAGTAGGTATTTTCAGAGAGTTGGGATACTGATTTAAGAAGGTGACAGAGCCCCTGAAGTCACTGTCTCATTCCCCATTGTGGGCTTTGATTATGTCCTGTGAAGAGTGATGAACTTTTTGGTTGAGGCTCACATTCCAAATTTGGAAAACCAGGATCTGAAGGTTTGAAAAGAAAACGTGTATTAACATCTGACTTCCACGAGAAGTCACCAGAACTTTGCCACCATATCTTTATGTCACCAGAACTTTGAGAATGAGAGTTCAAAGGATGGAGAGGAAGTTGAACGGCAAATTTCCTGCATTTTATTGGCTAAAATGGTCTCTTCTAACTTTAGAAAAGTCTTTTTTTTTTTTTATCCTTTCCTCACTTTACTATATTAATCTGACGAGTATTTTCTTTTTGCCTTAGGAATCCAGTGACCCGATTTCTCATCATATTCTTAATGTCACCTTTTACTTAACAATGTCTCTGAATCCTTTCCTGTTGTTTGGGGATAATAATATGTACCTCATAGAGTTGCCTGCAGGTTTATGTGATGAAATGATGTTTATACAGCCCTTGACATAGTGCCCACCATGTAATAAGCATTCAATAAATTATGGCTGATTCATTTTTAAAATATTAACTAATTAATTTAGGCTTCCCTGGTGGCTCTGATGGTAAAAGAATCTGCCTACAATGCAAGAGACCTTGGTTCGATTCTTGGGTTGGGAAGATCCCTGGAGGAGGAAGTGGCAACCTACTCCGGTGTTCTTGCCTGAAGAAGCCCATGGACAGAGGAGCCTGGTGGGTTCAGTCCAGGGGCTCACAGAGAGTCAGACACGACTGAGTGACCAAGCACAGCATAGCACATTTGGGCTGTCCTGGATCTTGCTTGCAGCACTCGGGATCTTTTTTACTTTTTATTTTTTCAGTTGTAGCATATGGGATCTAGTGCCCTGACCAAGGATTCAACCCCTGCCCCCTGTGTTGGGAGCGTGGAGTCTTAGCCACTGGACCACCAGGGAAGTCCCCTGGTTGACTCATGACATGTATTTTCCTGTCCTCCCAACTGCTTAGGGTTAACTTTATACTTCATTAGGACTTCCTTCTTGGATATGAAGAGCGGCTACCTGTTTTACATAGACAAACACTAACTCATGTTATTCAAGAATAAAATGAGAAGAAAATACTGTCTGATATAGCCCAAGTGCCCCAGTATTGTGTTGGCAAACCATTCACATCTTAGGAAAGTAATTTCTTTTTGAAAATGAATAACTTAGAATAGGCAGTCAGTGCCTTGAGCTGTTACTGCGTACCAGATACAGGAAAGGTAAGTATTGATCAAGAAATCGACAGTCAAAATGGCAAATGAAAAACTCCACCCATTTTCCGCCAACCAGCTCCTTGATTAAAAAACACACAAGTGGGAAACTTCTTTGGTGGTCCAGTGACTGAGACTCCGCATCCCGGGGCAGGGGATACGCAGGATGGATCCCTGGATGGGGAGCTAGGATCCCATGTGCTGCAGAGTAACTGAGCCCTTGCCGTGCAACTAGAGAGCACGCAGATGCACCTCCAGAGCCCCGAGCCTTGGAGCCCACATCACAGCCAGAGCACAGCCCACACCGCAGCCGAGACTCAGGGCAGCCAGACGTATACACAGCACGGCCACTGGCATTTTCAACGCGACAAGAAACAAGCAAGCGAGCTAAACCTTTAAAGCGACTCAGCAGCATTGAGAATGACTTCCTCTTTGTCCACTTCTTCAGGCCCCTTTGCGGTGGGAGTGCTGTGGGCAGCTGGGGATTCAGGGGTGAATTTTCTCTCCCACCTGTCCTCCCGCCGTGGGCCACTTTGAGCCCGGTGGCAGGCTTCCAGGTGAAGGAAACCTCTGTGGGTGCAAACGCCCCCAGCGCCCGTTTGCAGCCTTTGTTAATAAGCAGGCCCGTCTCTGATCTTTTTGAGGATGATGCCTTTAAAGTGCATATTTTTTTCAAGATTGTTACTTGTGCTCTCCTGGGGTGATGCCGGCAGCTAGGGTCCAGCCCCTGCTTCTCAGTGCAGAGGGAAACCCAAGACTCTTGTAGAATAGGGGAGAGCTCTCTAGGGCTGGGGTAAGTGACATGTCTTTCTTCCTCCTGGTTTCTAGGAAGGGAAAGCCACAGAAGTTCCCCCGGTACCTCTCGGCGGCCATGTCATTGGGAAAGACCCCAAAATGTGCCTGAGGAAGATGCCAGGTGCTGCTCACGAAGCCTTGCACAGAGCTGGTGGCTGGACTCGAGTTACAGCTGTGCCTCCATTCTGTGCCTGGCTTCTGAACCTCCTAGCGGATCTTTTGATGTGTGTGCATTTTCCCAGCTTGGAGATGTTGCTGGCAAACTGCGTGGTTGGCAGGAGCGAGGCAGAGCATTGGCCTCCGTGGAGCTGGCAGGGAACGGGGTAATGTACTCGGCGCCCGCAGAGCCCAAAGTCACTTGAAAGAGACAACGATGGTCTCCAAAGGAAGCTGGCAAAAAGATAAAAAGGATGTCGGGCCTCAGTCTTGGCCGCATTGCTTGGTTTCAGTGGATGATCCCAATAAACATTTAATCAGTTTTCGGTCTTGGAGATGAAAATCTCCCTCCTGTCCACATGGAGGAAAAGGGCCTCCATGGAAGAAAAGGAAAGGGAAACGGCCGGGAGAAAGGGAAGGAGGGTAGAAGCTGCCCAGACAGCCACGGCCTGGGTGCTTGTGTCCTTAAGCAGGTGTGAGTTGGAATGTGATGTCGGACGTGATGGTGTGTGAAGGTAGAGCCTTTAGGAGGCGCTTAGGTCGTAAGGATAGAGCCCTCATGAATGGGACTCGTGTTCTGTTTTTTTGTTTTTTTAAACATTTTTTGATGTGGACCATTTTTTTTTAATTTGTTACAATATTGTTCCTGTTTTGTTTTGGTTTTTGGCTGCAAGGCATGTGGGATCCTACTTCCCCACCAGAGACGGAACCCACACCCCCTGAAAGGGAAGGCACAGTCTTAATCACAGGACCACCAGGGAAGTCCCTGGATTTGTGTTCTTTTAAAGGGACCCCACAGAGCTCCGTCCATGCTCCAATCCATGAAGACGTAGCAGGACGTGCCCGAGATGAAGCTTGGGAGGACCCTCATCAGAGGTGGCTTAGATCCTTATCTGAAGCTCCAGAACTGGGAGAGAGAGATTTCCATTGTTTGTAAGCCACCCAGCCTGTGTTATTTACCTGCAGCATCCTTAATCCTGAATTAAGGAAGACACAGACCTTCCGTAGCCCTATTTTCCAGTCTCCTACTTCGCATAGGAATTCCTATTTTATAAGCCTGGGAGCACAGAAGCCTTTGAGCGCTTCTAGTGATTCTAAGCTCAGTCTTCACAAGACCATCTCCAGCTGCTAGCCAATCAACAGTTGTGTTCAACAGATTTTCCTTGAACGTTTCTTTGCAAACACCCTTTTCCCACGTGGGGAGCACCCCTGACTTGCAGTCCGGGCTGTGGGCTTCTGGAGGAGAAATCCCAGACCCTCTTAGGGTCCTCCACACCCATTACTCCTACTAGGTTTCATGATTGCCTCAGTATGTGAGGGTTTGTTTTGTTGTTGTTAGATATTATTTATTTCGTGGTTTTTATTTTATTTTTGGCTGTGCTGGGTCTTCATTGCTGCGCCTGGACTTTCTCTAGTTGCAGCGAGTGGGGACTCCTCTCGAGTTGCGGTGCGCAGGCTTCTCGTTGCAGTGGCTCCCGTTGCAGAGCACGGACCCCAGGCGCGGGCTCCCAGGGCTCAGGCCCCAGGCGCGCGGGCTCCCAGGGCAGGGCTCAGGCCCCAGGCGCGGGCTCCCAGGGCAGGGCTCAGGCCCCAGGCGCGCGGGCTCCGCAGGGCAGAGCACGGACCCCAGGCGCGCGGCTCCCAGGGCAGGGCTCAGGCCCCAGGCGCGCGGGCTCCCAGGGCAGGGCTCAGGCCCCAGGCGCGCGGCTTCGGGAGCTGCGGCGCGCGGGCTCCGCAGGGCAGGGCTCAGGCCCCAGGCGCGCGGGCTCCCAGGGCAGGGCTCAGGCCCCAGGCGCGCGGGCTCCGCAGGGCAGGGCTCAGGCCCCAGGCGGGCGGCTTCGGGAGCTGCGGCCCCCAGCTGGGCCCTAGAGCACGGGCTCGGCAGCTGGTGCATGAGCTTAGTTGCTCTGAGACGTGGGTTCTTCCCAGACCAGGAATCCAACCCATGTCTCTTGCACTGGCAGGTGGATTCTTACCCACTGAGCCATCAGGGAAGCCCCAGTTTTTTCTTTTTTTAAACAGGAAGCTGCATTTGAAAAGAATCTATGACTAGTTTTTACCACCATTTTTACCACCTCCATTGTCCTTTGTGGGTCTTGCTGGGAAAAAAAAGATGCACGGGGAACTATTCAGCTCAATTTTATCATATTCTTAGGCCATATTTGGTAGCTCAGAAATGGGGTCCAAGCAAGTAGATGATGAGGCTTGCTCAGGAGGTCACGCGTGGAGGGCCTCCGGCCCTGGAGAGCTGCAGGACGGTCCTGTGCCTGGAAGTGGCTCACTGAGACCATGGCCTCCAGGCTCGGGGTGGAGGGGACAGACGGGTCCTAGCAGGGTAAGGGGCTAGAAAACTTGCCAAGCTTTGAAGGTTCTAGATGTCAAGAAGCATTTAAAGAACAGCATCAACAGATACAAGTGAATGAAAAAAGGGAAAGATAGGTAATATGGACAGAATTATTTCAAATGTCGGGTCTCAGAGTTTGGGCAGTTGGCGTTTTACAACATGGTAGCTTAAAGCGTGAGCTTTGCAGGCACTTGCAACTTGCAGGATTGGATTCCTGGGCTTGATGTGACTTTACAATGGAGGTAATAATCAAGACTGCTTCCCAGGTGGCTCAGTGGTAAAGAATCCTCCTGAACTGCAGGAGATATGGGTTTGATCCCTGGGTGGGGAAGATCCCCCAGACAAGAAAATGATAGCCCACTCCAGTGTTCTTGCCAGGAAATCCCATGGACAGAGGAGCCTGGTGGGCCACAGTCCATGGGGTTGAAAAAAAAAAAAAAAAGAGCTGGACATGGTTTAGCAACTAAGCAACAGCCATTGATTATGACTACTTCTGTCTGTATATTATCTCACTCTAGATCTTGAGGTACGTCATCTTCCGTGTTGTTGTGGAAGCACATTGTTGTTTGTGTGGTGTGTGAACTCAGTCTACGCAGTTGGAGATCCTTGGCTTGGGTTACAGCTTATTCGGAAACAAGTGATACTGACCTTGGCAAGGCTCTTCCTGCTGCCCTGGGAGCTCAGCCTACTCACCCTGTATCCACAGACTGCACTGGAGGACGCGGTCCTTCCCAACCTGGAAGGTGCCTGCCTCACCTAAGATCTTCCCTGTGGCCATGGAAACCACTCAGCCATATCTGGATGGATAGGCAGCAGAGAAAACCAAATGGGCTTAGGAATATTAGTGTAATTTATGCAACAAATGTTTTTATGTTCAGAGATAGAATGATAAATCTCTTTTACATATTCATATGCAAATGTGGAGCAGCTCCAGTACTCCTGTAATGGATGAGCATCTATAATGACTTGTGTCCTCGTCAAGTTTAATGGAAGAGGGAAAAATAAACACACACACACACACACACACACCCTAAACCAGAGTTACTTTGGGTCTGATTACAGGGCACAGAAGCAAAAGGTGTTGGTGGAAAACTCACCGCTCTTAGAGAACATGCATCAGACAGAGTCTACTCTAAAGGTTTAATAGCTGAATAATTATTTACAGTCAACAATTCTCAACTATTAATGGACTTCACCTTGCTGACTCCTACCATTCAGTCATTTCACTCCTTGCCTTCATCAGAGAGTGGGAAGGGAAAATAGCACAGGATAATAACTTCAGTCCTCATTTTTGTTTCTGTATAGTGTGTTTATACATTTCAAATTACTCTCAAAGACTTTTCTTAATTATTTCTCTCAATAGCCTTGGTAATAAATTAGCTTTCATATGATTGCCAAGACTACACAGCTTACTCCATGGCAAGGAGGTGAAAGAAATAGGACTCCAAACTATTCATTTACCTCTTAGAACTAGTCCGTTCCCTTGACTGAGCAAAAGCTCAGGGCTCAGTCTGCTTCCTCTGGCTTTCCTGTGTGCCTCTATTCCGGCTCCTTCTCTAGCAGATGCTCCCTCGTGGGGGCACGATAGAGCCAACAGCTCCAGGCTTGCATCCTGACTGCTCAACAAACCTACAGGTGGAGAAGGAGTCTTCCCAGTGAAACTCCCAGGCTCATCTCTTGAGTCACATGCTCAGGTCTGAGCCAGTCAGAGTGGCTGGGAAAATGTGATGCTCTGATTGGACAGGTAGCCTGCATCACACCGGCACCCTGGAGAGGCCGAAGGGGAGATGGTTAGCCAGGGAGAAAAATGCTCTCAATCTAAACTCTGTGGCCTGAGAGTCAGAGAGAAGTAGTTCTTAGGGAACATTAGGACATTGTCATCAGGAGGTGAGAGGGCGATGCTGGTAGATCACAATGGTCCACAACGCTGGATCAGTAAGTGGTAGACTGGCATGAAATTTATCATCTCAAAGAAGCTGTAGAGGGTGATGGGCTAATCACCTGAGTGAAAGAGAATTAACTCCTTCAGTCCCAAAAGTTTCCTCTAGGCACTTCTGTCTTATTTTCTTATAGTTCCTATGGTTTTAAAGATTATTTTTTGAACAAATTGCATTTCTTCATTAGTCATTGATTTTCCTATTTTTTTAATTGCTAACTGACTAGTATAATTTGGATCCCACAGGCTGGCTATAAAGTCACCAGAATCAAACAGTTAATATAGCATCACAGTGCAATATTCTACTTCTATGTAAAGTTTCCGAAAAGATTTTTGAAATATTGAAAGTAGTTCACATAATACCATGATCTTTTAGGCATTTAGGAACCTATGCTTGGAATGCCTTGTTCAACTAACTTATTCACCTTGGAGACTTGCTGTTCTGGATGCTGCTTCCCCTACCAGACTCTTGTAACCTTATGCTTACACAGTATTGATGAAAAAGTTGATGGGAAAGGAGGTTGAAAATAATGGTGTCCTCAAATCATTGGAGGACCTGACTTGATTTTAATTATCCAAGCTTTTTCTTTGCTTGTTATAAATAATCTTGTAAATTGTTCAAATGGATCCTGAAAATGAGCCTCTTGGGGAGAATAGTTAGGCTGCCTGGGGCTTAGGATTGCAGAGTGAGGAAGGAAAAGACATCTCTGTGGGTGGCAGCTTTCTCCCTGGATAACTTTCATCCTGACCAGATGTCAGAAAATTCCATCCTACCTTGAAAACAGATCAGTGTCAAATCCCTGCTCTTGGATGGAGGTCCACGCGACTGTCACTTCTGCCGAATTACTGCAGTCGTTTCCCAGCATCTCTCTGCTCCTCTGCTTGCCCTGTCTACATCTTTCCTCAGCCTCACAACCAAAATGATCTTTGTAAAACACATCGAGAGACCCACCACTTCTCACTGCCTTGGTCCAAGTCATTATTACCCCTCACCTGGATTTTTAAAAATTTACTTTATTTTTCATTTTGGCTGTGCCATGCAGCTTAGCGGGCTCTCAGCCCCCTGACCAGGGACTGAATACAGGGTCACGGCAGTGAGAGCACCATGTCCCAACCACTGGACAGCCAGGGAGGCCCCTCACCTGCTTATTAGACAAACTGGTCTCTCTGCTCCTGTCTTTGCCCAGCTCAGCAGTCATTAGAGTAATCCTTTTAAAATATACATCCCATCCCCTCATCTCTCTGTTGGAAAACCCAGTAATGACTCCCTATCTCATTCAGGGTATGGGTCCCACCCACCCAGCCTGATTGATCTTAGTCAGCCACCTCTGACCTTGCCCCCACTAAGGCCCCTGCCCCTGCCTCCACTCCCCTGCTCCTGCCTCAGGGAATCTGCACTTGCTCTTTGCTGCCTGGAATGTGTGTCCCTCTCAGATGGCCCTCCCCCCTCCTTAGATCTTTGTCCAAATGTCAGATTTTCAGTGAAGTTGTTCATGGCCACCATATTTGTTTCCTCATCTGCTGTAACAAATCACCACAAACTCAGCTCAGTTCAGTCACTCAGTCTTGTCCGACTCTGTGTGACCCCATGGACTGCAGCAAGCCAGGCTTCCCTGTCCATCTCCAACTCCCAGAGTTTGCTCAAACTCATGTTCATCAAGTCGGTGATGCTGTCCAACCATCTCATCCTCTGTCGTACCCTTCTCCTCCTGCCTTCAATCTTTCCCAGCATCAGGGTCTTCAAATGAGTCAGTTCTTTGCATCAGGTGGCCAAACTTTTGGAGTTTCAGCTTCAGCATCAGTCCTTCCAATGAATATTCAGGACTGATTTCCTTTAGGATTGACTGGTTGGATCTCCTTGTAGTCCAAGGGACTTTCAAGACTCTTCTCCAACACCCTAGTTCAAAAGCATCAATTCTTCTGCACTCAGCTTTCTGTATAGTCCAACTCTCACACCCATACATGACTACTGGAAAAACCATAGCTTTGACTAGACGTGTTTGTCCAGCAAAGTAATGTCTCTGCTTTTTAATATGCTGTCTAGGTTTGTCATAGCTTTTCTTCCAAGCAGCAAGCGTCTTTTAATTTCATGGCTGCAGTCATCATCTGTAGTGATTTTGGAGCCCAAGAAAATAGTCTGCCACTGTTTCCATTGCTTCCCCATCTATTTGCCATGAAGTGATGGGACTGGAGGCCTGTCTTTGAGTGTCTGAGTGTCTCCTGTGGGCAGGGTCAGCACTGTCCTGCCAGGGCTCTGGCTGCAGCAGGCCTGGGAGGCGCTGCCTGTGGCATAAATCCTCTGGGAGGAGGTCGCCATGAGCCCCACCGTAGAGCCACTGAGCAGACAACCCACAAGCTGGAGAACAATTATATTGAAGAAGTTCTCACACTATTGCAAAAGTTCTAGGACCCACAACAGATTCCCCAATCTGGGGATCTGGCAAAAGGACTGAGAACCCCTTGGGGATTTGACTTTGGAGGCCAGTGGGATTTGATTACAGAACTTCCACAGGACTGGAGAAACAGATTCTTGGAGGGCACAAACAAAACTGTGTGTGCACCAGGACCCAGGAGAAAGGAGCAGTGACCCCACAAGAGACTGAGCCAGACTTGTCTGTGAGTGTCAAGGAGTGTCGGACAAAGGTGTGGGCAACAGTGGCCTGCCACAGGGTCAGGGGCACTGAATACAACAGTCCGGGAGCCACCTGGCAAGCTGGCATTTTGAAGGAGGCCACCATCACCACCATTACCCCTATCAGAGTTGGGCCTGTAAGGAGGGAACACAGCCCCACCCATCGACAGAAAATCAGATTAAAGATTTACTGGGCACAGCCCCACTTGTCAGAGCAAGACCAGATTCCCCCACAGCCAGTCCCTCCCATCAGGAAGCTTGTATAAACCTCTTGTCCTTCTCCATCAGAGGGCGGACAGAATGAAAACCACAATCACAGAAAACTAAACAAACTGGTCACACGGACCACAGCCTTGTCTAACTCAATGAAACTATGAGCCATGCCGTGTAGGGCCATGCAAGAGGGACAGGTCATGGTGTAAGTTCTGGCAAAACGTGGTCCACTGGAGAAGGGAATGGCCAACCACTTCAGTATTCTTGCCTTGAGAACCCCATGAACAGTATGAAAAGGCAAAAAAATAGGACAGTGAAAGATGAACCCCCAGGTTGGTAGGTGCCCAGAATGCTACTGGAGATCAGTGGAGAAATAACTAAAGCAAGAATGAAGAGATGCAGCCACAGTGAAAACAACACCCAGTTGTGGATGTGACTGGTGATGGAAGTGAAGTCTGATGATGTAAAGAACAATATTGCATAGGAGCCTGGTATGACAGGTCCATGAATCAGGGCAAATTGGAAGTGGTCAAACAGGAGATGGCAAGAATGAACGTCGACATTCTAGGAATCAGCAAACTAAAATGGACTGGAATGGGTGAATTTGACTCAGATGACTATTATATGAACCCGCCTGCAAGTGCAGGAGCCTCAGGTTTGATCCCTGGGTTGGGAAGATCCCCTAGAAAAGGGAATGAATACCAACTCCAGTATTCTTGCATGAGAAATCCTATGGACAGGGAAGCCTTGTTGGCTACTGTCCACGGGGTGGATATGACTTAGCGACCGAGCACACATGCACGCAAACCACACAAATTTATAATCTTGCAGTCCTGGAGTTCAGAGTCCAAAATGTTTTTCACTGGGATAAAATCAAGTTATTGGTAGATTTTCATTTCTTCCAGAGGCTCTTAGGAGAGAATCCGTTTGCTTGCCTTTTCCAGCTTCTGGGGGCTGCCTGTTCCTTGGGCCTCTTGCAGGCAGACAGCAGTCACATCAGTCCAACATCTGCCTCCAAGGCCACACCTCCTCTGCCTCACAGTTACAAACAACTGTGATTAACTGAGACCCATCCAGATAATCCAGGGAACTCTCCCAATCACGAAATCTTTAATTTATTCACATTTGCAAAATCTCTTGTGCCATATCAGGTAACACATTCACAGATTTCTGGGATTAGGATATGGACATCTTTGGGGAACTTTTATTCTGCCTGCGATAGCCACTCCATGTAAATGAGCAAGCCTCTACCAAAGCACTCAGTCTTCTCCATCTGACATGCTTTTACTTATGTGTCTATTGTTGTTTTACTTAATAGTCTATTGACCATCAGTTAGCTTAGAAAGTAAGCAGCTTGAGGTCCAAGGACTTTATCTGCTCTATCTCCAGGGCCTGGACTGGAGACTCACACATAGCAAGCATCCAACATATATTTTTGAATAAATTCTTCATCAGTATGTCAATCCCCCCAAAGAGAAACAGCATAAAGACAATTTGGGCTCCTGACAGAGACCAAAACTTGAGATGACATTTCTCATCCAATAGTCTGTTTTCCTGCTTAGTACAGACGAGGAGGGAGAGAAGCGGGCCCCACATACGTGAGTGTCATGTCTGCAGTCCCCTGTGCAGTCAGCCTGGGGGGTTCAGTATGGACCATCTGACACTTGTCTCCTTATACCCTCCATCTGCGATATGATTCCTGTACCTGGGAGTGAAAATCAGTTTAAAAAGAGCAATTTATTATGAGCTTTTGAAACAAAATTAGGGCTTTGTACTTCACGATTATAATTGATCCGTGCCTTAAATTGTTTTTTAATTAATTGTTATATGTGCTCTAGGGAGAACAGTCTATAATAGGATTTCTGAATTTGGCCGTCGAAGGGTGTTTTGCAATTTTGGCAGCCAGTGATGAAAACCGGAAAAGTCCTTTTGAACTTTCAAATACGAATTATATAAAACAGTTAAAATTATTACTTTAAAAATTAAAAATTTTAATTTCACAATTAAAAAAATTATAATTCTTGAATAAGCAATACGTGTACCTAGTGCAAAAAGAGTGTGTTATAGCCTCTCTCTAGTGGTAATCCATCGAACTTTCTCCAGTGATGGAAATGTTCTATTTTTGTGCTGCTCAACACAGTAACTGCTGGTCATACGAGACGCTGAATTATTGGGATGCGGTTAGCACAACCAAAGAATGTAACTACTTTTAATTTGCAACTAAATATGGCTATCGTTTGGGCAAAATGACTCCTGACACTAAGCCTCTCATTTGCCAAACTATTTGAGTTTCCAAGTTTTATGTATTATTTCTTGGGTACTGGTACATTTGCACACATGTACACATATTTTTAGGGACTTCCCAAGTGGTTCAGAGGTAATGAATCCACCTACCGATACAGGAGACGTGGGTTCCGTCCCTGGGTCGGGCAGATCCCCTGGAGGAGAACATGGCCACCCATTCCAGTGTTCTTGCCTGGTGGGCTTCAGTCCATGGGGTCATAAAAAGCTGGACACAACTTAGAGACTAAAGAACAGCAACACATATTTTTACCTTTATGAAAAGCTATTGTTTCTGGGTGTTTTGGTTTGTTGGTTTTGTTTTCAGTACTCTGATCTTGGTGCGTGGGAAGCAAGTATTGATGATACGGTTCTCCTGGGATGATGCTGCCCCTCTGACTGTCCACATGAACTCAGCCTTTGCTCATGGAAGACAGTTGACATGAAATGAAAGAATGTCAAGCCTTAGATGGTGGTCAGCTTCCTCATGTCACAGAGCAGGAAATGACAACCCTCAACTTTTTTGTTTTTTTAATATTTTCCCCTAATGCCTTCCTGGATCTGTCCTAAGAAAGCTTCCAAACCAAATCCGAAGCCGGACTCCTGGGAATGTCTCACCATCACACGAATGACGATGATGTGCTTGATGGGCGTGACGGTAATACTAGTGAGGTTTTGCATGGGCTTCAGTTGAGGCAGTGGGTTTTTCCTGCGTCATCAGGCCGCCCTTGTGAATTCCCTTGGTGAATAATTTGCTTAGCAAGAGTGCCATTTGACAAGAATCAAAAGAGGAACGATTTTCCCTTTTTTCTTGTTTCAATTTCTCCAGCTATGTAGTAGCCAAAGTTCTCTGAGAGGTCATTTGAAATGGGCGATAAACTTTTTTATTTCATGGGGGTCGCAAAGACGCTCTTCACAAGCTGGCCGTATGGCAGCACAGGCACGACGAGGCAGCTCCCTTGCCGCCCGAAGGGCAGGGGTCGCGCCTCTGCGTCCTTCAGCTTTGGGAAGGGTCATGAAAGATAAACTGCTCCCGATGGCCTGTTCTCACCAGTCTCTCTCTCCAGTAAGACGTCAGTCTCATCTAACTGACTATTTGGGTAAATGTTGAAACCTGTCTGGTGAGTGTTGATTTTACAGACAACTTAATAGTTTCTGTAAGATGACATATAAAGAAAAAGGCAAAGCAAAGAGTGAGAAGCACTGAAAATACCATAGCATGGAAATAACAATTGTTTTCATTTTCAGAACACCCTTCTATACAGCTCTTGTGCCACTACAAAGCCACGTAGAGAAGCATGTGGGGAACTTATGTGGATGAGATCATACTCTGTATGTGGTTCTGCAAACTGATTTTTTAAGTCCCAGCGATAACATGTGTATATTTCAAATGCTAAAATTAGTATGATAAGAAAAAACATCCATTAAGTATTTTTTCATTTATTTAAGTATTTTTGTGTGTGTGTGTCTTATGAGAAGCATTTTAAGCACGTTATCTCAAGTGACTTGAACAACTACTCTCTGAGATGGTTACTTCTGCAGAGATGAAATAAATTGCCCAAGATAATATAGCTAACAAATGGTAGGATGGGGACTTGAACCCTGGTCTGTCTGATACCAATGTCTGTGACCTTGAACATTACATTTTACTGTCTACATGGTGATTTTTAATGACTGATTTGCAATCCATTGTGTTATCTCACAATTTATTTAGCATGGCTGGTAAAAATCTTTATCACGTTTGATTACCTAACTCTGGAAACAAGATTCCATCTAGAAGTGTTGCAGGAAGGGGTACCCCTTCCAGGGCCCGAAACTGGACTCTTGTCTAACACTCAGAAACGAATTGTCCAAGGAGACACGTGTGCTGACAAAGCAAAAGATTTTATTGGGAAAGGGCACCCGGGTGGAGAGCAGTAGGGTTAGGGAATCCAGGAGAACTGCTCTGCCATGTGGCTCGCAGTCTCGGGTTTTATGGTGATGGGATTAGTTTCCGGGTGGTCTTTGGCCAATCATTCTAATTTGGAGTCTTCCCTGGTGGCACACACATCGCTCAGCCAAGATGGATGCTAGCGAGAGGGATTCTGGCAAGTGGACGGACACGCGGTGTCTCCTTTCCACCTTTCCCAAACTCTTCCGGTTGGTGGTGGCTTATTAGTTCCCTATTCCTTGTCAGGATCTCCTGTCATAAAACAACTCATGCAAATGGTTACTTTGGCAGCTGGCCAGGGTGGGCGGCTTCAGTCAGTGCGCTTCCCCTAACAGAAGGATGACTGTTGCATTCCTTTGAGTCCAATTCCTCTGCTTCATCTCAGTTGCCAAGTTTTAAACTTTCTAAATTTCTTGTTGCACCAAGAATTTGATAGAAATAGTTTTCTGATGATATAAGAGAGAATGGTTACCTTGAGCTAAGACAAGATTTTTCCATGCTGCTGGCATTTGCCTTTACATCTATAGAAGGAAAATTAATAACAACAATAATAATACCCTTAACACAGTAACTTCTAATTCTCTATTCTCCCTGCCTCTGAGTGTTCAAAACAGGCTTCCCAAATAAGAAATTGCCAACTCATCACTAAGAGATGAAGAGAGCTTCTTTGACACCAGATAAAGCTGTTAATCATCCATTTTTCATTCTTCAGTAGTCCCCAGTTGTTTCGTTAGCTGACAGGAGAAAATGTCAGTTCATTTCTTATTAAAATACAGGGCCAGTGCGAAATTACATGTTTTTACTCAGAGAGCATGTAAGCCTGTTGTCTTATGGGTGCTGTCTTGCATGGAAACAAAATCTGTACCATCATTGTCCCCTCCCCACCAATCCTGGTAAATAACAGAAAAAAAAAAAAAAATCCCATGATGATCTGTCTTTTAAACAACCAAAGATTTCACATCTTGTTTAGTGTGTAAGGAAGATCTTGAGAATAAAATTACATCCAGGCTATTGAATACTTGTCAACACTTCATCCCAACACTACAATAAAATAATTTCACTTTTAACTTGATGTTTTGTATAATACCTATAATAATATCAAAAAATGCTTTGTCTGTATTTTTATGTATTTTACAATTGAAGAGTGAGTTTATTGCATTTCATGTGAATTGAGCCAAAAAACTACAGACCTTATGAAAGAATAAAAAGGATGCAACTGAATTTCAAAGTAGGTCACACACTCCCATTGGCAAACTTACAGTGCAGTTCAAATTCAAGAATGAGAAGAGCGGGAGTTTATTTGTATGTATGCATTTCAGTTAAGGAATACCTTGACCTCAATATAAATATAATGGGTCATTGATTAAAAGCCTAAAGTTAAAATGCCCCTCCCCTTTCAATGAAGAGAGAGCTTGTACCTTTCCTTCTAGCTGACTTCTTCAAGTGTATTTTAGCTAAAGGTTTGAAGGCTATTTGGATATCGACACTGAAATGACTAAAGGTAAAAAAGACTTGAAATAAGGTTCTAAATTTGGACTTAACTAATCACAATCTGTTATTATCTCGAGGGTTTCTTGCTTTGCTTTTCTCACTCCTCCAAACCCCTTTTCTGATTATTTTTCTTTTTTCCTGATATTTGTTAGAAAGATAAAAACAAACCCAACAGGAAACAGAAGATTCAAATACGAATCACCTAAGCCTTTTTTCCACTAAAATTGTCTAGGGCCTGGAACAGTTGCTTCGGTGATTCCTTTGTTGCTTGGAACCGGAAATATCATCCATTTTAGAAAGGCAAGCAGGCAGTTGACAGGAAGAAATCTTGAAAGACTCTGCTGAACCTAGTCTTGCTGTTTGATGATATAGTTGTTGCTGTTTTTTAATTTTCCCAGACTGGGTCACCCACATGCAAAATGCTCTTGTCTGGCAAGAGCTGATGTTTGATAAACCAGCTCTAGACTTTTGAAATTCAGCTGTATCCAACTAATCATGGCTATTTTTTTTAACTATATAAAAAAGGATGTGTTGAGAAGATGCAAAGGATATGCTGGTATAATCAATGTGCTCTATGCCATTTACTGCAAAGTTGCTCTATACATATGCACATATGTATATACGCACCTCCAAAATCACACATTCCTTTCAACCTATAATGGCTAGAATACCTATGTGTTAAGTAATATGGTATTTCTAATGGTATCTTACTAAAGAGATAATGCACATTGTCTAAAAGTGTATCTATGCTGAGGATCTCCCGCATTGCAGGCATATGTTTTAACCTCTGAGTAGGTATAGCATAAATATTTGTTGATTAAATGCATGAATGACTACAGATGGTTTTGATACGAACCATCAGCTGTTCTTCACTGATGTTGTGCTATATTTATTTGCCCTTACATCTATAGAAGGAAGACTTCCTGTGTGGCTCAGACGGTAAAGCATCTGTCTACAATGCAGCAGACTTGGGTTTGATCCCTGGGTCGGGAAGATCCTCTGGAGAAGGAAATGGCAATCCACTCCCGTGCTATTGCCTGGAAAATCCCATGGACAGAGGATTTCAGTACTGTTGTGCTATACTTATTTGGCTTTACATCTATAGAAGGAAAATTAATAATAACAATAATAATACTTTGACACAGTAATTCTCTATATCTAACTATGAGATAGATAGCATCACCCACTTGATGGACAGGAATCTGAACAAACCTCAGGAGATAGTGGAAGACAGAGGAGCTTGGTGTGCTGTAGTCCATGGGGTCACAAAGAGTCAGACATGACTTAGTGAGTGAACAACAAGAAAACTTTGTTCAAGCTATTTTGCTTAACTGCTTTTTCTTTGTTTCTGCATTTTATCTCTCCTTTAGTTAGTAACTGCTTGAGTCTGCTCTTTGAAACTCAGGGAAGGCCTAGGAGATGAAAGCCTTTTTCTGCAAAGGAAAAACAAGGACAGGAAGGAGCCTCTATGCCCTGGAGGGCCATGAAGGCCCTGCTTGGCTGCACTCCCAGCTTCTCTTTGATACTCTGTATTCCCGAGGGGGATGAGAGCAGGACAGGAAAGGGAATAGTTTTAGTTAGAGAGGTTCATCATAAACTCAGCAGGGGAACTCAGTTTTGGGGGGACTCAGTTTCAACTTTACTCATTAAAGTAAAAAAAAAAAAACAAAAACATTATTTCAGTCTCTGACAACAGTGTAGATCAGATCAGATCAGTCGCTCAGTCGTGTCCGACTCTTCTCGACCCCATGAATCGCAGCATGCCAGGCCTCCCTGTCCATCACCAACTCCCGGAGTTCACTCAGACTCATGTCCATCGAGTCAGTGATGCCATCCCGCCATCTCATCCTCTGTCGTCCCCTTCTCCTCCTGCCCCCAATCCCTCCCAGCATCAGAGTCTTTTCCAATGAGTCAACTCTTTGCATGAGGTGGCCAAAGTACTGGAGTTTCAGCTTCAGCATCATTCCTTCTAAAGAAATCCCAGGGCTGATCTCCTTCAGAATGGACTGGTTGCATCTCCTTGCAGTCCAAGGGACTCTCAAGAGTCTTCTCCAACACCACAGCCCAAAAGCATCAATTCTTCAGTGCTCAGCCTTCTTCACAGTCCAACTCTCACATCCATACATGACCACAGGAAAAACCATAGCTAGACAAACCTTTGTTGGCAAAGTAATGTCTCTGCTTTTGAATATGCTATCTAGGTTGGTCATAACTTTCCTTCCAAGGAGTAAGCGTCTTTTAATTTCATGGCTGCAGTCACCATCTGTAGTGATTTTGGAGCCCAGAAAAATAAAGTCCGACACTGTTTCCACTGTTTCCCCATCTATTTCCCATGAAGTGGTGGGATCAGATGCCATGATCTTCATTTTCTGAATGTTGAGCTTTAAGCCAACTTTTTCACTCTCCACTTTCACTTTCATTAAGAGGCTTTTTAGTTCCTCTTCACTTTCTGCAATAAGGGTGGTGTCATCTGCTTATCTGGGGTTACTGATATTTCTCCCGGCAATCTTGATTCCAGTTTGTGTTTCTTCCAGTCCAGCGTTTCTCATGATGTACTCTGCATATAAGTTAAATAAACAGGGTGACAATATACAGCCTTGACAAACTCCTTTTCCTATTTGGAACCAGTCTGTTGTTCCATGTCCAGTTCTAACTGTTGCTTCCTGACCTGCATACAAATTACTCAAGAGGCAGATCAGGTGGTCTGGTATTCCCATCTCTTTCAGAATTTTCCACAGTTTATTGTGATCCACACAGTCAAAGGCTTTGGCATAGTCAATAAAGCAGAAATAGATGCTTTTCTGGAACTCTCTTGCTTTTTCCATGATCCAGCGGATGTTGGCAATTTGATCTCTGGTTCCTCTGCCTTTTCTAAAACCAGCTTGAACATCTGGCAGTTCACCATTCATGTATTGCTGAAGCCTGGCTTGGAGAATTTTGAACATTACTTTACTAGCATGTGAAATGAGTGCAATTGTGCGATAGTTTGAGCATTCTTTGGCATTGTCTTTCTTTGGGATTGGAATGAAAACTGACCTTTTCCAGTCCTGTGGCCACTGCTGAGTTTTCCATATTTGCTGGCATATTGAGTGCAGCATTTTCACAGCATCATCTTTCAGGATTTGGAATAGCTCAACTGGAATTCCATCACCTCCACTAGCTTTGTTCGTAGTGATGCTTTTTAAGGCCCACTTGACTTCACATTCCAGGATGTCTGGCTCTAGGTCAGTGATCACACCATCGTGATTATCTGGGTTGTGAAGATCTTTTTTTGTACAGTTCTTCTGTGTATTCTTGCCACCTCTTCTTAATATCTTCTGCTTCTGTTAGGTCCATACCATTTCTGTCCTTTATCGAGCCCATCTTTGCATGAAATGTTCCCTTTGTATCTCTAATTTTCTTGAAGAGATTTCTAGTCTTTCCCATTCTGTTGTTTTCCTCTATTTCTTTGCATTGATCGCTGAGGAAGGCTTTCTTATCCCTTCTTTCTATTCTTTGGAACTCTGCATTTAGATGCTTATATCTTTCCTTTTCTCCTTTTCTTTTCGCTTCTCGTCTTTTCACAGCTATTTGTAAGGCCTCCCCAGACAGCCATTTTGCTTTTTTTCATTTCTTTTCCATGGGGATGGTCTTGATCCCTGTCTCCTGTACAATGTCACAAACCTCTGTCCATAGTTCATCAGGCACTCTATCTATCAGATCTAGTCCCTTAAATCTATTTCTCACTTCCACTGTATAATCATAAGGGATTTGATTTAGGTCATACCTGAATGGTCTAGTGGTTTTCCCTCCTTTCTTTAATTTAAGTCTGAATTTGGCAATAAGGAGTTCATGATCTGAGCCACAGTCAGCTCCCGGTCTTGTTTTTGCTGACTGTATAGAGCTTCTCCATCTTTGGCTGCAAAGAATATAATCAATCTGACAACAGTGTAGAGAGGCAGACAAACCCTCCCACTGTGCTCAGGCGTCTCCGACTCTGCGACCCCATGGGCCGTAGCCTGCCAGGCTCCCGTGTCCATGGGATTCTCCAGCTAAGAACACTGGAGTGGGTTGCCATGCACTCCTCCAGGAGATCTTCCAGACCCAGTGATCGAACCTGCGTCTCTTGTGTCTCCTGCATTGGCAGGTGGATTCTTTACCACTAGCGCCACCTGGGAAGGCCATAAAATCTCCCATAATGAGGAAAATTTAAAGGGTAGATAGGTACTACTACAACAAACATCTTACTAAAGTAGGCCTGAACTTGCGAAAAAGTAAAAAGAGGGAAATGCTTGATGAGGGATGTGAAACCAGGGGTGAGGTTCTTGACAAAGACTCGGGCTGGCGCTGTGGCTAGGCCCTGTTCTTTCAGGGCCGTTTCCTCCCAGCTTCTCTTTAAAACTATTTCTTAGGATCCCTTGAAAACTGGTTTCCAGATAGACTGGTTAAAGAGAGGCACTCATAGAAAATTGGAGGGCGGAAGGGAGAAGCCAGTGTGTTGTTAAAGAGAAGACCACAGGCTCAAAATGGCATCAGTTGTGGTAAAGGCCGTAATCCTGAATCTGGCTTTAATACCTGACTTAACTGCAGTTTAAACCTTCTCTGGGAATGTAGTCTTTTTTTTTAGGATTTGTTTACTTATTTACTGTAGTATAATTGATATACAATGTTGTGTTAGTTTCAAGTGTATAGCAAAGTGACTCATTATATATAGTTATATATATAACTATATATACACACACACGCACACACACACACATACGTACATATATGAGTTTCCCAGGTGGCGCAGCCGTAAGGAATCTGCCTGCCATTCAGGAGATGCAAGAGATGTGGTTCGATCCTAGGGTCAAGAAGAACCCCTGGAATAGGAAAGAGCAACCCACTCCAGTATTCTTGCCGGGAAAATTCCATGGACAGAGGAGCCTGTTGGGCTACAGTCCAGGGGGTTGTCATGTCAGACATGACAGAGCACACACATATATTTTTCTAATTCTTTTCGAGCATAGATTATTGCCAGATGTTGAATATAGTTCCCTGTGGTCTGCGGTAAATCCTCGTCGTTTATCTGTTTTATACGTAGTGGTGCATATCTGTTAACCCCCTCACTGCCCCTCTGGTAACCATAAGTTTGTTTTCTGCTTGTGAGTCTCTCTGCTTTGTAAATAAGTTCATTTGTATTCTCTTTTTAGATTCCACACATGAGTGATGGCCTATAATATTTGTATTTCTTTGTCTGGCTTAGTCGTGTGATAACCTCTAGGTCCATCCATGCTGCTGCAAATGGATTATTTCCTTCTTTTTAAAGACTGAGTAATATTCCATTGCATATGTGTACTGTGTCTTCTCCATCCACCTGTTGGTGTGTATTTAGGTTGCTTCCATGACTTGGCTATTGTAAATACTGCTGCTGCGAACAGTGGGGGGCATGTCACCCTTGAATTAGAGTTTTTAACCTTTCCCAGATATATTCCCAGGAGTGGGATTGCAGGACCATGTGGTAGCTCTGTTTTCACGTTTTGAAGTCTGCGCCACACTGTTTTTCAGAGTGGCTGCACCAGTTTACAGCTGGGAGTGTAGTCTAATGAGCCAGTTTGGAATTTTCTGCTCAGCCGCAGTGAGGCCATCTGTCAGTGGCCCCTCTTTATCCCTCTTCCCTCCCCAGAGGAAGAAGAGGTGGTCTGCATGATGAAACCTGCGTGGTCCCTTCCCCACAGAAGGAGGATGTTCTGGCCCCAAACGGTCCTTTTGCTAACACCATGGCCCTTGCCTCACCCTCCTCTCTATAAAAAGCTCCATTTTGTATCACTTCTCAGGGCACCCGTGTATTTACTAGATGGCATGCTGCCTGACTCATGAATGATTAAGTGAAGCCAATTAGATCTTCAGATTCACTCAGCTGAATTTTTCTTTTTAATAGTGTTTCTCTCCCTCTCTTCCCACTCAAGGGGATGTCTCCCTGCAGTTGGTGTTTCTCAGGGTCCCACCTTCTGGCTGGAAAGCTCTCCCCATGGCCCTGCCTCTCCAGGGCAGGCCCTGCTGCAGTTCTGGCTCCTGCCTGGTGGTCCCAGCTTCTGCGTTGAGGTCATGCCGCCGCCTCCCATCCCGGCCCTTGTGTGTGAGTCACTCTCTGCTGTTGAAAGCCTCCAGATTGTTTCCAGTGTTTGTCTTCCCACCTTGTCCATCGTTCAGGTAAGCAGTGTGCTTTGCAGAGCTCCTGGCCTCTACCCCTATTTAGATGGTATTAGCATCTAGTTGCTCAAAGAAGGCAATGGCAACCCACTCCAGTACTCTTGCCTGAAAAATCCCATGGATGGAGGAGCCTGGTAGGCTGCAGTCCATGGGGTCGCTAAGAGTTAGACACAACTGGGCGACTTCACTTTCACTTTTCACTTTCATGCATTGGAAGAGGAAATGGCAGCCTACTCCAGTGTTCTTGCCTGGAGAATCCCAGGGACGGTGGGGCCTGGTGGGCTGCCGTCTATGGGGTCGCACAGAGTCGGACATGACTGAAGCGACTTAGCAGCAGCAGCAGCAGCATCTAGTTGTGACAAGCAAAATGTTTCCTCAGCCTCAGTTCAGTTCAGTTGCTCAGTCATGTCTGACTCTTTGCAACCCCATAAATCGCAGCACGCCAGGCCTCCCTGTCCATCACCAACTCCTGGAGTTCACCCAGACTCACGTCCATTGAGTCAGTGATGCCATTCAGCCATCTCATTCTCTGTCGTCCCCTTCTCCTCTTGCCCTCAATCCCTCCCAGCATCAGAGTCTTTTCCAATGAGTCAACTCTTCGCATGAGGTGGCCAAAGTACTGGAGTTTCAGCTTTAGCATCATTCCTACCAAAGAAATCCCAGGGCTGATCTCCTTCAGAATGGACTGGTTGGATCTCCTTGCAGTCCAAGGGACTCTCAAGAGTCTTCTCCAACAGCACAGTTCAAAAGCATCAATTCTTTGGTCTCAGCCTTCTTCACAGTCCATCTCTCACAGCCATACATGACCACTGGAAAAACCATAGCCTTGACTAGACGGACCTTTGTTGCCAAGGTAATGTCTTTGCTTTTGAATATGCTATCTAGGTTGGTCATAACTTTCCTTCCAAGGAATAAGCGTCTTTTAATTTCATGGCTGCAGTCACCATCTGCAGTGATTTTTTAGCCCCAAAAAATAAAGTCTGACACTGTTTCCACTGTTTCCCCAACTTTTTCCCATGAAGTGATGGGACCAGATGCCATGATGTTCATTTTCTGAATGTTGAGTTTTAAGCCAACTTTTTCACTCTCCACTTTCACTTTCATCAAGAAGCTTTTTAGTTCCTCTTCACTTTCTGCCATAAGGGTGGTGTCATCTGCATATCTGAGGTTATTGATATTTCTCCCAGCAACCTTGATTCCAGCTTGTGCTTCTTCCAGCCCAGCATTTCTTATGATGTACTCTGCATATAAGTTAAATAAGCAGGGTGACAATATACAGCCTTGACAAACTCCTTTTCCTATTTGGAACCAGTCTGTTGTTCCATGTCCAGTTCTAACTGTTGCTTCCTGACCTGCATACAAATTTCTCAAGAGGCAGGTCAGGTGGTCTGGGATTCCCATCTCTTTCAGAATTTCCCACAGTTTATTGTGATCCACACAGTCAAAGGCTTTGGCATAGTCAATAAAGCAGAAATAGATGTTTTTCTGGAACTCTCTTGCTTTTTTGATGATCCAGAGGATGTTGGCAATTTGGTCTCTGGTTCCTCTGCCTTTTCTAAAACCAGCTTGAACATCTGGAAGTTCACCATTCATGTATTGCTGAAGCCTGGCTTGGAGAATTTTGAGCATTACTTTACTAGCGTGTGAGATGAGTGCAATTGTGCAGTAGTTTGAGCATTCTTTGGCATTGCCTTTCTTTGGGATTGGAATGAAAACTGACCTTTTCCAGTCCTGTGGCCACCGCTGAGTTTTCCAAATGTGCTGGCATATTGAGTGCAACACTTTCACAGCATCATCTTTCAGGATTTGGAATAGCTCAACTGGAATTCCATCACCTCCACTAGCTTTGTTCGTAGTGATGCTTTTTAAGGCCCACTTGACTTCACATTCCAGGATGTCTGGCTCTAGGTCAGTGATCACACCATCGTGATTATCTGGGTCGTGAAGATCTTCTTTGTACAGTTCTTCTGTGTGTTCTTGCCACCTCTGCTTAATATCCTCTGCTTCTGTTAAACCCCTGGGGGCAACGTTGTCCTAGTTGATCACCACTTCCTGAGATGAATCCTGGTGCACATCACCTTACAATCAGAGATTATAACACATCTGAGTAAACAAGCCAGCAGCAGCACAATGATACCCTCAATTCATCTAGATAATGGAATTATTTTTTTAAGGGGATAAAACAATATTTAAAGATATTTTAAGAGAAAAATGAAAGAAGAAACAAGATGCTCTCCAGAAAGAGCACATGATGATGTTGATAATCCTAATTAGGAGGAGAAAGAGAGTTTAGGAGACATGAGGATTTTTTAAAAAGCATAGAAAATGAGGCACAGAGGAAGTGTGAAGGAGGGTGGTACTACCAGCTGAGACTTTCGAAGATGGATAAAGAACACACACATTCTCACTGACTTCTTATGGTGTTTAAAAACAGGTCTTCGAATGTGGTAAAGTTAACTCAGCAATGTTAACTATCAATATTATACTGCACTGTTTAAATACGTGTTATTATAAGGACTTACAGAATTTTGTCCTTTCAGGAGGTGTGGCTTTGCTTCAGTGCGTGTGGCTTTGAAAAATGTTCTTTCCCTTTCCCTCTCTTCTTTTCTCTCCT
This sequence comes from Bubalus kerabau, assembly GCF_029407905.1. Taxonomy (NCBI): domain Eukaryota; kingdom Metazoa; phylum Chordata; class Mammalia; order Artiodactyla; family Bovidae; genus Bubalus; species Bubalus kerabau. The sequence goes on along the minus strand of NC_073636.1, from coordinate 83,941,007 downwards.
CTCTCTTCCTTTCTTGTGGCCTGTAGTAGTGAAGGGTTTTAATAAGTTTATCATTGGGAAGATGATACAGGGTCTCTTTAAAACCACTCTCATACTTTTACAGTTATGTACGTCCTGGACTTCTGGGTACCCCCTATATCCCACAGTCCTTGTGACTCTAAAGATACGGCTTCTTAATTAATGAGCTTATTTGATGAACAAATAGTGGTTGTTTTTGATATATAAAATTAAATCCATTATTTGACATCTTTCAGGCAACGTATGACAAGAGACATTTAATTCCAGTCTTTCTAGAGTCTTCTAGATCTGACTGACTGAAAATAAAAACAAGAACTGTGTCAGAACTCAGGCAAGGGCGCTGCGTAGGTCCAGTGTTTTAATACGTTCAGCTGTGCAGAGTGCAGATGAAACAAATTTAAATATTTGAGAGAATTGTGTTACAATTTTCAGGAAATAAGTAGATAAGAATTTATAGTAGCAGAAGGGGTTCAGCATGAGCAATCCCAAATATGCCACTGTGGCATGTGGGTTGTTTTGATCTGAACACAACCAACGTTCAGAAGAGTCAAGGAGAGTTTTTTCCCTCCATTTTAGCTACCTAAAAGAATTTAGATGGGTGTGGGGGTAGGGGGGTGGGGAGAGGGGACTGAATCTGAGGGAGAGCTATTAGCAGAGATAACTTTGTCCCAGTGACCTATCTATAAGGCAGGGCAAACAGCTAATTATCGAACATCTGTTCTTTTTATTATACTGCAAATTACCCTCCTCCCCTGGAAGCCCCAGGCCCCATCCCATCCCTTAGATCAGAATAACATGTTTAAGCCTCAACTGCCTGACTCGTCCTTGGGTCTCAGTTTTTATGGGGTTCCCTTATGTATGTAATTAAATTTGAGCTTATTCTGTTAGTCTGTGTTTTGGAGATTTCCCTGGGGGTCCAGTGGCTAAGACTCCAAGTCCCCCAGCAGGGACCCAGGTTCAACCCCTGGTCAGGGACCTAGATCCTAAATGCTGCAGCAAAAATCCCTCAGGATACAACTAAGAAATAGCACAGCCAAATAAATAAAAATAAATTTTAAAAATCTGTCTGTTGTCAATTTGATTATTAAACCAGCCAAAGAAACCAGAAGGGAAGAAGGAAAATTTTCTCCCCAACAATCCACAGTGCTTTACTTCAAAAGGTGCATAAACAAGAGAAGGGCCTGCAGATACCCAAAAGTAAACTCTGATGCAGTAGAAATATTTTGTGAAAGGATACACGAGGTGTTCTACAAGATTTAAGTAAAGAACAACCGTAGAGAATCAGAGTAAAAAGTCCTTTAAGACAGATTGGCTACGAAAATAGAGGAAGATTTGGGGAATAGAATGTTTGTGTTATCAAGGCAATTCACTGAACAGTGCATTTACACAGTTGGAATAATCAGGGGAAAGGGGTGAATTCCACCCAGAGAGTCTGCTGGGAATCTAAGTAATGACTGAATTTGATGGAGATGAGGACCTGCCAGTGGGCACCACAAACAGCAGTTTGTCTCAAAGAAGGGAAAGCAAGAAGCTCACCTATAAAGCTGAATGAAAGGAAGAGCTACAAATGATGAGTGGCGGACTTCCGTGGTGGTCCAGTGGTTAAGCGTTCACCTGGCAACGCAGGAAACGCGAGTTCAGTCCCTGGTTGGGGAACTAGGATCCCACCTGCTTTGAAGCGACTAAGCTCAGAAGCCACACTAGAGAGTCTGGGCGCGGCAGCAGGTACGCGTGAGGCAACCGAGACCCAACACCGTCAACTGAAAAGAGGAAAAACATAGGATAAGTGGGCAGAATGAGAGGATAGTTCCAGGAAACCGATACAACGGCAATCGTGGGAAAAAGAACACAGGCATAGTGAGTATAAGTATCAGACATAAAAGAAAGAAACCTCACTAAGCTAAAAAGACAAAAACAAAACCCACCAAATCTACAACTCAAAAACAAATTAACGACTATTTTGCTGAAATGAATGAGAGACCATGTAGACAAATATTAATAAAATATTTGAATTTCAAGCACAAAGAAATAATCTTTCAAGACTAAACACTCAAATAAACAGATTACCTAACATGAAGAAAAGTCTATTAAATAAACTGAAGACTTTGGACAAAGTAAGAATGATAAAGCAAGAGATAAAAATTTAGGGGGACGTGGCTAAAGCTCTTCTCAGAGAACAATTTATTTTTTTGAATGCTTTTAAAAAATTGATGCTATCCTTTTAAAAAACACTTATTTATTTATTTATTTGACTGCATCGTGTCTTAGGTGTGGCATGGGAGACCTTTCCTTGCAGCTCTCTGGCTTCTCTCCAGTTGAGGCACTCAGGCTCAGTAGCTGGAGGCATGTGGGGCTTAGTTGCTCTGAGTCATGTGGGCTTTTAGTTCCTTGACCAGGGACTGACTCTGCATTCCCTGCCTTGGAAGGTGGATTCTTAACCACTGGACCACCAGGGAAATCCCAGAATCCTTTTGTTATTAAGAAAGAAGATCAGACATTGTTGAACTAATTGTTAAGTAATTAGATAAAAAGTTTTGAGGATAAAAGCAATGTATAGTCTTCTGCATATACATTGTTGTTGTTCAGTCTCTAAGTCATGTCTGATTCTTTGCAGCCCCATGGACTGCAACACGCCAGGCTCCTCTGTCTTTTGCGATCCCCTAAAATTCATGTCTGTTGAGTGGCTGATGTTAACCATATCATCCTCGTCCACCCTCTTCTCTTTGCTTTCAATCTTTCCCAGCATCAGGGTCTTTTCCAATCAGCTGGCTCTTTGAAGCAGGTGGCCAAAGTTTTGGAGCTTGAGTTTCTGCAACAGTCCTTTCAGTGAATGTTCAGGGTTGATTTTCTTTAGGTTTGACTGATTTGATTTGCTTGCAGTCCAAGGGACTCTCAAGAGTCTTCTCCAGCACCACACACATATATTTTTCCATATCATTTTCATAGATTTGCCAGTGTTTCTGAGACTGATTCTGAAAAACAGGATTCTTGAGTCAAAGGGAAATTGTATCTGTGTCCTCGCTGTATATTGCCAAGCTTCTCTCTGGAGAGACCGATTCATTTACAGGCTCACCACCAACACTTGGAAAAAACACCAACAGAATGCATTGCCAGCTTTTGAATTTCTGCCTGATGGGTGAGAAGTGGGTAGTAGCATAACAAAGGAGCTCATTATCCTGAGCAAAGTTGACTTTTCATTCCCAAGACCTTTAAGGGTCATTAGTGTTCTTTTCAGTGAACTATGTATTTTTATATTAGTACAACTTCACAAAAAATTAGATAAATTCTATTGTCTGCAGAATGATAGTACGTGTGTCTAAGTGGAGAACTTCAGATTAGCTGAAAATATTGAAAGAATAAGCAGCATTTTAGAAAAAGATTTATACATTAAATAATCACACATAATTCAGTATCTTTATATAGAGCAGTCATATATAATAAAACATTAACTTTGCATTAGCAGTAAACTGCATTCTTCCAAAGAGAGGCAAACAAAACAAAACAAAACTAAAAGGTGTGTTTTTCTGGTCAGTGCTTGTGGGATTCTTTTTTTTTCTTCTTCTTCATGGTTTGTGGGATCTTAGTTCCCTCAACCAGACCAGGAACTGGATCTGTACCTCTGTCATGGAATTCCCAGAAAGATGTACTTTTAAAGTAAAGAAAATGGAAGAACAGCAAACCATATTTCTGAGTGGTAAATATTAGTTTTCTAAAGGTGTGGCATCTGCTTAGATTAATTTGCAGCTGTAAACAATTTTAATCAAAACCCCAGAGGAATTCATTTAGTTGACAAAGTAAAATCTCACGTTCATTTGAAAGAATAAGTAATGTGGAAGCTTGATGAGACTCTTTTTTTAAAGAAGCATAGTTAGGTGGGACTTTGTTAGCAGATATTTAAATACTTATAAAGAGATAGCAATTTACACATAGTTCTTGTGAACCAAGATCTGTGGAGATGAATGGACAGGATAGAAAGTTGGAGCAATAGACCTAAATATTAGGTCTGTGATAAACAGACCATTTCCAATTGAGAGATGGGTTTTTTTGACTGTGCTCTTTCAAGTGTATTTAAAATTTATTTTTCTTGAAAGTAGAAAAGCATTCTTAATCATCAGACTGGATCCATCTAGAATTTAGGTGTTGGAACTTGTTGCTTTCTTTTCCAACTCTTAAGCCTTTATTTCTTTTGATAGCAGAAAGCATAAGCTTGCCGAATTACAGGAACTTCCAGTGCGCGGTCTGCATAGGTGTCTTCCCTTCTCTCCGGGAGGATCTGAGGTCAGGGCTGTGTGCGGGAGGGACTGCGGGCTTCCATGGGGTCTGTGCCGCCCTGGCCTCCGGGGAAAGGCTTGTGGTCCCCGTCAGAACTCTCTCTGCGTCCCACCCAGCTTCCGCATCTCAGGGGCTGCCCCTGGCCCCCGGCACAGTCGCTACTGTCCTTTGCGCTCCTCTGCCTGTGTGGTCAGGGCTGGACCCCCTGCCGTAGCCACTCGGCTCAGTGGTCCTCTGGTTTCCCCACCCCGTCCTCCCTCTCTCCGTCCGTCCTTGAGCAGCAGAAGCGTTTGCCGATCTGCCCTGCGTCTCTGGGGCCTACTGCAGGGGCTGGCGAACATGCCCCTCTGGCCTGGGAGTGGCGAATGATGTGTATAGTTTTCAACGGTTGAAAAAGGTTCAAACAAAGAATGATATTTATGATATACAAATATATGAAATTCCAGTGTCATACATGTATAATTCAGATGCCAAATAATAAAGTGTTATTGGGATATAACCACACCCATTGGTTTAATGTCATCTACAGCTACTTTTCTGTGACAAGGACAGTGTTGAATAGCCACAGAGATTGTATGGCCTGAGAAGTCTGAGCTATTTAATATTTGGCCTTTGGCAGAATGGCTCAGCAGTAAAGAATCCATCTGCAATGCAGGAGACATGGGTTCGATGTCTGGGTCGGGAACATCCTTTGGAGAAGGAAATGGTAACCCACTCTAACATTCTTATCAGGAAATCTGGTGGGTAGAGAAGCCTGATGGGCTACAGTCCATGGGCTCACAAAAGAGTTGGACATGACTTAGCGACTGAACAACAGCAAGACAAGGGGAAAGTGTGACAGCTCGTGACCCACGAGGGTGCGTGGGACCCCGTGGGCTCAGACTATGTCCTACAGCTTCTCACGGAACCACTGCAGCGGTGCCAGCTGGCGCCTGCCTGGATGAGAGCAGGGGCTTGTGAAGGGTTCTTCAGGCTTCCTGGGTTCTACTAACAGATGGGAAAAGAGGCCAAACCTCTCTGCTTTGTGAAACTTCTCTTTGATTTCTGCCATCTTCCTGCCAAGGCTGTGGTCTGGTTGGGATATAGGACATGTGCATACGGCAGGGCCCCACGTCTGCCTGGAAGTCCCTTTCCCTCTCGATCCCCCCTCCAGTCCAGAAGGGTTTGCCATTTCCATGCTGCGTGCCGGAAAGAGCCTATTATCTGTTATAAACCTTGCTTTGAGATATGACTAAACCTTTGAAATTTCTTTTAAAAAGAGAAAGAAAAAGAAAGACATCTTTCTATGGCTCAGTTCTTGCCATCAAAGGACAAGGTTTTCTAGACTTCATTTTTGTTGGCTTCTTTTATGTCCTTCCTTTTGGGGGGAAATCTCCAGTCTAGGTCCAATTTTCATAGTGGGATGGCCTTCAAGATAAAAACCATATTAAAAAGAGGAAATAAACACATACACACAGTCTTATATTCTTTTAAAAGTGAAAGTTTGAAGTCAAATTTGCAAGAGGTTGACATAGCTAAGTAGAAAGTGTAGAGTTATGTAATAGATATGATATGTATAGCAGAAATGTGTTTCTGAAAATACATGATGGCTTCCAGTTTTAAGATAAGTTAGTGCTAGGGATATATTGTGCAATTAACATTGCTGTATGTTGGGTTTCCCTTGTAACCTAGTGGTTAGGAATTCACCTGCCAATGTAGGGGGCCGGTTCAGTCCCCTCATGTGGGAAGATCCCACGTGCTGCAGGGCACCTAGCCTGTAGCCCCTGCTCTCCACAGCTAGGGAAAGCATGTGCACAGCAACAAAGACCCAGCACAGCCAAAAATAAATACATTTGAATAAAACATTGCTGCACATTATAGATGGAAGTTAAGAGAGTAAATCCTAAGATTTCTCATCACAAGGAAAAAAGTTTTCTGCTTCTTTTATTTTGTAACTACATGAGATGATAGATATTCACTAAACTTACTGTGATAATCATTTCATGGTGCATGTAAATCAAATCATTACGCTGCACACCTTAAACAGTGCTGCATGTCAATTATAGCCCAATAAAAACTGGAGGAAAAAAATAGGCGATGGTATAGGAAGATGTCTATAACATCATTTGGATTTGTTTTTTAAAAGAGTACAAAATTTTATGTATAGAGTTTTAGGTATAAAACTTTGTGTTAACCCAGATTCATAGAGCATGCATTTACACAGAGAAGGGAATTAACTGTTCACAGTGTATTAATACTTTCTTTTTCTAACTTAGTATGTTTTCTCTAGTTTCTATTTTTGCTTCTTTCAAAAGTATATTTTTCAATATAAAATATAAATCTACTTTTTCATGAAAATCATTATTTAAAACAAATTAGAGCTCTCTTTACAGGAGAGATGGGCTGTAGAAACTTTTAGCTCACCCTGAAGTGCAGGCAGTCCTCACTAAAAATAATAAGGCTTTTATTATTTGTGATATGTGCTTGATTCACCCACACACTTTGCTCCTTTTAAGTAGAAGTCTGTTTTCATCAATCTCACTAGTCATAAATATTATAATTATAGTATTTATAAATTTATAAATGAATATGCTGAGATTCTGATGATTACATTTTGATCTGTAATACATCACCTCATCTATTGTAAGTTCGCGTTATTGGACAAGGTAGGCAATTAAGTGTAGACCCAAATATGATTATGGATTCTGTAGAGCTAAATATCTACACCCCGTGTTTGCTGACAATGCACATTATTAGATACTTCAGCCTGAGGACACCTCTGATAGAAAAACGTGTGCACACTCAGCTTCCTCTTGGCTCGCTCCTTATTGGTCAGTGAATCTCAGTCCCGGTTTCATGACGGACTCACCTGGGAACTTCAGACAAACAAATGTCTGGACATCATCTTAGACCAATGGGGTCAGAATCTTTGGGGACAGAAACTTCAACTGGTATTTGTTTTTATTAATCTCCTCCAAGCAATTTAATCCAAAGTTGAGAGCCTCCTATTTGCACAAATGTACTGATGGCCCATGATTTGAGGTTGGAAAAATGGAAATAGTAAAGTGTTGTTTGACAGTTTCAGTGGCAAGTTAAATATTGGGTTAGTCTAGAAAGCCCAAGATGATAGTTCTTTATTAGGATTTATTTTTAAGCATCATGTACAAGAAGCAAGGCTTAGAAGAACAACTAGCAGTTAGTTGATTCTTGAGAGTCCCTTGGACTGAAAGGACATCAAACCAGTCCATCCTAAAGGAAATCAACCCTGAATATTCACTGGAAGGATGATGCTGAAGCTGAAGCTCCAATAGTTCTGGCACCTGATGCGAAGAGCCAACTCACTGGAAAAGACCCTGATCCTGGGAAAGCTTGAAGGCAACGGCAGAAGAGGGCGCAGAGGAAGAGATGGTTAGATGGCACCACTGACTCCGTGAACGCGAATCGAAGCAAACTCCAGGAGACAGTGGAGGACAGAGGAGCCTGTGTGCTGCAGTTTATGGAGCTGCGAAGGGTCGGACAGGATTTAGCGACTGAACAACAGCAAAGCAGTTAGTAAGAGAGATGAAGATGGTGAAGAGTGTCTCTGATGGAGAAAAATGCCTGTGGGAAGATTTGGGAACAAAAGAAACCAAAGAGGCCACTGAGATAGGAGATGAGGTCTAAGGAGTTAAGAGAGTGATCAGATCGACTCGTGAGTTATGTTATGGGTATCTGGCTTTTATCCACATGGCTGTGGGAAACTGCTGAAATATTTTAAATAGGCGTGTATAGTAATTATGTTTTTAAAAGATGACCCAGTGGCAGAATGGGGAGCGTGAAGAGCAGGTTTGATGGAGAGCAGAATAGAATCCTCAAGACCAGTTAGGAGCCTATGGCACAGCAAGTAAGCGAGATAGTGGTTTGATTAAGGAGGCAATGGTACAGATGGAGAGAAAAGATGGCTTTGAGAATTATTTCCCAAATGATTTTCAGGTCAAGATTTTCATTTATTTTCCCTTATTGGTTACTATAAAATATTGAGTATAGTTCCCTGTGCTATACAATAGGTCCTTGCTGGTTACTTATTTTATATACAGGAGTGTGCGTCTGTTAATCCCAAGCTCCTAATTCATCCAGCTCCTCTACCTTCCCCTTGGTAACTACATGCCTGTTTTCTATGTCGATGGGTCTATTGCTGTTTTGTGAATGAGTTCGTTTGTATTTTTTCTATTCCACATCACCTGAAACTAACACAGCGATATAAATCAACTATACTTCAATAAGAAATAAAATAAAAAAGATTTTCATTTCTGAGCTATTCTCCGCCCATGTAGGGCTAACAGGGGCTAGAGTAATAAATCTCATTTGACAGATGCACAACCAAAAACATCCAGAAAGGGGGCTGTGAGGCCCACTCAAGGTCCTGGCGTGAATTTGGCCAAGGAAGATGCAAACACACTGGCAGACTATATCAAGGACTCACCTTACACCTGCCACTGGCCAGCACTATAAATATCTTGCTGTCATGTTATTCAGTTCACTTTCCTTCATAACCTCAAATGTGTTTGATTTAAAGTCTTGTCTTAAGCAAAATATATGTCTCTCCTCTTTCTCTAAAGCTCATGGCGTTCTCAGGCTATTTACTCTTTCCAAGGCAAAAGAGTCGGACACGACTGAGCGGCTGAACTGAACTGAAGGCAGTACTGTGAGGTTATTCACGAAGTAGTTCAGAGGAAATTGATTCCATTGTTTTACTATTGTTTGTGAACAATTAAAATAAATTCTAGTTCGTTTTCTTAATCTTCCATTTTATTTCTATATTCAAGCACTCCCCCGCGTGTGCTCAGTCGTGTCCCACTCTTTACCACCCCGTGTACTGTAGCCCACCAGGCTCCTCTGTCCACGGGATTCCCCAGGCGAGGATACTGAAATGGGTTGCCATTTCATTCTCCAGGGCATCTCCCCAACCTAGGGATTGAACTCATGTCTCCTGCATCTCTGCACTGCAGGGGATTCTTTACCGCTAAATTACAATCAACTTCAAATGAGAATATTGAGGTAATGATCTAAGAGTTAGAAATTGATATCATAAATCAGATGTTCTAAATTAGTGGTGAAGAGAATCCATCTTGCTAGGGTCAAGCCACTTGATAACTTGGATGTACTTAATAACTGTGTGAATTGAGCAAGCCAATTAACTGATTTGGGGCCTGAATTTCATCTGCAAAATGGAACCTTCTTCTGTGAAGATTAGTTGAAATGATGCCTGTAAAGTTGAACATAATTCCTAGTCTTCAACAGTGCCCAAAAAAGGTTAATTATTATCTTTAGTAGTAGTAGAAGATGGAAGAGAGAAGAGGTTTTCATGCAAATTCCATTAATAATTAAGCAAATGACTCTGTCTAGAAACTTGTCTGTAGAGTGGAAGACTGCTTCAGTTGGAAGAAAACATTTTTGCTGAGACAAGTATTAAGGGAGAATTGTTGTGGCTGTTCATTCATTAAGTCATGTCCGACTCCTAGGGACCCCATGGAATGTGGCACACCAGGCTCCTCTGTCCTCCTCTGTCTCCCGGAGTTTACTCAAACTCATGTCCATTGAATCAGCGATGCCACCCAAGCATCTCATCCTCTGTCGTCCCCTTCTCCTCCCGCCTTCAATCTTTCCCAGCATCAGGGTCTTTTCAAATGAGTCAGTTCTTCTCATCAGGTGGCCAAAGTATTGGGAGTTTCAGCTTCAACATCAGTCCTTCCAATGAACACTCAGGACTGATCTCCTTTAGGATGGACTGGTTGGATCTCCTTGCAGTCCAAGAGAGTCTCAAGAGTAATCCAAGGCCATAATTCGAATGTCTTTGGTTAAATGAAATGAGGCCAACTTTGGCATCAGGAAAGATTTCTTGTTTTTTCCTCTTCTGAAAGTAAATTGCACTCTATTGTGGGGAATCACCAGGATTTCTTCTGACCATACAGGCATTATGTAGTCCTTGATCTGCAAATGCTTGACAATTACTTGTTTAGAAAGTGGAATCAGCCATTGGGTCATTTTTTGCTGTAACAAACCCACAAATGGACTCAGCAGGAATTAGGGTGTAGTCATAGTCACTCGTCATGCCGCAAACTGGTTCTGCATCTGAAGTAGGCGAGCTTAGGATTCTATTGATTTTGTGCTCCTTGGAGGTGATAGGCAGACATTGCTAATGTTTTTGCTTGTGTGCTTTCTTCCTTCCCTGTCATTTATTTCCTGGTCTTGCCTCTTTGTAATTCTGTATTCTTCCTTTTACGTCCGTCTCTTTCCCCCCTCTGAATATCTTTCTTTCCCTCATTGTGTTTATGCCACTCATCCGCTTTCTCTCCTTATTCAGAGCTGTCCTTACATTTATCAGCAGTTGTTTTTATTTTTCCCAGGAATATTAAGTCCTTGTTCAGAACTACAAAACAGTAAGTAAAGCTTCCCCTTCTTTGCAAATGGTTGAAATTTATTGCAGATTTATTGCAGAAAATTTCCACTTTATTAAGCTGACAGGTTTTGCTTGAAGGCATACTACCCTGTGAAATTCTAAATTTGATTTAAAGGTCAGAGGGAAAGCCTGGCACCTACAATCTGCCTGTGAATTGTTTTTGTAACACTAAATAGAGTTTACAAGGAGAGGAAATTACAATTGGTCAGCAGAAGGCATGCCAATCATAGCTTTTCTCAATAAACTCTTTGCCTTTAACCAAGCTCAGAGATGAAGACAACTACCAGATTAGCATGATCTGCAGAACATAGGAAGCTTCAGGTTCAGGTAGGTGTCAGATACCTACTTTGTGAGAGGAGAAAGTGCTGTGTCTCTGAAAGCTGGGTGGGGGGCAAAGGGTGGGCATCTTTAATCATAGTTATCACCGACAAGGGCATTTTCACTTACATTAACAAAATATTGACTCTAAAAGGATTTAAAATAAGCTATATTTTTATTTGCTTCTTAAGATAAAATAGCTCAACTTGGCACTGATGACAAGCATAGGAAACTGTTTTTCCAAATGATTTTATTACCATTGCAAGAATATATTACTTTCTTTTTTAAAATTATGTTTTATGTAATCAGGCTGTACTTTTTAGTAGTAAGGAAGTTTAATGGAGTTTTCAAATTTACTCTATGTTAAACTCTTAAAATGTGCAAACTTTAATTATCTGATAATGGAGTCTTGGTTATGGTGAAAGAGAAGGAGAAAAAAAAAAGGCACACAAACTCCTAAACGTGTCGACATGGAATTAGTCAGCGTCAGGAGTAGGCTAAAATCGGAACGCAAGCATCTAATACGATAAGTAATACAACTTTCTAAATCAACTGTACTCCAATAAAAATTATAGAAAAGGAAAAAAAAAAGATAAATTCCCCAAATTGGAAAAAAAAAGGTAACACCTCTTTGATGGCTGTAGGAATGACCGTTTTGCATCTATGCCTCCTTCTGATAAAGAGAGACTCTTCAAAGTTTGCTTGAGGTTGAAAAACAATAAGGTCCCAGTAGGACCCATGTAGAATATTGGCTGTGTAAACAAAATAACAGTATGTCAAAACTGGTTTTCACCCAGTTCTCATCTTTTGTTGGTAATCAATCGCAGGGAAAAGAAAGCTAAAAAGGGAACTCTTGTTTGATAATACAAAAGGTAGCGCTGTGAATAGTTCCCTTTGCTCTCCAGTAGGTTCGCATTAGAATCTATTTTGTGCATACCATCAGTATCTCGTATATGTTAATCCCAGTCTCCCAGTCCATCCTACCCTGGCTCCTTTCCCCTTTGGGATACATACATTTTTCTCTATGTCTAGTGTATGTCTCTTAGTTCTTCTTTAAAAACTTAAAAAATATATTTATTTATTTTTAGTTTTGGTTGTGCTGGGTCTTTGTTGCTGCGCAGACCTTCCTCTCAGTTGTGGCCAGGGGAGCTGCTCGCTGCAGGGACTTTTCCTGTTAAGGAGCAAGGGCCGTAGGGCAGGCACGCCTCAGTAGGTGCAGTTCCCGGCTCGAGAGCACAGGCTCCGTAGTTGTGGCACATGGGCTTAGTTGTTCCTTGGCATGTGGGATCTTCCCAGATCAGGGATCAAACACGTGTCTCCTGCACTGGCAGGTGGATTCTTTATGGCTGAGCCACCAGGGAAGCCCTACGTCTCTATTTCTGCTTAGAAAAATTAAAGATAAATAAATAAAAGACAGCACATCTGGTGATGGCAACTACAAGAGTAATGCCAGCAGCCACTTTCTCCTGTTCTTTTTGGCTGATGCCCCAGGTATCAGTGGACACTTCTGCAATCTTTCATTACCATTACTCATACCATTAGTAATTTGTGACTGTCTTCTGTCCAGTTTTATTGAGGTACAATTGGCATGCAGCACTGTGTAAGTTCAAGATGTACAGGATCATGGCTTGACTTACATACGGTATGAAAATGATGACCACAGGAAGCTTAGTGAACATCCATGATCACATATAAGATCCAAAGGTAAAGAAATAGAAAAAGAAGATTTCTTCCTTGGGACAAGAACTCAGGATTTACTGTCTTGACTACTTCCATGTGTAACAGGCAGCAGTGCTAATCATTTTCATCACGCTGTACGTTACCTCCCTGGTAATGACAACTGGCAGTCTGTACCTTCTGCTGCCTTCATCCACTTCCCCGCCTCCTGCCTCGGATGACCACAGATCTGATCTCCTTTTGAAGTGTAAGTGACCCACAACACTGTTAGTTTCTGCTTCACACCATAGTGATTCTGTATTCCCGTACTTTTCAGGATGGTCACTGCGATGCCTCGTTATGCTTGGTCATCGTACAAAGACATCACATTGTCATTGACTGTGTTCTCCACACTGTACATTTCACACCCATTACTCGTTCATTTTGTAACCGGAAGTTTGTATTTCTTACTTTCCCTCACCTGTTGTTTCTAAAATATCTGTCTTACCAACTATAATAATAGCACATGTTCATTGTTGAAAATGTGGGGAATTCACAGTGATTCAAAGAAAAACGGTAACATCACCTGGAATCTCACCACCTAGAGATAAGCATTGTAAGTATTTTGGACTGCTTCCTCCAGCTCTTCATTCTGTGAGCTTATGTACACACAAGTGTGCATATGCTCTGGGTATGTCCCTGTGAAATGTTACAAAATCGGTAGTATAGAATATATGTATACTTGTATTCAATCTTTCTAAATTTAACATTAGGTTGTGAGCAGTTTCCATATTATTACGTGTTTTTTTTAAAAAGGCTCATAATAGCTGGGTATTATTCTACTATGAGAAAGAGACATTTGTTCATTTGTGTTGAGTATTAAAAGTGAAAAAGATGAAAGTGTTAGTCCCTCAGTCATGTCTGACTCTTTGCAACCTCATGAACAGTAGCCCAGCAGGCTCCTCTGTTACGTATTAAGGTGGTCTCTACTTTTTCACTCTGAAATTGTCCCACGGTAAAACCCATGGTACCTAGGTCTGTGTATCGGATTATTTTGAGGGATCTTTTCCTGAATATGTGATGCTAGCTTCAAAGGAACAGAACAGCCCTGAAGTTCTGGATGCACATTGTCCTTGTAACAGCATCCTGGCTGTGAGGCAAACGTGGGACCTTTTCTCTGCCTTTCTGACGTGGGTTCTGCTGCTCAGTCAGAAAGCGCCACTCCAGGGGGAACTGAGTCAGTATCCTAGGAGCCGGCTTCTGCTGTGGTCCTTCCTCTTGCCTGGTTTAGAGGCGTCTTCTGAATTTGCTGACAAAATGCACTGGACTCTTTTAACTTTCTTGGAAACCAGATGGAAAAAAAACTTGGTCTGACTCTGGAGTTTTATATACCTGTATTTTTTTATGTAGATAAACAATTAAAATTGGCCAACACATTTATGTCTTTATGATGTTACATTCATGAGACAAAATCACTCCTGAAGATTTCTTTCTTATTATTACTAGTGTGAAAGGATGGTTGCCTAAGCTAGAAGCTCGGGAATGAGGTCCAAGAAGTCTAATTGGAAGCAATTCACCAGTCTATCAAGATTATGTCTAAACAACTCATTACTATATATTAGAGCCAGTTTAGGAATAATTCGTATTACAAGACTGGAAAAGGTCAGTTTTCATTTCAATCCCAAAGAAGGGCAATGCCAAAGAATGTTCAAACTACTGCACAATTGCATTCATTTCACATTCTGGCAAGGTCATGCTCAAAATCCTCCAAGCTAGGCTTCAACAGTATGTGAACTGAGAACTTCCAGATGTATAAATTGGATTTAGAAAAGGCAGACGAACCAGAGATCAAATTGCCAACATTTGTTGGATCATAGAAAAAGCAAGAGAATTTCAGAAAAAAATATCTACTGTTTCATTGACTACGCTAAAGCCTGTGACTGTGTGTATCACAACAAACTGTGAAAAATTCTGAAAGAGATGGGAATATGAGACCACCTTACCTGCTTCCTGAGAAACCTGTATGCAGGTCAAGAATCAACAGTTAGAACCAGATTTGGAACAACGGACTTGTTCAAAATCGGGAAAGGAATACGTCAAGGCTGTATATTGTCACCCTGCTTACTTCTATGCAGAGTGCATCATGTGAAATGCCGGGCTGGATGAAGTGCAAACTGGAGTCAAGATTGCGGGGAGAAATACCAGTAACCTCAGATATGCAGATGACACCACCCTTATGGCAGAAAGTGAAAAGGAACTAAAGAGCCTCTTGATAAAAGTGAAAGAGGAGAGTGAAAAAGTTGGCTTAAAATTCAACATGCAAAAAACTAAGATCATGTCATCTGGCCCCATCACTTGATGGCAAATAGATGGGGAAATAATGGAAACAGTGACAGACTTTATTTTCTTGGGCTCCAAAATCACTGTGAACTCTGACTGCAGCCATGAAATTAAAAGATGCTCACTCCTTGGGAGAAAAGCTAAGACAAACTTAGACAATGCATTAAAAAAGCAGAGATATCGCTTTGCCCACAAAGGTCCATCTAGTCAAAGCTATGGTTTTCCCAATAGTCATATATGGATGTGAGAGTTGGAACGTAAAGAAGGCTGAGCACCGAAGAACTGATACTTTCAAACTGTGGTGTTGGAGAAGACTCTTGAGAGTCCCTTGGATAGAAAGGAGATTAAACCAGTCCATCCTAAAGGAACTCAACCCTGAATATTCATTGGAAGGACTGATGCTGAAGCTCCGATACTTTGGCCGCCTGATACAAAGAGCTGACTCATTGGAAAAGACCCCGATGCTGGGAAAGATTGAAGGCAGGAGAAAGGGACGACAGAGGATGAGATGGTTGGACGGGATCACCAACTCAATGGATATGAGTTTGAGCAAACTCTGAGAGAGAGTGAAGGACAGGGAAGCCTGGACTGTGGTAGTCCATGGGGTCCCAAAGAGTCAAACATGACTGAGAGACTGAATGGCAACATATAAAACACATGTTACTGCCTATGTATTATATATATGTATATATACTATGTACTGATTATGACGACAGAAATATGTGATAATTTTTGTGATTTCACAACAAAGCTCATAAGGTTGTTATTCCTGATATCCACATCTTAAATAGGAGGTGCTGAAACTGGAAAAATTGAGGTAATTCACCCAAGAATTTACCTAGATAGCAAAGAAGGAATCTAGAATTAGAAACCATGTGTAGGAGGCTCCCAAATCTGGCCTGTATCCCATGGTACCACTCACAGCACTCTCAGTGTATCTATATGCTACTTCAGAGTCCTGCACCCTGGTACCCCTTCACTGGACTCCTCTATGGTACTACATCAGAGTAATACTTTGAGATCTTCATGGTACTACTTCACAGTACTAATTTACAGTACTGTATGGCAGTACTATGTCACCAAACTACGTCAAGGTACTACTTTAGAATACTCCATTCAGAGTAGCACTCCATGGTTGTACTTTGTGGTAGTACCTCACGGTAGTATTTTAAAATATTATTTCATGACAGTACTTCAGGGAAATACTTTATCAGTTTATTGCAGCATAATTTGGGAATATATCTACAGTGATCCAATATTGTTAAAAGATAACTTTCAAAAAAAAAGTAAATCATGACTCTGATACAAAATGAATGTGAGTTAGACTCTGTCAGTTGGAGACTCTAGATCATTGAGGAAACCAGGTGTTTTGGGTTTTTTTAGATTTTTTTTTTATGTGGACCATTTTTAAAGTCTTTACTGAATTTGTTAACAATATTACTCCTGCATTATGGTTTGTTTTTTGGGCCGTGACGCATGTGGGTTCTTTGTTCCCTGACTAGGGATCAAACCCACACCCTCTGCAATAGAAGGCAAACTCTCAACCACTGGACTGCCAGGGAATTCCCAAGGTGGATCTTACAATCAGTGCAACAAAGTCTAAAAATCATACATTTAAATGGAATAAAGGAATGTTGCAATGAATGTGTGAATGGAGGCAAAACCAACATCTTCCCTTCAGAGGAGGGGGGTCAGGTCAGCTTGTGCTGGAAAGGACAGAATTTGTTTGTCTATGGCCAAGAATATGTTCCTTTTCTATCAGTTACCTATAATTCACAAAACTGGAAAACAGAATTTAAAATCTCTCTGGTTTGGACAAGGCATATGTTTCCACTAAGCCACAAATTCAGTGTGTACTCTTAGAACATGATAGTACAAATTCTTGTCATCTCAGACAATAGCTCAGGGGCTTTCCAGGTGGCTCAGTGGTAAAGAATCTACCTGCCAGTCAGGAGACGCTGGGTCGGAAGGTGACCTGGGGAAGGAAATGGCAACTCGCTCTAATAATCTTGCCTGGGAAATCCCACGCCAAAGAGCTTGCAGTCCATGGGACTGCAGAGTTGGACACAACTTAGCACCTAAGCAACAACCAAGTGAAAAACAGAGATCATAGCTCAGTTCTTTAAATTTGTCTAACATGAATTATCCAGGTAATTGAAATAAGGGAGATTCACATGCATTATCTACACATTTTACTTTGTTTGTGGAGACTTGACAAAATCCATGCTGTGCGGTGACTTGACCAAAGCCGTTTCAGAAGGAGAGGGATGGGTGGGTGAGGGGAGTTTTATATTAATTCTCTGACTTTCATCGACAAGTTTTCTTGGTTTATGAAGTCACGAGATAATTTTTCTAAATGCCAACCTTGCAAATTCAAGCTGGGAGTGAAATTCAAGCTGTGTTTTTTCTGCTTCTTATAGTCCATCATTGCTTGTAATAAAAAGCCTGTGAATTTGTCAGCCAAGTTCTGACAGTAAAATCTTTATTACTGGTGATGATGTAAGAGGCAAAAGGAACACAAGCTTGAGTTTTAGATCCCAGGTTGAATACAGAAAGCTGATGTCTAGGAGGAAAAAAAGAAATCTTACACCAAACAGATTTGATCACTAAGGCAAGATAAATGTGGAACCCAACAAGGCCAATTTTATTGTCATGGAACCAATCATGACCACTGTTAACTGTTATTAGGAAGGTGATGAAATTAGTGTAGGGATTAACTCAGCATAACCAGAAAAAAAAAATAAACTGGAAAAAAATTACTTTAAAGCAACAGCTAGTGATACAAGTCAGCTTTAGTGTATGGCTGGAGGGAAAAATTGATGAAGCAATTTCTCAGAAAATCTATAAAGTTCTACAAAATAGCCCTGTGATGAGAATTGCAGAAGAAACAAACATTTAGACTATTGAGAGTTGGATGATTGTTTAATTAAAATTAAGCCAGGTCCTAAGGGTGGGTTAATTGCCACAGGTCTTGATCAAGTAGCATTAATAAAAAAGCAAGAACTAAATTGGGAAGCAAAACAAAACCATACAGTATTATTTATATATATATATATATATATATATATATAAACACATTTTACCTCTTCAGCCAAAGGAAGTAGAAGTTGAGGTTTGCTATAAACTATGTTATTAATTCAACATGTTAAACAGTAGACTGATACAGACCTGAGATTTTCCCCTTCCCACACACAACCACACCCTGGCCAAGGGAATTTTATGCAAACCCTATTGTACTGTTTTATTATTTTTTTATTCTTGCATTGCTCAGAGCTGCTGAAGAGGCCTTGTTTACTTCCACCCTCTTTTTGTTTAGCTTTGTTGAAATTCATTTCTGCTGCTTGCAGCCAAAGATTTTGACTAATGTGTATGACAGTTACTGGAATAATTATAGGATTTGAATCCTCAATTTTCCAACTTCTCCATATCTGAAAGCTGGCAGGAGTGTTCAGCAAGAGCCTGAGAAAAGAGCTGGAATGGAAGGATGAATATGGGAAGAGTGAGAAGAATGGGGTTAGAAGGAGAGCTCAGTGCGCGCCCTTCAACCTTCAACCAGACACCGCAGTCTCTACCACAACGTGTTTTTCTACCAACAACTTCAACTCATTTCAATTTTCCTTTTTTTTTTGGTAGAGTCCACTGTTTTCTCTCTTTTTAAAAGTAATTTAATTGATTAGTGGATTTCCTTTTGGCTGTGCTGGGTCTTCGTCGCTGTATGGACTTTCCTCTAGTTGCGGCCAGTGGGAGCCACTCCCCACGGTGGCGTCTTCGGTTAGGGAGCAGGAGCTCTGGGCACACGGCTGAGCAGCGGCAGCTCCCGGACTCCAGAGCACAGGCTCGGTAGTCACAGTGCACGGCCTCAGTTGCTCTGTGGCATGTGGGATGCTCTCAGATCAGGGATGAACCCGTGTCTCCTGTATTGTCAGGCTGCCTCTCAACCACTGATCCACCAGGAAGTCCCGGATCTCCTCTGTCTTAATGTCGGGTGTTGAGTATGGATTTCAGGAAAGGGGTCCAAAAGCTTCATCAAGTTGACTTTCAGAAACATCCTTGCAGTGTTTGCCTCAACCTGACGTCAAGCCATCTCGCTGCCCTCGGAGCGGGGCCTTCACACCCGGAGTGGGCCTTGTGTAAATGTTTGCTGATGGCTGTGAGGATAAGGCAGATGTATAACATTTGCAGGGATATAGCCCATGCAGTTGACACCTTGAAGGAACTGCCTTCAAGGCAGTGATTTCATGAGCAGAGTCGGGGACAGAGTCGGCTCAGTGGTAGAGAACCTGCCTGCCAAAGCAAGAGATGCAGGTACTCAGGTTTGATCCCTGGGTTGAGAAGTTCCCTTGGAGGAGGAGAGGACAACCCATCCAGCATTCTTTCCTGGAAAATTCCATGGATAGAGGAGCCTGGAGGACTGTACTCCATAAGGTCACAAAGAGTTGGACACAACTGAGCGACTGAGCGGCACGTGCACACGCGTGGGGCACAGACCCTTAACATGGCCCCGTCCCCGCGTCCTGGTGTTCTTCTCCCTGTAAGTGGGTGGGACGTGTGAGTGGTTTCTAATCCATACCGTACAGCAGAGGTGGTGAAAGTGCACATGACTGGATTACAAGGCGCCTGTCATGCTGGAGTCTCTCTTTTGCCAGCTTAGAGGAAATGAGCAGTCATGCTGGGCACCCCACGTGACAACGGACTGTGCACAACCTCTAGGAGCTAAAGACGGCTTCTAGCTGATGGCCGGCAAGTAACCATGCCCTTCAGTCCTACAGCCATAAGGAAATTAACTCTGAGTGAGTTTGGAGGCTGATCCTTCCCAGGTGAGCCTCAGGTGGTCCCCGGGTTCCCGGTGACACTTGAATGACAGGTGAGTGTGAGCCTGAGCAGACAATCCAGCTAAGCTTTGCACAAACTCCTACCCACGTCCACGATGAGTTGTTATAAGCTAGGTTTCTGATGTTTTGTTATTTAGCAATAGATAATTAAAACAGAAGAGAAGGAAGAGAAGTGTTGGAGAAGGAAATGGCAACCCACTCCAGTACTCTTGCCTGGAAAATCCCATGGATGGAGGAGCTGGAGGCTCCAGTCCATGGGGTCACAAAGAGTTGGACACTACTGAGCAACTTCACTTTTCACTAATTAAAACAGAAAGTTTGTGTCATAGACAAAAGCCTGGATTTGGAAAGACATTAGCGCTGGTAGAGTCCTCTTTTGCCCTTTAAAAAAAAAAAAGAATCAATAGCTGATTTATAATATTGTGTTCATTTCAGGTGTACAGTAAAGTGATTCAGTTATACATATATATATTTCAGATTCTTTTCCATTATAGGTTGTTACAAGATATTGAATATCGTTCTCTGTGCTATATAATAAATCCTTATTGTTTATCTATTATAATAAAGTGGGGGTATCTATTAATCCCATACTTCTAACTTATCCCTCCCCCCTTTGCCCTTTAATACTTGTGTCCTTTGACAAATTAGCCAACTAAAACTTGGTTTTCTAAGTGTTGTGAAGCAAGTCTTCTCAACCTTGGCACTTGACATTTGGAGCTGGGAGGCTGTCCAGGGCATTGTAGGGTGTTAACAGCATCCCTGGCTTCTATCTGCACAATGAAAAATGCCCCCCACACTGCCAAACGCCTGGGGAGGGAACAAAACTGCCCCCTGTCAAGAATCACTGGTGTAAGGTTAGTGGGAATGGTAATAGTAATTAGTCCTCTGGGCTTGTTGAAACTTATCTTTTAAAGATTTGTTCATTGATTGTGGCGGCGCTGGGTCTGCACTGCCATGCTTGGATTTCCTCTGGTGTGGCACACAGGGGCTGCTCTTCCTGCAGTGTGCGAGCTTCTCTTGCTATGGTGCTCAGGCTCTAGCAGCCCGGATCAGGCTCCGGCATTGCAGCTCTGGGGGGGCTCCATCTCAGGCTCAGCAGTTGTAGTGTGTGCGCTCAGCTGCTCCGCTGCATGTGGGATCTCCTCGGACCAGGGATGGAACCCAGACTGCTGCATTGCAAGGTGGATTCTTCACCACTGGACCACCAGGGAAGCCCCTTGTTGGAAGTTTTAAATCAGATAGTTGAGCTGATAACCTTCAAAATAAGAACTTAGAGTATGACATTATGATTGTAATGAATTTTGCATTTTTTTCCTTATTTTTCTCAGTTGCATTTTTATTCTCTTAGTTGCAGCCATGAGCACAAGGTGCGTTTTGGCTGGTTCCAAATCTTCCAAGAAGGCGGCAGTTTTGCTTAGCATGAGATGGGGACAAAACATGAGCAGCTGAGAGAGAAAGAGAGAGAGAGAGGAGGCAGGGAGGCTGAGAGGTAGGAGGAAGCTCACGTGCTTCCTGAAGCTTCTGCATTCACCAGAGTTTGCTCAGTCGTACGTGGGAGTCCCATCAGGATGAGGAAGGCACTGGGCATTAGCAGTCATGTAGAGGGGACTTGGGCTCCTGGGGCTCCCCCAGGTTGTGGCTCGGGATTGGGGTGATCCGACCTAGATCCTAAGGGATGGGGACCCGAGCGACACCTGCATTGCTCTGCGGTTACCATCCTCATTGTCATGACCTTTGGGCGTGATTACAGGTAAGGGCAGGTACCTGCTAGAATGCCTTCCTCAGACCCAGACCCTTTAAACCTCTTCCCTGCTGAATGCAGCGGCATTGCAGTTTTATCGCAAAAAGCAAGTGAACGAGCACCTTGGGTCTCCTGGTGATTAGTATAAACCAGAGCATCATGGGCCAAAAATAATAAAAAGAGAATCTCCCATCTCTCTATTAAGCTCGGGTCTAGTGACTGGACACAGGTGAAACCAGTCAAAAAGGATGTACAGTTCCCCGAAGGAAAAGCACAGAGGAATCAGAAAAACAGTGCTCTTACTAACAAGTCATAAAATAGTTCAGTGTCCGCTATTGATTTCCTCTTCTTTCCCTTTTTACCTTTTCTCCTTTTTCCCCTTCTGTCTTTTGGTCCATCCCTAACCCCTTCTTCCTGCACAATATTTGACTCTGTAAACAGGGTCCAAAGGCAGGCATTCTGGCCCACAAAATTGATAACTGAAGGTCAGTGAATGCAGTAGGTCAGTTTCAAGACTGTTTATAGCAGGCTCTCCAGGGGATGAGATAGTCACAGCTCACCGTTGCCCATTTCCCGTGTGTGGATGTTTCTAAACGCTGCCCTTGTTGGAACTTCTTTAAGCACATAGCAGCTCTGTCATGCACGGACGAGGCTTATGCCCCTTTACAGGTAACACTGAGACTTCCTATAAAACTCATGCAGTGGCCACCTCTGGTCTAAGGGCTCTGCACGGATTGGTCGTTCAGTCACTAAGTCCTGTTCAACTCTTTGCGACCCACAGACTGTAGCACACCAAGCTCCCCTGTCCTGCACTCCTGGGCTTTGCTCACATTCATGCTCACTGAGTCTGTGATGCCATCCAACCATCTCATCCTCTGTCGTCCCCTTCTCCTCCTGCCTTCAATCTTTCCCAGCATCAGGGTCTTTCCCAATGAGACAGCTCTTCACATCAGATGGTCAAAATATTGGAGCTTCAGCTTCAGCATTAGTCCTTCCAATGAATATTCCAGGCTGATTTCCTTTAGGATTGACTGGTTTGGTCTACACTTATTATCTCAATTTAATCCTCAGGTAGGAATGCTCTGAAGTTATTATCCCATTTTAAAGCTAAGGAAACTGAAGCGCAGAGAAAAGTGGTTTGTCACAATTTCTCAGGCAGCCTGGTCCCAGTATATTTGCTTGCTGCTACCTTAACTCTCCCATCTGGCAGATCATTCTTGGCAAATCTGGAAAGTTTTAAATATTTCTAGAACCAACTCAGCACAAATTAGAAGTGGAGTATGTATGTGTGCTTCCAAGGAATGAAAGATGAATATCCAGGTAAGACTATCTTCCACTTATTTTGAAGTGTATCTCCATCCCAAATAGAATTGCTTATTGTAAACTTTTGGATACTACAGAGATAGATCTTGAACTTTATTCCTGGTATTAAAGTGCTGCAATGATAAGTACTGTGATATAAGTCACAAACCAGGAGATAAGCATCCCTGTTTAGATATTGACACGAGTGTGACCGCTAGAAGGAAGCTTCTGTTTCAGCCTCATCTAATTAAGCCCAGAATGTGGGTAACATCATTAGCACAGCGGTTTTGAAACTCGGGTTTGAGCTACACTTCGGCAGCTTATGTCACCTAAAGACAATTCTGCGATATTTGTATCGTTAAATGTGATCTCTAGCAGCATCTGTAAAACGAGACAATAAATAGCTTTGTCTTTTGCCGGAGGCAGCGGCCGCCACTTTCCACGGGTAGTAAAATCACAAAAGTTGCAGGTACATCAGAAAACAGCCGTGGTGTCAGATGGAAGGGGTTCATACCTGAATGAACAATTAGCATCCAGCTTATCCTAGGGGAGATGCGTGTACATCCACTTTCTTCTGAAGAAGCAGATGTCCCCCATCTCTAAAGGTCTGTCTTAATCAGGGATTCCAAACCCTTCTGTGTGCACGTGTGCTCAGACGCTAAGTCATATCTGACTCTTGCGACCCCACGGTCTGTAGCCTGCCAGAATCCTCTGTCCATGGGATTTCCCAGGCAAGAGTATTGGAGTAGGTCATCATTTCCTCCTCCAGAGGATCTTCCTGACCCAGGGATCGAACCTGTGTCTCATGCATTGGCAGGTGGGTTCTGTACCTTGAGCCACCCTTGTGTAGCATATGGTGACATCTAATCTCTAGTCATTTGTCTGTGGGGATACCAGGAAGCTGGTTTCTCTCCATTCTTTGGTAGAAACTTTAAATGAAAGAAGGAAAGTTAATTTCTGCAAGAAGATGGCTCTTTGAACAGGCATGTTAGGTCTGCCTTTTCTAGCCCTGCACACATATGTACTCTGCAAGAAGGGGCCCACGGGTCCTAGCAGCCTTCATTTGGGGAGAGTCATGGTCTGTTCCTCCAAAGGGCTTCTCCTCAGAAGGTGAAGGTGATACGGTGATGGCAGAGGGCGTGAAGGACAAGGGCTTCATCCACCGGGGGAAGGGAAGGAGGAGGGCTTTTCAGGATGATGCCGAGTCCACTGTGAGATGGAAGGCCAGGAGAGAAGTCTTCCAGTGGGTGTGGCACACATATTCCCCCACCCCCACCACAATCAACACACACACGCATTCACAATCTGCACAAGAACACAAAACGGGGGCGAGAGTGAAACCGCGTGGCTCAGATTGGGACTTGAACCCAATGGCCAGAAGTCAAACACAGCCAAATCCATAATCTGCCATTGAGATCACTCCCCTGGCTTCAGCACTCAATGAAGCTGAGGTTCTTGATGCCTCATCACGGAAAGAATTCAGTGAGAGGCAAAGTGATAGGAAAGAAGTGGATCTATATAGAGAGAAATGCTCCATAGACAGAATGTGGGCCATCTCAGAAAAAGAGAGTGGCCTCAAACTATGGTGTGGTTAGCTTTTATGGCCTGGGTAATTTCATAGGCTAATGAGTGAATGGTTATTCCAACCATCTTGGGGAAGGGGCAGAGATTTCCAGGAGCTGGGCCACTGCCCCCTTTTTGCTCTTTGATAGTTGGCCTTGGAACCGTCAGGGCACTGGTTGGTGTGTGCTTTAGCTTGCTGGTGTGTTACAGTGAGCATATTACGAGGCCCAAGGTCTAGTGGAAGTCAACTGTCTGCCCTCCTGGACTCATTTTGTTCTAATAAGTTTATGTTGTGTCCTCGGTTCAGCTCAGTTCAGTTCAGTCGCTCAGTCATGTCCGACTCTTTGCGGACATGAATCGCAGCACACCAGGCCTCCCTGTCCATCACCAACTCCCGGAGTTCACTCAGACTCACGTCCATCGAGTCAGTGATGCCATCCAGCCATCTCATCCTCTGTCGTCCCCTTCTCCTCTTGCCCCCAATCCCTCCCAGCATCAGAGTCTTTTCCAATGAGTCAACTCTTCGCATGAGGTGGCCAAAGTACTGGAGTTTCAGCTTTAGCATCAGTCCTTCCAATGAATACCCAGGGCTGATCAGAATGGAGTGGTTGGATCTCCTTGCAGTCCAAGGGACTCTCAAGAGTCTTCTCCAACACCACGTCCTCAGGGCACATTACTCTTTCAGAGGTTGTGCCCTGCCCCTCTCCTCCAGGTGAGCACATTTGCTCCTGGATGTCAGGGTGAAGCCTGGACAGTGCCCTAGAGCTCTGGTGACGGCCTGTGCCTGTATGCAAGCAGACCGGTCCAAGGGCCTCAGGCTTTGTAGTCACAGGTGGTTCTCGATACTGCAGGAGTGCTCAGTTATGTTTGCGTCTTTGTAACCCCATGGACTGCAGCCTGCCAAGCACCTCTGTCCATGAGATTTTCTAGTGAGAATACTGGAGAGGGTTGCCATTTCCTTCTCCAGGGGATCTTCCCGACCCAGGGGTCGAATCTACATCTCTTGTGTTGGCAGATGGATTTTTTTTTTTTTACTTCTGAGCCACCTTTAGATGCTGAACTATTTATAACTATGCCTGTCTCCCAACCAGACCAACCAGACTTTATCCAGTGGACCCCCATCATCGTCCAGCCCAGGCAGTGACCCTTCCTTCAGGAGTCCCATTCACCCTTCAACCCAGGGCAGTTTGGACAAGTCTCCTGCTGCCCACATGCTGACATCTTAGGCTATGCTTTACTAATCAGTTGTTGCATCCTTCTCTGACTCAAGTTTTCAGAGGGCAGGGGTCATTTTTCACTCGACTTTGCTTTGCAGGGTGTCCATCGTGATCGATGCATGTCTGGTGCAAGGGTAGATGGCCAAAGAAACCCAGAAGATGAGAATATTGGATGAAGAGTTTGAATAAAGTAAAGATTCAGTAATAGCTGTCTTTTGAAAAGAATATTTTTCAGCCCAAATGCCTGATTACACTAATCAAGTTAGGGGAAAATCAACATATGATTTGGGAGCTTGCATTTGGTTCTAGCAAAATTGGTTAAGCAATGTCAATGGTTACCAAGGGGCAGGGGTAGTAATGGTTAGGAATTTAAGATTTAGAACAAATAGTTAAGGATTCAGATTCAAGCTCAAGCACTCAGCTAGCCTTGTGACCATGGCCCAGTTACCAAACCCTCCTATATCTCCATTTTCTTCTCTGTAAAAGTAGACTGATAAGTACCTATCACTTTTGGGCATTGTGATGATGAAATGGAAAGATGGCACGTGCAGTAGTAACCTGGGTACCTGTACATGGTTGGTTATCAACAGGTTACTGTGTGACAGGCCGAACGTAGGCTGCCACGGCCCAGGCGAGCTCAGGACTGAGTTGCATCTGAAGGGTGCTGCATTTACAAAGGCTCCCCCGTCCCCCAGCTGGGGTGCTAGGATTCAGTCCGTGCTGGGGAAGTGCCATCCTGTGTTCTGTTAAATAAATTAATTTTATGGCCCAAAGTTTTAGTAAATGCATGCAACTCTCATATGTTAGCATTCATAATGTTGTCCACAGCTCTAAGATTTCATGAACATCAAAGCATTTTAGCACATGTTGATTTTCTGTGTATATTCATATACATAAATAAAGCTTTGGTGGTAATTATCATGAGCAATATTTTCTACTTATTATGAATTTTTCACCAAGGGTCATCAAACTTGTTTAAAAAGAGGCATGCCAAGAATAGCTCATGTTTTTCTTCTTCTGGAATTTATGACCAAAGTCAGGCATCAGAATTCTTATTTATTTGCACTTTGCATGTCATAGAAGGTCCAGAACATGCTTGTTAATTTGCTAGCTAGACGACTGGGTTATGGCGGTGGTGGCATAATCATATTATGAGACTAGCAGGGAATTCACCTGGGAGCAACTATCTGGGGCATTCAGAAAACACTGGTCGACCCCATTGTTTTCAGTATTGCCTGAGCTAGGGCCAGCCAACTCCACTGGTAGCTTTGGAAGATCAAAAAGCCTGGATAGAGTGCAAAAATGATGATATGAAAATGATTTGGATCTGGAATGAATACAAATGTGATCAGAGAGGGTTTCAGAATTCTTGAACTCTTATCTAGCTGCTGCTGCTTCTGCTGCTAAGTCAATTCAGTCATGTCCGGCTCTGTGCGACCCCATAGACGGCAGCCCACCAGGCTCCCCTGTCCCTGGGATTCTCCAGGCAAGAACACTGGAGTGGATTGCCATTTCCTTCTCCAATGCAGGAAAGTGAAAAGTGAAAGGGAAGTCGCTCAGTCGTGTCCGGCTCTACGCGACCCCATGGACTGCAGCCCACCAGGCTTCTCCATCCATGGGATTTTCCAGGCAAGAGTGCTGGAGTGGGGTGCCATTGCCTTCTCCTCTTATCTAGCCTTTGACCTCAAAAACCGTATGACTTCCAGGCCTCAGTTTCTTCAACACCTACCCTGGCCATGCAGGTTGGGATGTCTGGCATTCTGCATGTGGGGCCTGTGAGCTCATCAGCAGGCTTGTGAACTCCCTGTAGCTTTGTGTGTAGTCGTGCATCTTTCTGGGATGAAAGTGCTGCTCTCACCAAATTCTCAAAGAGGTTCGCGAATGCAGCATCATCAGTAATCATCCCTCTGACCAGTCCTTGAGATTCCCTCCTAGATCCAAGAGTCTCTGATTTTCTCAAACTTGAGATGAAAGTCTAATCGTATAGTAATATAAAAATACATAAGGCTTTTTTGGTAAAGGCAATACCTTACTTCCAATTAAAATTTCTTTTTTCATCTTCCCTCAAATAGGCAAATAGCTAAGGTGTCCTATTCAAGTCTTGCTTGATCTAGAACTTGTATCTCATACTGAATTTTTAGCAATCATGATAATAACTTATACCTTGGTATCATTGTTCTTTAGTCACTAAGTCATGTCTGACTTTTCTGTGATCCCATGGACTATAACCCGCCAGGCTCCTCCGTTCATGGGATTTTCCAGGCAAGAATCCTGGAGAGGACTGCTGTTTCCTTCTCCACGGGATCTTCTTGCATCTCTCGCATCTCCTGCATTGGCAGGTAGATTTTTTACTTTTGTGGCACCTGGGAATCCCCCTATACCTTGGAATACCTTGGAGCATTACTTCTATGTTAAATACATTTTTGGGTAAAATTTTATATTATAGTTTTCCTTTGGTTCACAGAACATCTTGCCTATAGAAAGTTCTAAGCAATTCTGCACTTGAGAACCTGTTTAAAAAATTTAAACACAATGTTTTTTAAATTATTTGATCCTCATTCTGAAGGAGATCAGCCCTGGGATTTCTTTGGAAGGAATGATGCTAAAGCTGAAACTCCAGTACTTTGGCCACCTCATGCGAAGAGTTGACTCATTGGAAAAGACTCTGATGCTGGGAGGGATTGGGGGCAGGAGGAGAAAGGGACGACAGAGGATGAGATGGCTGGACGGCATCACCGACTCGACGGACATGAATTTGGGTGAACTCCGGGAGTTGGTGATGGACAAGGAGGCCTGGCGTGCTGCAATTCATGGGGTCGCAAAGAGTGGGACATGACTGAGCAACTGAACTGAACTGAAAGCTCCTTATGCACCTGTTCACATAATAAAGGGTAATTCTTCTGAGGAATACGTTATTAGAAATGCTGACCTAGTCATTTCAGCTTTAATTCTTTGGGGCACACAGATGGCCTTCCCTGGGTTTTCTGAGGTCTAATAATGCTTATTTAATGAGGCACCCACATACATTTAGATGACACCATTCCACAGTGTTTTAGGAAGACTTAAATTAGTGTAAGTAAAAAAAATGTTTTTTATGAGATATAGGGAAGGGAGATGCAGTTTTACGAGAGAAGGGAGATATAGTTTTAAAAAGTTGGCATTATGGTGTGCTGTGTGCTTAATCATTCAGTCATGTCTGATTCTTTTCGACCTCATGGACTGTAGTCCGCCAGGCTCCTCTGTCCATGGGATTCTCCAGGCAAGAATACTGGAGTGGGCTGCCATGCCCTCCACCAGGGGATCTTCCCACCCCAGGGATCAAACCCAAGTCTTCCACATTGCAGATGGATTCTTTACCATATGAGCCAGTGGGGTACATAAAGGTAAAAAAAAAAAAAGCAAGGGTAAAAGGAAAAGTTTGTGGGAGTTGTAGATATTTATTCATGATTTATTATTGAGGTCCTCCTAAGTAATGGGGAACATGAGATTATCTGATAATCAAAAGGAGGTTGGGAGAAGGTATCTGACATTAATGTAGTCAAAATCAAGTTATATTGGCAGACAGGTGATAAATAATTTCAATATAGAGTGAGTCCTTCTATGTAGAGATAGGTACTATTGCTATAAAAACATAGATAGAGCCAATCATTTGCAGATCTGAAGTCTTCAAGGAGGAGATGATATTTGATTTGGCTTTAAAATTCACAGTTGAATAAATTAAGTCTGACTCTCTTCAGGAGGCTAAAATGAATACACGAAAAACAAAGACGCAAGACGCTGAGAACCGCACTTAAAGTCTGAAAGTGTGAGAAGCTCAGTCACGTCTGATTCTCTGGGCCAGGCTCTGGTCCGTGTCTGACTCCAGCCCGCCAGGCTCTTCTGTTCATGGGGTTTTCCAGGGAAAAATACTGGAGTGGGTTGCCATTCCTTTCTCCGGGGGATTTTCCCACCCCAGGGATCACACCCAGGTCTCTTGCAGATTATTTACTGTCTGAGCCACCAGGGAAGCCCTATTTTGGTTAATGACACTTTGGCTGCAAATATCAGAAATCCCAACTCAAACCAGCTTAAATAATAAAGAAATGTATCATTTTACTAAATAGAGATTTCAGTGTACAGAGGCCTTCAAGGTCATGAACTCATTTCTTGTCATTGCTCCATGTTTACATTTTCCATTCTGAATTGATTCTCATGATGTCAGCAAGAGGTTTGCTGAAGTTTAAGGCAAACAACGTCTAGGAGAGGGTATACCTCTCCCCTCCCTGAGTCCTTCTTTAGAACAAGAAAACTCTCAGAATCATCTCAAGAGATGCCACTTCATGTCTTATTAGTAAATGCCGATTCCTAAGTGAGTCTTGGGTGAGGGACCCTGGTTCCAATCAAGTCCACCTGGAAGGCTGAATCATCTTCCTTTAAAGCTGGTGGTTAAAGGGAGGAGAGGTGAACCTTGAACAAAGTCAGGATCTTATGAGGAAGGGAGAAGAGGTGGGAGATGGTTAGGAGACAACTCACAATGCCTACTTCAGAAAATTGGTATAAAAAGATATTGCCATCTGCAAGATACTTGAACAGTAATGGATAACATTGTCTTTCCCATCTCCATGACCAAGACTAAAAACCCAGGCATGGGTAGTTGCCTGAAGTGTGTCTCCATACCTTCCTCTGTATTTTATTTTTTTATTTTAATTTTTTTAAGTCACCAGAAGATTTTTTTTAACCCACCTCCTAGAGTAATGAAAGTAGAAACAAAAATAAACAAATGGGATCTAATTAAACTTAAAAGCTTTTGCACAGCAAACGAAACCCTAAACAAGACAAAAAGATAATCCTCAGAATGGGTGAAAATATTTGCAAATGAAGCAATGGACAAAGGATTAGTCTCCAAAATATCAAAAAAACTCGTGGAGCTCAACATCAAAAAAACTAAATAAATTAAAAAAACAGGCAGAAGACCTAAATAGCTCTCCAAAGAACACATACAGATGGCCAAGAGGCACATGAAAAGATGCTTGGCATCACTAATTATTCAGTTCAGTTCAGTCGCTCAGTCGTGTCCGACTCTTTGCCACCCCATGAATCGCAGCACGCCAGGCCTCCCTGTCCATCACCAACTCCCAGAGTTCACTCAGACTCACGTCCATCAAGTCAGTGATGCCATTCAGCCATCTCATCCTCTGTCATCCCCTTCTCCTCCTGCCCCCAACCCCTCCCAGCACTAATTATTAGAAAAATGCAAAGCAAAACTGCCTCACACCAGGTCAGAATGGCCATCATCAAAAAAACCTCTATATTTTAATCTGAAAGACTGTTCAACATGCAACATATTAATGCTAATCACTGTGCTTTAAAATATCAAAGAGTGTTCTGAGCCACTGAAGTCTCCCCAACCCCTGAGACCTTGTTTTCCACTAGTACTTACTTTGAACATGTACTCTAATATCAGACAGACTCAAAGTCTCTCATGGTGCTATGCAAAGGTAGGTTTGTAGAAGAATTATCAGATAATGATGATGATGATTGGACACTAATTGTCATTTCAGTTAAACAACAAATCTCAGAGGCTTATGAACTAATTCAAATAAATAAGAGTTTCAGCATCTTCATTGTATGGCGAGAGAAAAACCCAACCACATCAATCTTCTGGCTTTCCTATTGATTAACATTAATTGCTTAAAATTCCAATGCCAGCAATATCTTACTGATTTATGGCTTATGAAAGCTATTGACATATGTGGAGATACAATAAGGAATCTTTTATAGGCATGACTACAATAGATTGCTATAGGGATTATCTAATTATTGAGTAAGTGCTAGTGATGAACTCTAGCAGTAAAAATACCATATGCTCACCAGGGGGCTACTGGACCAAAATGATGGCTATCTCTGACAGCGTAAATTGGCTTTTCTTTTCCTTCCCCCTTAAACAGGAATTCTTACTAGCATTCTTTTGGAAGCCAAGAATGGATGAGTTGAACAACTGTTATCCCACTCTTCACCCCAACTTTCCTTCTTTTAATTATAAGTCTTTTGAATTTCTAATTGAATTCTTATTGTTTCCTTTCTCCTACTTTCTAAAGAATTATCTTGTAGGCATCCAACAATAGAAATGACAAAAAACTTCAAATTAAAGGTGCAATGTCTTACTTTTTTTGTCTTCACTGCTTATGTTTTTTGAGCACTGCCTAGACCAGAATTGTCAATTATACCATTGTCATCAAGACCCAGCAGATCCGGAGCACAACCACTTCCCCATAAGTCCTTGCAGAGGGAATATCTAGTGTGACTGCTGTCTTTCTCACTGGTTCCTGATTATATTTTAGATGTTATTTCTCCTCTCCTTTCAGGTAAAGAAACATAATTATAAAGGGAAAATATAGCTGATGGATGGAGACCACATTTGAGCTAAGGCAGTTTGACCAGCATTAAACTCCAATGGACGTGAATTTGAACAAACTCCAAAAGATAGTGGAGGACAGGGAAGCCTGGCGTGCTGCAGTCTATGGGGTTACAAGTTGGACACAACTTAGCAAGTGAACAATGACAAATTCCTTTCTCCCCATTGATGTTTGGAATCTCCTATGTGTGGGTTGGAAGGGACTATAGGAAACATTTAGTCCAATGTCTCATTTTGCAGAAGGAAGCCGAAATTTCAGGGCAGTGACGAACTTGGCAGACTAGGTCACATTCAGAGAGGTGTGCTTTTACTCATTCATTCACTTCATAGAACACATACTTGTCCAGTGTTTACTATCCTGGGCTTTGGCAACACAGGGAATTTATAAGGGAAGAGATAGACAACAGATAAAGAGCTGACTCATTGGAAAAGACCCTGATGCTGGGAAGGATTGGAGGCAGGAGGAGAAGGGGAGGACATAGGATGAGATGGCTGGAGGGCATCACTGACTCGATGGACGTGAGTCTGAGTGAACTCCAGGAGTTGGTGATGGACAGGGAGGCCTGGTGTCCTGCAATTCATGGGGTTGCAAGGAGTCGGACATGACTGAGCAACTGATCTGAACTGAACTGAAAGAAACAATAGAGGCTCGAGGGAGGGTGTGGTGAGTGCTTTGCTGTGGGGAGACTGCAATCTTGGCTAGAGGTGTCTGTGCAGACCTAGCTGAGAACGTAGCTTATGTCAAGAATTAACGTTGCTGATGAGATGAAGCAACAGCTGTCTGGGGAGAGAGCCTGCCGGGCGGAGCGGGAGTGCGCATAAAGGCAGGCGCCAGCTGGCTGGGCAGACCCCTCAGGAGGCCCGCACAACTGGGTGGAGAAGGGGCGTGCTAGGGCGAGATGAGTTCAGAGAGGAACTGGGCTCTGGGGGTCATCGTGAGGCCTCCGAATCCCCTCTCGGACAAGCAGCCATGAAAAGCTAGTCGAAAAGGAGACAGCTCTGAGCTGTATTTACAAAGTTTCCATATATGTATGGCTTTACCTTATTTGAACAGCCATTTTTTCCCAAGCTCTAGTTTCCAGAGTTCGAGATCTATATGACCAATTGCCTTCAAGACATCATTAGGTCTCTCGGACTGAACATGGCCAATCTGAGCTCCGATTTCCCAAAATCCTCCCCCAGATATCCCCTTCTCAGTAAATGGCGACTTCCCCTTTCTGTGGCTCAGGCCCAGACCTTGAGGGTGTTCTTTGTTCTGCTCCCCACCTCTACCCTGCTCTCCATAGACAGTCCGTCAGCAAATCCCATCGGCTCCACAGTCAGAATGAGTTCCAAGTCCCACCACCTGCCACACATGCCGCCCCCATCCTGCCCAAACTCGTCTGTCTCCTGGGCTGTCTCCATCACCATCATCTGAGCCCACCTCCCCCACACCTGCTTCTGTTTTGCCCACCCACAGTCTAATTCTCATCATCGTAGCTGGAGCAAAACTTTTGAAACATAAGTCAGGTAACATCATTACTCTGCTTAAAATCCTCCACAGCTTCTTTTTTCAGACAAGATGGAGCAGATTTGCAGTGCTCGATAGAGCCCTGTGTGACCTTATCCTTTGCCATTTCTCTGACCACACACGGTGCCAACTCCCTCATACCGATGCTTCTTCAGTCACACTTCTCTTCTCCCTGCTCTTTAAACACGCTTGGCACAGCTCTGACTGGGGTCCTTGATTTCCATCATTTCCTTTGCCCGGAACACCCTTCTCCTATAAGCCACCCACTTGTTTGTGATATTTGATGTTACTGCCGGAGAAAGAAGGCATCTTAGCTGAGTCTTGGTCGTTGCTTCCTATACGGCACTCACAGCGCTGAAAGACGGGGCTCAGGAACTGGTGAGTGAACAGAGAGATGACAGGATGGATGCAGAGTAAATGGTAAACCTGAAATGTTTCCCTGGCTCAGCCGACACCATCCATGTGAAGAAAATTGTCCTGAGGCCATGGGATGTTGAGAGAAAGCCACACAAGGACTGATGGACTCCCCAGCGCTTCAGTCTTAAATTCTGCCAGTGGACCTGTTCCCATAACACTCACATTTGGTAAATGAGCCGATACCCAGCTCTTTTATTTAGTTATTTTTGTTCTGAATTAGTTCAAATTTAATTTTATCATCTGTTACCTGTGTGCGTGCACGCTAAGTCACTTTAGTCGTGTCCGACTCTTAGAGACCCTATGGACTGTAGCCCACCAAGCTCCTCTGTCCATGGAATTTTCCAGGCAAGAATACTGGAGTGGTTGCCGTTTCCTCCTCCAGGGGATCTTCCTCCCAACCGAGGGATTGAATCTTCATCTCCTGCATCTCCCAAGTGGCAGGTGGATTCTTTACTGCTGAGCCAACTGGGGAAGCCCTTGTGCTGCCTAGACAAGGCTAATAGTAGATGACCTCATAGGACTGTCTTTACACACATGACAAATAATATGTATTGAGAGCCTACCATGTGCCAAGCACTGTTACAGGGATTGAGAGCAGAGCAGTAAACAAAACAAGATGTTTTCTTCATGGAACCCACATCCTGGAGAGCAAGACAGACAGGTATGGAGGTAATAGAGTTTTCTATACTGCTGTGTATAGCAGCGAGTGACGGCTGAAAGGGCCCAGGTCTCCTTTTTAAGGTGATGGGATGTTTCGGAGTGAAAGACAGACGTGGGGGTTGCCTAGCATTGAGCATGTACTTTACTAAATGTCACTGCATTTTTCACTTTAAAAGAGTTAATTTCATGTTATGTGAATTTCATCTCAATAAAGTTAATAAAATGGAGGGTGTTTGAATCAGAGACCCAAAGGATGAGAAGGTGATCCAGGTAAAGGAGGGAGACTCTGGGAATGCCAGAATGATCCAAGCAGAGGGAACAGAAGGAGTAAGATTATCTGAGACAAGCTTGGGGTACTTGAGTCACTCCCAGAAGATTGGAGGTGGGGCAGCCAGAATGCAGAGAGCAAGGAGAGAGGCAGGAGAGGAGCCCAAAGGGCTCAGGGGGTCAGGTCCATGTGCAGAGGGTCCTAGTCTATGTTGGCAGCTGTGCCCAGCAAGTCCAAGGGAGTGGAAGCAACTGATCAGGGGTAGAGGGAGGGGCAGCCAGAGCTGACGGAGGATGAAAATGTGGCAGAGGGGATGCGTCGTGTGTCAGTGGGGTTGGGAGGATGATGTCCCAGTGTGGTTGGGTGGATAAGGATGTCCCAGTGGGGTTGGGTGGATAAGGATGTCCCAGTGGGGTTGGGTGGATAAGGATGTCCCAGTGGGGTTGGGAGGATAAGGATGTCCCAGTGTGGTTGGGTAGATAAGGATGTCCCAGTGTGGTTGGGAGGATAAGGATGTCCCAGTGTGGTTGGGAGGATAAGGATGTCCCAGTGTGGTTGGGTGGATAAGGATGTCCCAGTGTGGTTGGGAGGATAAGGATGTCCCAGTGGGGTTGGGTGGATAAGGATGTCTCAGTGTGGTTGGGAGGATAAGGATGTCCCAGTGTCATTGGAAGGATAGGATGTCCCAGTGGGGTTGGGTGGATAAGGATGTCCCAGTGGGATTGGGAGGATAAGGATGTCCCAGTGGGGTTGGGTGGATAAGGATGTCCCAGTGGGATTGGGAGGATAAGGATGTCCCAGTGTCATTGGAAGGATAGGATGTCCCAGTGGGGTTGGGTAGATAAGGGTGTCCCAGTGGGGTTGGGTGGATAAGGATGTCCCAGTGGGATTGGGAGGATAAGGATGTCCCAGTGTGGTTGGGAGGATAAGGATGTCCCAGTGGGGTTGGGTGGATAAGGATGTCCCAGTGGGATTGGGAGGATAAGGATGTCCCAGTGGGGTTGGGTGGATAAGGATGTCCCAGTGGGGTTGGGTGGATAAGGATGTCCCAGTGGGGTTGGGAGGATGATTTCCCAGTGGGGTTGGGTGGATAAGGATGTCCCAGTGGGGTTGGGTGGATAAGGATGTCCCAGTGTGGTTGGGTGGATAAGGATGTCCCAGTGGGGTTGGGAGGATGATTTCCCAGTGGGGTTGGGTGGATAAGGATGTCCCAGTGGGATTGGGAGGATAAGGATGTCCCAGTGGGGTTGGGTGGATAAGGGTGTCCCAGTGGGGTTGGGTGGATAAGGATGTCCCAGTGGGGTTGGGAGGATGATTTCCCAGTGGGGTTGGAGAGTTGTTGTAGTGGGGATGGTGGTAGTGGTGGTTTAGTCACTAATTTGTGTCCAACTCTACGACCCCATGGACTGTAGCCCGCCAGGCTCCTCTGTCCATGGGATTCTCCAAGCAAGAGAATGAGTGGGTTGCCATTTCCTTTTCCAGGGGATCTTCCTGACCCAGGAATTGAACCCAGGTCTCCTGCATTTCAGGCAGACTCTTTATGAACTGAGCTATGAAGGAAGCCCTGTTTCCTCTATCTATTTCCTCTAGGATACTAGAGAAAAACTGAACTGGAAAATTGGTGGTGATGGTCCAAAAATGGACTCATGGAATTAAGATTTTTTTTTTAAGGTGGTACAGTTGATGAGGTGAAGAGTGTCATTATATCAATATATGACTGAAGCGGACTAGAGGAAGATGCTGTATTTTGTGTGCACTCAGTGGATGGGGAGGCAGGTGAGTGGACAGAACACCTATGATGTCATCAAAGGCATCAAGGGACTGATGGGAGACAAGGGTGCACAGAGGCCACATCTCCACACACTCTGAGCAGGTGACAACAGGGACTGACATTAGGTGGCATCATTAGACGATCTGTACTTCATAAAGGTGGAGAAATGGTTTTGAAGGGCTTGAAGAGCCAGAAAGACATCTACATCACTCATAAGCCTGGTGGGCACATGCTGGGGTATTCATGGGAAGATCATGTTTACTTAGAGTTGAGCATAAGTTAGAACATTCACAGAAAAGGCAAGGGACAAGAACTTTTCCTGATGATACATTGTAAATTCCAGAGGCCCTGTTGGGGGTTGGAAGTTCAGATCTAGGGATGTCCTGGCTTTCTGGGGATGAAATGAAGGATGTTGGGAGATACTTGGGCTTCTGTTAATAAATGGCTTTAAAAAGTTATAGGATGTAAGTCATGATGTTGCTGTTCAGTCAAGAAGTCATGTCCAACTCTTTGCAACCCCTTGGACTGCAGCACTCCAGGCTTCCCCATCCTCTACTATCTCCTGGAGTTTGCTCAAGTTCTTGTCCTTTGAGTCGGTGATGCCATCCAACCATCTCATCTTCTGCTGCCCTCTTCTCCTTTTGCCTTCAATCTCTCCCAGCATCAGGGTCTTTTCCAATTAGTTGGCTCTTTGAATCAGGTGCCCAAAGTATGGGAGCTTCAGCTTCAGCATCAGTCCTTCCAATGAATATTCAGGGCTGATTTCCTTATGACTGACTGGTTGGATCTGGTTAAGTCATGATGAGTCTGTTCTTAATATGGCCCTCATTTGGGGGTTGTCTTCGTGGAGCTGAGACTGGTGGTGTGTGTTTGGATGAGGGGTCCTGCAGGAAGAAAGACAGATGTTTGGGAACTACTGTCTGAGTAAACAAACAACTTTCAAAAAAATGTTGGTAGAAATCTTCAGGTGTTCTTACAGTGTACCACCCAGTGCTAGCTAGATGATGGCAAACCTTATAAATAGTTACAAGAAACAAAATCCTGGCAAATGCATGCATTTGGAAAAGCAAATTTTATTTCTGGCAAACGGGCCCTCAGTGAACTCATGCTTGATGATCTGAGCTGCTTCCTGTCCTGTGTCCATAGGGGTAAGTGGGTGCACCTGGAACTTTCTCTGGACACTGTCCCCGTCCTCTGTCTTTAAAAATGCTTATGGGTTATTTATGTCTCTGAGCCAGCTCCTACGCTTGTGGGATAGCTGAACCTCATCCCCTGCATTTGAAGGCAGATTCTTATCACTGGACCACCAAGGAAGTCCCTCCCTCATTCCACTTTAAAAGCCTCTGATTGGCTGATCTTGGGCAGGTGCCGTCTCTGTGGCCAGAGGTGGTCAGAGGGCCATAAATAGCCCTCTGAGAATCTGGGTGTCCAGGGAGGAATTTCTCTGGACAGAGAAGCGGGGCAGGGACTCTCCTTAAGAATGGAGAGATGGGGGCTTCCCTGGTGGTTCAGCAGTAAAGAATCCGCCTGCCATTGAGGAGTCCCAGGTTCAGTCCCGGGTTGGGGAAGATGCAGCTAAGCCTGTGTGCACAACTATCGATCCAGAACCCGTGAGCTGCTACTACTGAAGCCTGTGCACCCTGGAGCTCGAGCTCCTCACCAAGAGAAGCCTCTGCAGTGAGAAACCCCTGCATCATAACTAAAGAGTGGCCTCCAACCCAGCAATTAGAGAAAAGCTGTGCAGCAACCGGTTCCAAATAGGAAAAGGAGTACATCAAATGTATATTATCACCCTGCTTATTTAACTTATATGCAGAGTACATCATGAGAAACACTGGGCTGGATGAAGCACAAGCTGGAATCAAGATTGCCAGGAGAAATATCAATAACTTCAGATATTCAGATGACACTACCCTTATGGCAGAAAGTGAAGAGGAACTAAAGAACCTCTTGATAAAAGTGAAAGAAGAGAGTGAAAAAGTTGGCTTAAAGCTCAACATTGAGAAAACCAACATCATGGCATCCAGTCCCATCACTTCATGGCAAATAGATGGGAAAACAGCAGAAACAGTGAGATACTTTACATTTCTGGGCTCCAAAATCACTGCAGATGGTGACTGCAGCCATGAAATCAAAAGATGCTTACTCCTTGGAAGGAAAATTATGACCAACCTAGACAACATATTAAAAAGCAGAGACATTACTTTGCTAACAAAGGCCCGTCTACTCAAAGCTATGGTTTTCCAGTGGTCATGTATGGATGTGAGAGTTGGACTATAAAGAAAGCTGAGCACCGAAGAATTGATGCTTTTGAACTGTGGTGTTGAAGAAGACTCTTGAGAGTCCCTTGGACTGCAAGGAGATCCAACCAGTCCATCCTAAAGGAAATCAGTCCTGAATATTCATTGAAAGGACTGATGCTGAAGCTGAAACTCCAATACTTTGGCACCTGATGGGAAAAACTGACTCATTTGAGAAGACCCTGATGCTGGGAAAGATTGAAGGCGGGAGAAGGGGACGACAGAGGATGAGATGGTTGGATGGCATCACTGACTCAATGGACATGAGTTTGAGTAAGCTCGGGGAGTTGGTGATGGACAAGGAGGCCTGGCATGCTGCAATTCATGGGGTCGCAAAGAGTCGGACACAACTGAGCAACTGAACTGAACTGTGCAGCAGCCAGGACCCAGCACAGCCAAAAATAAATAAATAACTAAAGTTATATTTTAAAAAAGAGAGAAAAGAAAAAAAAATGTGGGGGGGGGGGGACAGATGCTGGACGAACTAAGTGATATTCCTCTCCACTGACTATTTTTTTCCAGATTATTGTTCCTCCATTTGAAACAGAGAAGGGACAGTTTAGAGAGTTCAAATGGCTCAGACTCTCAGAATCACAGATTACTCCATGATCCAAAGCCACAATCCTGGACTTCTGTCGCCTGGTGTTTTCCTGCCTTAGACTGCTCTGAAAACATCTGCTAGACTCCCACTCATCAGCTATCAATTCACGTGCTCATATTTTTCTCCTGAGGTTCACACAATCCATTTTATGAATTCACCTACACGACTCAGTGGCCAAAATTACTTATGCAGAGGTCCAGACGTCTACTGTAGCTGATGAGCCCCAAATTCGGACTCCTGGCCCAGAGTCGAGCAGCAACGGGAACCAGGGTGTCAGAGACCAAAGATAATTAGCCAGGGCTCACTGTCTGCACGGCGCCTGGGGGGAATTTTAAAACAAGGTGAAGATCCCTGACCTCAGCGCTCTGTGGCTCCAATTTGTTCCTTTTCTCAGTGGAGAGGAGATTATCAATTGAGTACAATTTATTTTCCCCGTTGTCTGAGCCAGCTGCTCTGAGAGTCGATGTCTCCACCATGTTTTAAATAGGAAGAAATGGATGCTATTTACTTTCCTGATGTCATTTAGTGTGTGAGAGGTTGGGTTCATTCCAAGTTGCAAGCCTTCTATTTTATCATAAAGTATACCTTGCCCTTCATCCCACCTAAAATTTGTGTGTAAATCAAAGACTCTTCTATTTATCAGGCTTTGAGCATTGCTCAGGCAACAGATACTAATTTAATATCTATAATACCATATTTTCAAGTGTGATGCAGATAAAAAAAAGTGCTTTCTACGGTCACACTGAAAAGAACTATTAGCTTTGGTGCTGACTGTTTTCATTTCTTAAGACAATTCTTGTCAACAAGGGCTAGTCACAATATCAAGTAGCAGTTTAGAGAGGCATGGAAAAAAATCCTCCTTTCTAAGGGAGTGAAATAAATCATTGCTCACTAACAGTGATATTTAGGGAGATTAATTTGAATTGCCTTCTCCTCTGGCTACATTTCACAACAGTCAGTATTTATCTTTTGAAGGTTTCCCAATCATCTGTAAGAGATAGATGAGTCTGAATTAGTTTTACAGGCAGAAATGTAAAAACAGAAATATAAATTGGAGTCTAATGACCATGGTTTGAACCACATCATGTACGGTGCTCTGAAGACTACTGAAACAAATATTTTCTGTGTCAGATGGGGCTTAAGGCTAAGCCTTGATGATTGTTTTTAAAAGCAAGGAAGTTGACTCATTGGAGGTGGCGCGTGTCATAGCATGACGTCACAGTGAAATGATAATCTAGGTGAAATGATGTCAACCAGTGAAAATATGAAAGTGTCAGTCTCTCAGTCCTGTCTGACTCTTTGCAATCCCGTGGACTGTAGCCCGTCAGGCTCTTCTCTTCATGGTATTTCCCAGGAAAGAATACTGGCCTTCTTGTATCTGGATACAAGGGATCTTCCTGGGATCTTCCTGACCCAGGGATCGAAACAGGGTCTCCTGCATTGTAGGGAGATTCTTTACTGAATGATTTTAACTAGGAATCAGCATAATTTAAAACAGAAGGATTAAAAATCCATGCCACCGTGATGCTCTTACACCATTGAAGTCTAAGAACAATAATCTTTCATAATTGTCTTTTATTTTCTTATTCTCAGTAGGCATTGACAGTCCTGTTTGGCATACTGAAGAGTCCTGTGATCTAAAGATCAGTGCTCATGCAGTATTTTCCTAGAGAGCTAGGCTTCTCAAATGACATGTTTGTGGCCCGAATGGATTGATTGCCTTGCCTGGCGACACACTTCCACCTCCCTTTTCCAAACAACACCCGGCTTTTTCTCCGAGACTCCACTGTTTCTTTATTCTCGGTCTTGCAGTTTGGTGGAGGGGGGAGGCTGACCTCCCCTCCGTCCCAGTCACGAGGCTATCCCTCTGTGATGTGTGTGCTTGGCTCAGGCATTGATGTTCACTAATACAGGTGGAGCTGTGGGAGACAATGACTGTTGGGGTCTTTGCTAGAGATTCTTCCTCTTTTTCTAGAAGGGATATGAGGGTGACATAATCACTTTTGCTACCTATGAATCAGTGAGTTCTGGGCTCAGCATTTACTTATTTACAGGTGGCTCAGTGGGCTTCCCAGGTGGCTCAGTGGTAAAGAATCTGCCTGCCAGTGCAGGAGACATGCGAGACGAGGGTTTGATCCCTGGATTGAGAAGATCCCCTGGAGGAGGAAATGGTAATCCACTCTAGTATTCTTGCCTGGGAAATCCTATGGACAGAGGAGCCATGAGCTACAGTCCATGGGGTCGCAAAGAGTTGGACGTGACTGAAAACACACACACACACACACACACACGAGCCTTGGGAGCTGCTGGTGGTCTTCAAAAAGAGCAGTGTTGGGACAAAGCAGGCCTAAGAGAGAGAGCAGAGGTCACAAAGGGAGGGTTCTTGGTGACTGAAGCCTCACCTGAAAGCTCTCCAGTTACTTCCAATAAAAAGTTTTTTAAAAAGGGGGAAAGCAGTTCATCAAAATTCCTCTTTAAATGAGGAATTGCCCCCTCCCCCAATATTTTTAGTTTAAAGATAATGCATAAATGTGTGTTACACACAGACTTCCTGGAACCTACCAATGATCTAAAAGGAATTCAACTTTTTGTTTTTTATTTAACAAGTATCTCACTCGTGAACACCCACATTTTTGCAAATGTCAAGTGCTATGGGGGAACTGATGAGCATGGTGGTCTTTAGGCCTGTTGCTGAGCACACCTGTAGCCCATTTTCTGAGCATGTGGCAGCATTCTCCCTGTAGTTGAATGGGAGCATTGACTGATTCTCCCCAGTGAGTTGCAAGCTGAAATGGTATGTGTCATACCTGGGATAAACATTTACGTACCAGTGAGAAAGAAACCTTCTGAAGTTCTTTGTCCTAGAGGCATGGACGTGGCCGCCATCCACCTGGGCCTTGAGTGGCAGGTATGAATGAACACACCTTCCTGCCCACGCACAGCACCGCGGAAGCTGTCATAAGCTACAGAGACTTGGGGGGCCTTTGTTATCGCAGAGCTCCTAGACCATTCGGATTGATCCAATACCATGACGGAGTTACAGACAGAGGGACTAAAGTTGAATTCCCTGTAATCTGTCGCAGAAGCAGGCTTGGCAAGATCCCACAGGCATGTCGATGGAATGACAGATTGGATGTTTGTTTTCCTGACCTGGGTTTGGCACTGAAAAGGAAGGCATGTCCCTGGCTCCTCATTTGGCATTCAGCACAGAGGCAAACCAGAGGGCCCCTGTGAGAGAGCTGGAGTCAAAAGGAGGGGACAGACGAAAAATGCCATGTGGATCAAAGGAAGAGCTTTTTGTTTTTTGAAGGAGGCAAAAGAAATCAGAATGAAAACATTTTTCCCCCAGTAAATTATCTTATTTTTAATTGTGTTACAATATTGTGTTGGTGTCTGCTTCACAGCACCATGAACCAGCCATAATTATATATGTTATACGTATCCTTCCCTCTTGAGCCTCCCTCCCAGCACCCCATCCCGCCTCTCTAGGTGGTCACAGAGTGCTGCCCTCCCTGTGCTGTGTGGCCGCTTCCCACTGGCTATCTTACCTGCGGTAGTGTATACAGTCAGGGATACTTTCTCAACTCGTTCCCCCCTCTCCTTCCCCTGCTGTGTCCACAACTTCCTTCACTATACCCGTGTCTCCATTCTAGAAGGAGATTTTATAGCTTTGTGGGATATAACATAAATCACCACTAGTTTTCCTCGAGCAATATCAATACATGGACTACTTGGGTAGTTACTTTTGATTCCCCACTGTGCTTTGGTGTTTGTTTTTTTTGTTGTTGTTTTTTCTTTTTAAGTTGGTTTAGTTCAGTTCAGTTGCTCAGTTGTCTCCAACTCTTTGCAACCCCATGAACCTCAGCACTCCAGGCCTCCTTGTCCGTCACCAACTCCCGGAGTCCACCCAAACCCATGTCCATTGAGTCAGTGATGCCATCCAGCC
This sequence comes from Bubalus kerabau, assembly GCF_029407905.1. Taxonomy (NCBI): domain Eukaryota; kingdom Metazoa; phylum Chordata; class Mammalia; order Artiodactyla; family Bovidae; genus Bubalus; species Bubalus kerabau. The sequence goes on along the minus strand of NC_073636.1, from coordinate 83,897,463 downwards.
ATCTCATCCTCTGTCATCCCCTTCTCCTCCTGCCCTCAATGTTTCCCAGCATCAGGGTCTTTTCAAATGAGTCAGTTCCCTGCATTAGGTGGCCAAAATATTGGAGTTTCAGCTTCAACATCAGTCCTTCCAATGGATACCCAGGACTGATTTCCTTTAGGATAGACTGGTTGGATCTCCTTGCAGTCCAAGGGACTCTCAAGAGTCTTTTCCAACACTACAGTTCAAAAGCCCATATAGGTTCTAATTCTAATCTTTATTAGGATTATATCTATAATACTAAGAATATGATTTGTTTGGCATGAAGGCTTGATTTAAATTTAATTTTGGGGAGCACTCATTTAGTTTTATACATTTCCATTTGTGGCAAAAAAAGAGACACACAATAAGTGTTTTAATCTTTATTTAGTAAAATTATAATATGACCCAGAAATTCCACTCCTACATATTTACCCAAGGGAAATGAACACATATGTGCACAGAAAAATTTGCACTCAGATGTTCCTAGCAAGATTACTCATAGTACTGAAAAAGTATACACAATGCACATTCCATAAATGATAGATGGATAGACAAAATGTCATACAGCCTTCTAGTAGAATACTCTTCAGCAATAAAAAAGAAGAAAATATTACTGCTTGCTACATTTTTGAAGATGAACCACTAAAACACTTGCTAAGCGAAATACACTGGGCAGGAAAGAACATATATTGTGTGATTTAATCTATATGAACTGTGCAGAATGGCAGAACTGTAAAGACAGAAAGTAGATTTGCTAGATGGTGCTTGGGACTAGGAGTGTGAACGTGGATTCACTTACAGGGACAGGAGGGACATTTCTGAGTGATGGAGATGTTCTAAAACTGGATTCTGGTAATGGTTGCACAAGTCTGTAAATAGACTGAAGATAACCGACGGGAACACTTAACCAGGTTACTTTTATTATATGAAAATGACACCTTAGTAATGCTGTTTAAACATGTTAGAGGTTGTGTCTTTTGATGTTCTTAGAATGTTTTTTAAATTTATGGCTTCACTGGGTCTTAGTTGTGGGACTCAGGCATTTTCTCTCGAGGTGCAGCACGCGGGCTTAGTCGCCCTGCAGTTGGTGGGATCTTAACTTCCTGACCAGGGATTGACCCTGAGTCCCCTGATAGGAAGGTGGATTCTTTTTTTTTTTAACTTTCTATTTTGTATTGGAGCATAGCCAGTTAACGATGTTGTGATAGTTTCAAGCGGACAGCAAAGGGCCTCAGGCATACATAGGCCTGTATCCTTTCTCCCCCGCTGGCGGAAATCCCATGCACAGAGAAGCCTGGCAGGCTACAGTCCATGCGGTCCAAAGAGTCAGACATGACTGAGCGACTAACACTCTGACTTTGATTTTCCCCCAGACTCCCTTCCCATCCGGCTGCCACATGACACTGAGCAGAGCTCCCTGTGCTATGCGGTAGGCCCTCGCTGGTTATCCGTTGTAAATATAGCAGTGTATACATCTTAATGTCAAACTCCCTAACTATCTGGAAGGCAGATTCTTAACCACTGGAGCACCAGGGAAGTCTCCTGGAATATATTGTTTCTTTTAATAAAGTGTAAAAAAATTAGAATGAGGGACCTTACACGGTGCCCGGCGTGTAGACGTGCTGGATAAATGTGTGCTGAATTGAATCAAAGGGCTGGAGAGGTCTGTGCATGCAGCGCTGACTCCCGAGGCAGCTGGATTCTCAGAGAAGACGGGGAGTGGGATGTCTGACTTTTCTCTTCCCCAAGTTTCTTCATCTGCTTAGCCAACTGTGATCACCAATTATAAAACCCACATGATTAGAGTGCACACATGTTGTTTTGTAGCCACACAGTGTCCATTCTCTTTGCCTTGGCAGCTGTGGGGGGATTTCTTTGGGGGAACGCCCCTGTCTATTCTCAGTACCTTTGCCTGGAGCAGGGCTGACTTCACCTTGGTTCCTGATAGGGACAGGTGCATCAAAGTCAAGTGGGTCAGGGAACCCCAGCCTCCCTAAGCACTGTGACTGCTCTGGGGTGGACTTGACCCTGGGGTTCTTTGAGAACCAGCTTCTGGACTGTGGCTCACATTTCAGGGAAAAAGAGACTTTTTCTTTCCTTGTGGACTTGGTCCCTAGAGGACCTAGTAAGTGCTTAGAGCTCTGGCAGGTATACTTCATCACGGGAAGCTCATGAATGAGGCCAGTCTGGAGGAAAGCACAGCCAGGAAGTGAAGCGAGCTGTGCCATGGGGCCTCCTCGGAGCCCCTGGACTCAGCCTCCTTGGATGCTCCACAGGCCGGTGGCCGCCCTTTGCCTTTGGCTCTGTCTGGATTGTGCTTTCAGTGAACTGCAAATGGTGCCAGTACAGGAGAGGCGGGTTCAATCCCTGGGTCGGGAAGATCTCCTGAAACAGAGATGCTTCTTACCTCCCAGAAAAAGGGAAGGGCAAGGGCTACAAAAGCCCCGCAGCATCGGTGCCGCTCTGTTTTTAGATACGCGAACCGAGCAGCGGCCCAGGAGCTAAGGAATTCAAGTCTGAAATCCTTGTTGCTTTGAAGCCAGAACTGGGGCAGGTCACCCATCAGCTTTTATTAGTACTGAAGATAATAATTACAGCTACTATTCATTGAGTGCTTCAGTTCAGTTGCTCAGTCCCGTCTGACTCTTTGCGACCCCATGAACCGCAGCACACCAGGCCTCCCTGTCCATCACCAACTCCCGGAGTTTATCCAAACTCACGTCCATCGAATCAGTGATGCCATCCAGCCATCTCATCCTCTGTCATCCCCTTCTCCTCCTGCCCCCAATCCCTCCCAGCATCAGGGTCTTTTCCAGTGAGTCAACTCTTCGCATCAGGTGGACAAAGTATTGGAGTTTCAGTTTCAACATCAGTCCTTCCAATGAACACCCAGGACTGATCTCCTTTAGGATGGACTGGTTGGATCTCCTTGCAGTCCAAGGGACTCTCAAGAGTCTTCTCCAACACCACAGTTCAAAAGCATCAATTCTTTGGCACTCAGCTTTCTTCACAGTCCAACTCTCACATCCATACATGACTACTGGAAATACCATAGCCTTGACTAGACGGACCTTTGTTGGCAAAGTATGTCTTTACTTTTTAATATGCTGTCTAGGTTGGTCATAACTTTCCTTCCAAGGAGTAAGTGTCTTTTAATTTCATGGCTGCAATCACCATTTGCAGTGATTTTGGAGTCCCAAAAAATAAAATCTGACACTGTTTCCGCTGTTTCCCCATCTTATTTCCCATGAAGTGACAGATGCCATGATCTTCGTTTTCTGAATGTTGAGCTTTAAGCCAACTTTTTCACTCTCCTCTTTCACTTTCATCAAGAGGCTTTTTAGTTCCTCTTCACTTTCTGCCATAAGGGTGGTGTCATCTGCATATCTGAGGTGATTGATGTTTCTCCCGGCAATCTTGATTCCAGCTTGTGCTTCTTCCAGCCCAGCGTTTCTCATGATGTGCTCTGCATTTAAGTTAAATAAGCAGGGTGACAATATCTGTGCCAAATTCTGTTGCCGGCACTCTGCATAGACACTGTGCTGGGCTTTCCTTGCTTCGTTTCACTCAATCATCTCAGCAGGTTGATGAGTTGGAACCACTCTTGTCCCCATCTTATGCAGGAAGAGACTGAGGCTAACTTGCTGAGTGTAATAGTGGACAACACTCTTTCTTACATATGTGGCACAGTTTTAAACATGTCGTGTGTTTTATTAGGAGGCAGGTACTTCCCTGGTAGCTCAGCTAGTAAACAATCCGCCTGCAGTGCAGGAGACCCTCATTCGATTCCTAAGTTGGGAAGATCCGCTGGAGAAGGGATAGGCTACCCACTCCAGTATTCTTGGGCTTCCCTGGTGGATCAGCTGGTAAAGAATCTGCCTGCAATGCAGGAGACCTGGGTTTGATCCCTGAGTTGGGAAGATCCCCTGAAGGGAAAGGCTACCCACTCCAGTATTCTGGCCTGGAGAATTCCACGGACTGTAGAGCCCATGGGGTCACAGAGTCAGACACGACTGAGCGACTTTCACTTTCACTCACTAGTATTATTCCCATTTAACAGATGAAGCACGGAGACCCTGTTGGAGGGAGTTGCTCTCTGTGAGAGCTGAGCAGGCCTGTAACAGGGTCTAAGATCCAGACTGAGAGCCATCTCACTTCAAACTCATGCTCTTCAATAGTAAGTTCTGTTACATTTGTTGTGTAAGTCACTCACACAAGTCGTGTCCGACTCCTTATGACCCCGTGGACTGTAGCCCACCAGGCTCCTCTGTCCATGGGATTCCCCAGCAAGAATACTGGAGTGGGTTGCCATTTCCTCCTCCAGGGGGTCTTCCCAACCCAGGGATCGAACCCAGGTCTCCGGCATTGCAGGTGGATTCTTTACCCTCTGAGTTCTGCTGACATTGAAAAAAAAGAAAAGTAGGGTTTTCATTTGCAGCAACATGGGTGGACCTAGAGATTGTCATACTGAGTGAAGTAAGTCAGGGAAGAAGAAATATTGTATAACATCTTTTATATGTCAAATCTAAAAAGAAATGATACAAATGTACTTACAAAACAGAAAGAGACTCACAGACTTAGAGAACGAATTTATGGTTGCTGGGGAGGTGGGGGAAGGGGTTGTTAGGGAGGTTGGGATGGGCATGGACACACTGCTGTGTTTAACGTGGATGAGCAGCGAGGACGGGCTGTGCAGCCCAAGGCGCTCTGCTGAGTGGTGTGTGGCGGCTGGATAGGATGGAGTTCGGGGGAGGATGGACGCGTGTGCACGTGTGGCCGATGCCCTTCCCTGCGCACCTCGAACGCTCACTACGTTGTGAGTCAGCTAACCCAATACAAAAGGAAAAGGTTAAAAAGCAACAACAGAAACCAGGCTTTTAGTTTCGGTGTTGTTTGGGTTATGGGAGATTTGCGAGAATGGTAGAGTGAGCGCCTGCGCGCCCTCACCCCGCTCCCGTTTGGCCACGGCGCATTTATGACACTCAGACTGCAGCATCGGTGCACGCCCGTCAACCCAGCTTCTCAATTCCTGCGCACTCTGCCAGCTTTCCCCCTATTCCCCGCCCTGTTCCCGAGTCCCTTCCAGGACACCTTATTGCATTTGGTCTGCTGTCTTTTTGAGACTTCTTTTCACATTGAGATCTTTGTTTGGAAGTAATAAATGAAATGTTTGCTCTTGATTTTTTCCTAGTTGGAGGAACAAAAACGAGTCTTTAAAAAATTTTCAAAAAAAAAAAATTTTTTCGAGGACTGGCATGTTGTGAGTGTGTGTGTCGGACTCTTTGCAACCTTATGGAATGTAGCCCCCCAGGCTCCTCCGTCCATGGGATTCTCCAGGCAAGAATACTGGAGTGGGTTGCCATTTCCTCCTCCAGGGATCTTCTGGATCCCGGGATCGAACCCACATCTCCACATTTCCTGCAGTGCAGGCGGATTCTTTACCACTGAGCCACTGGGAAAGCCCATAACAAATGTATTCATTGAAAAAAACTCAGCCCTCTATTTTTGCCATATTCACTGGTTTGCCCTGCAGTCTCTCCAGTATTAATGCATTTGTTGCTGAATTGCAGCATGGCATTATTCCCTTGGATTCGTCACATGTGAGAAATGGGCCTGAATGAGGCTCCAAATACGCTTTAAGAACTTGACTCTGAGTGTGTTTTCATCTGTATCATGGCCCAGGGTCAACCCTAGGTATCTCTCCAGAAATGTGGCTCTGGAATCTGCATTTTAAACAGATCCACCAAGTGACTGGGTCCATGCTGACTGGAGGAAACTCATGTTTGCAGAAGACATCCCTAAAACAAGACTCTCAAGCTAAAACGTGATCAATGCACAGTCTGACACTACGGCTGTGCTTCATCACATGTCCTGATTCTTTGTACGACCACAATTGATGCAAGCCCCACTTTACGGCCACAACTGATGCAAGCCCCACTTTGTTGGTATACGTGGGGGAGGGAGGTGCCTGAACCTGGGGTGGGACCCTAATCCCCTTTCCCTGGACAGCTTCTGAGGGTCTCTGTGCCTCGTAGAGCACAAATCTCTCTCCACTCTGAGTGCTGCTAATATTTGTGAGTTAGCTACTACCTCTGGTGCTCAGTCAATGAAACAATGATCTAGTTGACCACTGCAGGAAAAATGATCTGGTTCAGACTCTTAAGCTTTGATAAAATTCCATCCTTTATTTAAAAAAAATGATTTTTTATAAGTAATTATACCTAGAAAACATTTAGGACCTGATTCATGAAGAAGAAATCAATCCAGTATACTTATGATGAATATTCTCTGTAAAGTATGAAAATTCATCTTATGTATACATATCCCTGGGCTTCCCAGGTGGTGCAGTGGTAAAGAATCTGCCTGTCAATGCAGGAGATGCAAGAGACTTGGGTTCGATCCCTGGGTAGGGAAAATCGCCTTGAGGAGGAAATGGCAACCCATTCTAGTATTCTTGCCTGGAAAATCCCATGGATGGAGGAGCCTGGCAGGCTACAGTCCATGGGGTTGCAATATGTTGGATACAACTAAGCAACTAAGTACACACACAATCATGTACCTATGTATGTATTGCTTATAGGTGATCTATATGCATATATATATTTACACTAAGCGCCTAGAAACTATTATCTCAAATAAGCGTGGTTATAGTGTTTGGAGATAGGGGCACCTTACGCCCCCCATTTGCAGATGTGTGTCTCAAACTCAGGAAGGGCAGGGACTTGCTCAAGCTGTGGTGTGAAGCGCGCTGCAGGCGATGGAGTCTGTGCTCCAGACGGGGTGTGTGTACTTTCCTGTCGGAGAGCGTGTGATGAGAGCATCTTGGCTCATGAGCCTCAGGAAGATTAAACTCTAGACCCTGGCAGTGGCCTCCTATGCTGGCCGCATAGGATCCCTTGTTTGTGCCAGTTGTCAAGACGCGGCCAGTCAACAGAAATACAAATGCTGCCGCACGTCCCCAGCAAGGGCAGGTGAACTGAAAAATGGAATTATCCGTGGCTGGTAACTAATAATGAATAGGATAAGGTTAGGGCTACTTCCAGTGTCTGCAAATGATCGAGAACTTGCCAAGGGCGGAATGCTACAAGGAGGCTGAACAGGACGACCTCAGCGACAACTCAGGATGAGGGTGGTTTGTCTCACTGTGGCTTTCCGCACACCTCCCCATCCCCACTCTGAGTTTTACCACACGCTCAGATTTCGCAGTCCAGATCGTCACAGAAGCGTGGTTCTTGACAAAGGACCTGGTTTTTGCTTTGCTTGCTAATACGTATCTGTCTCAATGAAATGCAAATAGGACTTTTGTGTTTTATCTAATGCTTCCTCCTTCTTTAAAGGCATACAAAGATACGGCCATACACATTGAAGAAAATATCTGTGGCTGTATAACAAGACCATAATGAGAGTTCTAGGCTGACGTGGGGAGCGCACCACCTGCAAAACAAATGTGAGTCTCCTGGGTTTTCATCACCCCGGTTGATTTACATGGGCTGCACGCCACATTTTATCCTGATGGCCCCGGTTCTCCTGGGGTGCAGACGCTGGGGAGGCGGTGATGGATGCGCCTCTGCCGCCAGCCTGACCCCTTCCGTGCCAAGTGCCATTACTGCAAGAAGTAGCATCATTCGCTTCCTCCTAGGAAGCTTGTCCCAAAGCGACCGGTAATATTTTCTAATCTGTTGAGCTCTGCTCTGCCTGGCTTCTTCTTAAGGGAATTTTCCTTGACACATTTGAATGAATTTATGAGCAGGGAAAATATTTTAATATCCTGATGAAAAATAAAACTGTAAACAATGTTTCATTACCACCCAAAGGATATGAAACATTTAATGGGTGGAAATAATTATCATTAGGTGTGGGAGAGACATTGGGAGTCTTTTTAAAATCACCTCTTTTCAAAAACTATAATTAAAATACTTGCTTCTTGTAAACAATTTAGAAGATGCAAGAAACTTAAAGAAGACCTTTATTTTACCAAATAGGTGATGACACAGACACAGGAGGCTTGTGTTTTACTGTATTTTTATATCTGGATGGAAATGGCCTTTAAGAAAGGAACTGTCCACTGTTTGAACCCTCTTCACATTTAAAATTTTTTCAAAATTAATTTTTATTGGAGTGTAGTTGCTTCACAATATTGTGTTAGTCTCTACTGCACAGCGAAAATGGTTCAGCCTCATCTAGACATGTACCCTTCCCTTTTGGATTCCCTTCCACTCACAGCACCACAGTGCATGAAGCAGAGACCCCAGTATTTATTATTCAGTAGGTGTTTGTTAGTCATCTATTCCTCCCAGCCTCACCCCCACCAAGGCGGGGGAACTTGGTATCCATATATTTATCCTCTGTGTTTGTGTCTCTATTTCTGCTTTGCAGATAAGATTGTCTATACTGTTTTTCTAGATTTCACATACATGTGTTAATACATGATATTTGTTTTTCTTTTTCTGACTTACTTCAATCTATATGACCTTCTCTAGGTCCATCCACATCTCTACAAATGACCCAATTTTGTCCTTTTCATGGCTGAATAATAGGCCATTGTATATATGTGCCAGTATTCTTTATCCGTCCCTCTGTTGATGGACACTTAGGTAGCTTCCATGTCCTGGTTATCATAAATACTGCTGCTATGAACAATGGGGTGCATGTATCTTTATGAATTGTGGTTTTTTTCTGGGTATAAGCCTAGGAGTGGGACTGCTGGGTCATATGGTGAACCCTCCTCACATTTCTGAAGATTTCAGCTGCCAGATTTTGGCTTTCCCCTCACGTGTACAGCTGGATTGCGGAGCCGTGCTGCGGGCCGCTCTGGCGGAACGACACTTCCTGCCCTGAATCGCCAGCCAGCGCGGGGCTGACGGGACCCCGAAAACCCCGGGGCGGCATGTGTCAGCGGCACTAGCAGCGTCGCCTGTTGGGACCTGTGGCTTTTCTAGAACACGGGGGTCTGCTCTGTAGCCGCGGGAGACCAGGTGGGACTCAATGCTGGGGCCGCTGCCGCAAGGGTTTCTCCTGGACCTGAGAATTAAGGGCGCATAGGACAGATTAACAGGAGAAAAGCATGCAAACTTATTTAATAGAAGTTTTACATGACACAGGAGCGTTCCTACGGAAATGGGGACACTAAAGACCAGTTAGCATTGAATACTCACATACAGAATTGGACAGAGAGAGTGTTACAATATGGAGAGTATGACCAAAGGGCTTGGGCCAGAGCAGCTAATGGTGGGAAAGTGACGAGGAAGACAAGGGTTAGTTTACCCAGGTCTGTCTGAGCTGGATTTTCTCGGCCAGGACTCCACTCCCTGCCCCTGGTGATGAGATGCCACTTTCCTCCTGGTGCAGGAGGGCATCTCCCATAGGTGAGCTTTGTCTCCTGCTCTCAGGAGGGGTGGGGGAAGGAGCACCCTTCTTGCGCCTCCTGTGTATTTAAAGTGTCTTTTAGCTCAAAAAAATCCTTGTGCCAAAGCGGTGCATTACCACCTTTGTCGTTCCGTGTCCTAGGACTGACCGGCTGTGTGGCATGGCTTTGCTTTGGTTCTCATTTTTGCCTCTCTCACTTTGTCTGAGCTGGGGCTCCATAGCAGAATATTATGGCCAAGGTGGCTTCCACAACACATGTTTGCTTCTCGCAGTTCGGGAGGCTGGGTAGTCCAAGGCCACGGAGCTGGCAGCTTCGATGTCTGGTGAGAGCTCATGTCTTGGTTCCTGAATGACTGTCTCCTTGCCGTGTCTTAGTGAAGGGAACTCTCTGTGGCCTTTTTTAAATAAGGGACTAATCCCATTCATGAGCACTCTGCTCTCATGAGCTAATCACCTCTCCAAGGGCCCCCCACAAAATGCCATCACTCTGGGAATTAGATTCCAACATGTGAATATGGAGAACCCCAATATTCAGCCCATAGTACCGCATTCTGCCTCTCTTCTAAACCTGGTTCCAGCAAGCTTCCTAAGAATTCCCCATGGTTCTCAACAGCCTTTGAATGGCCACTGTGGTGTCTGATTCTTTGTGATCCCATGGACCCTAGCCCTCCAGGCTCCTCTGGCCATGGGATCCTCCAAGCAAGAATACTGGAGTGGGTTGCCATTTCCTTCTCCAAGGACTTCTTCCAACCCAGGGATCGAACCTACATCTCTTGCATCTCCTGCATTGGCAGGGGGATTCTTTACCACTGTGCCAACTAGGAAGAGCCTTTGAATAGATTTCTTTTTTCTATTTTAATCAGCCAGTCAATTTCTATTGCTTGTGACCAGGAACCCTGATGGATACACTTCTAGTTTTTTCATATTTGCATATAACTGAGATTTTCTTTTCTTAACTTTCAAGTTAAAAAAAAATTGCAAGTGTCTATTTTATAAAACTAGGTCATATGTTTTGATCTTCTATGTACCAGCTGCTTCTAGTTCAATATGTAAAGTGCCCTGTAAGGACTGTTTGAAAAGTGAATTAAACATTCTCTGAAATCCTCCCTTACTTCATTTAGGGCATCAGAGATTGATCCCCTCTGGATGACATGAAATTTTTCATGTGTGTGCTTAGTCGCTCAGTCCTGTCTGACTCTTTGTGACCCCATGGATTGTAGCCTGCCAGGCTCTTCTGTCCATGGGATTCTCCAGGCAAGAATACTGGAGTGTGTTGCCATGCCCTCCTCCAGGGGATCTTCTCAACCCAGTGATTGAACCCAGGTCTTCCACACTGCAGGTGGATTCTTTACTGTCTGAGCCGCCAGGGAAGCCCAAGTGTTTCTTAGACCTGAGTGTTTGTGTCTTGTGACTCTTGGTTTATGGCTACTTGTGACTTTCCGCTGTCCACTTAGAGTATCATGCTGGTTTAGGATGGTTTGGTTTCACAAATATAATAAAGTAAAATAAAAATATAGGCTATCCAGTTAAATTTGAATTTCAGATAAACAGTGAATCATTTTTATTAATTATGAATCATTATTTAATTAATTAATTATTCTAAGTATAGTATAATAGTATAAGTATATCCTGAATATGGGCTTCCCAGATGGCTCAGTGGTAAAGAACCTGCCTGCCAATGCAGGAGACCAGAGTTCGATCCCTGGGTCGGGAAGTTCCTCTGGAGAAGGAAATGGCAACCCACTCCAGTACTCTTGCCTGGAAAATCCCATGGACAGAGGAGCCTGGCAGTCTCCTCTATGGGGTCACAAAGAGTCAGAAATGACTTAGCAAGTAAACAACAACAACAAATGTCCTGAATACTGGATGAGACATACTTATACTATTTTATCTGGAAGCTCTTATGCTGACTGTAACCTGTGGCCTCATGGGGGCTGTCACTCCTCGGGGTAGAGTGTACTACAGAGGAGTTGTGGGGAACCACCTTTTACAGTGCACTCAGCTCCAACATAGTTTTGGGAATTCACGGATCACTTTCTCCCTTTTTCAACTTGATTCCAGCTGTGAAATCTGTGGAAGGAATTCCATTAAACAAGTAATTCATTCATTCACTTTTTGGCTGTGCTGGGTTTTGATGGGTGTGTGCAGACTTCCCCAGTTGCAGTGAGCAGGGGCTGCTCTCCAGCGGCGGTGCTCAGGCCTCTCATTGCGGTGGCGTCTCTTGCTGCAGAGCATGGGCTCCAGAACGGCTGGGCTGCAGCAGCTGCTGCTCATGGGCTTAATCGCTCCCAGGCAGATGGGATCTTCCTCGACCAGGGAGCAAACTGATGTCCCCTGCAGCACAAGGTGGATTCTTAACCACTGGACCACCAGGCAAGCCCCTGGAAGAAATTCCTTACAGTTTCTGGCACATGGATAACATTCTTCCTGTTTTCTCAGACTACTAATAGGCAGTTTACTTGGATCCAAATTATCCGATACTTGCATCTTTCATGAAATACACGATATGTGTGTGTACATGCACACACATGCTGACCTCTCATTTAACCAGCAGGAATTTATATGGTGTGTGTTTCCCCCCTTTTACGATACACTTGGAGGCTCCCACCTTGACCTCTGTCCACAATGCCTCAGCTGCAAACCCAGCTCTCAAGTCATTGGGTCTTCACTTTTGTTCAGTTCGTATAAGTCATGTCCGACTCTTGGTGACGCCGTGGACAGCAGCACGTCAGGCTCCTGAAAGGTTGTTGTTGAATCACACGAAGACACTGGGATTCTTGGCCCCCGGAGGAGAAGAATTCAATCCAGGGCCAGAGACGAGGCTTGATCACTCAGAGCTTTTGTGTAATAAAGTTTTATTAAAGTATAAAGGAGATAGAGAAAGCTTCTGACATAGGCATCAGAAGGGGGCAGAAAGAGTACCCCCTTGCTAATGTTAACAATGAAGTTATATAATCCAAAGAATATCTGGAGGTTATAAAGACCTCATCAGACCTACTCCCATAATTTACATTTTAAGATAACACTGTCCTCAGGCAAGATACATCCTTGTAAAGACCAGGTCTACTCCCATAATTAACATTTTAAGATAACAAAAGGTTGAATCCAAAGACTGTCCTTAGGCAGGATACATTATTGTTATATAATCCTAAGGAATGTGGAGAAAGAAAAAAAGTTTGTCCTTTCTTCCTCCTTGAGAATTCCAGACCCCTCTCTCCTTGGGGACCCCTAGACTCCCTATCAACCTGCCTAGGAAATGACTCTCTCACTCCTCTGTCCTCCGCTATCTCCTGGAGATATCTCCTGGCTCAGATTCATGTCCATTGAGTTGGTGATGATATCTAATCATCCCATCCTCTGTTGTTCCCTTCTCCTGTTGCCTTCAGTCTTTCCCAGCGTTAGGGTCTTTACCAATGAATCGGCTCTTCGCATCAGGTGGCCGAAGTATTGGAGCTTCAGCTTCAGCAATGGTCCTTCCAGTGAATATTCAGGATTGATTTCCTTGAGGATTTACTGGTTTGATCTCCCTTCAGTCCAAGGGATTCTCAAGAGTCTTCTCCATGATTAGAAAGCACCATGATTAGAAAGTACCAATTCTTTGGCTGCCTGACCCCTTTTTCCACCTGCACCCCTGGCACTGAATAAGCACAAACCCAAACCCCAATTCACTAATGTTGCTGTTGCCAATATTCCAACTGGTGCCAAAAATAAATGAGAAAAAAAGAAACCCAGCCTCCATTTGGAAATGCTCAGCAATTTCCTTTGATTTAAAAAATTAAGTAAAAGCCACATCCTTTGGAAAGTTTGTTGTTATTTTTTTATATATATTCTGCCTTTCTGAGAAGAAAAAAAATATATTGCTGAAAGTAACTCTTATAGACAGATTGAATGCATTCTTTGTTTATTTTTAAAAGTCAATAAAATGTTCTCTTCTTCAGAAATTCATTTCTGTCATTTGAATAACCTGTAGATATTGGGAAGAAATTCCAGAAGTCTGCAGGATCTGGTTGCCCCTCTCACCCAGGTAAGAACGTTCGTATTCCTTTTTTTCTTGGAAGAGCTGCCTGAGGGCTTTCAGTGGAGGCCCTAGAAAGTTTGAAGGGCTGTTTGTGTTTGATTATTTCTGAGAACTCTGGGTGTAGACAGAAGGAAGCAGTCAAGGGAGGACAAAGCTATTATTTTTGTCACCAAAAAACAAAAAAGGTAAGTTCGCAGTAAAGTAAGTACGGGTGAAAGATTCCGAAAGCTCCTAAGTACTCAAATCCAAGAAAGTTTAGTCACAGTGATTCTAGAACAAATGTTCACGATCAACCATTTTAAGAAATACATCCGTGATAGGTTATAAGACAAGAGTAGGGCTTCCCTGGCTGCTCAGTGCTGAAGAATCTGCTGCCAGTGCAGGACACATGGGTTCGATCCCTGGTGTGGGAGGATTCCATATGCTGCAGAGCAACTAAGCCCATACACCACAGGCTGGCATAAACAGAGGTGAGAGTGGTCGGCTTCCGGTTGCCCCTCCCCCAGGGTGCAGTAGGGGTCGACCACGGCCGTGGCTAGCTTCCTGTCCAGATCCACGCTCTCTAGTAATGTCCACATGCATCACTAATGAAGATGAATTTGTTTAGGGTTACAATGTGTCTGGAAGAAACTTACCTTCCAGATTCCCTTAAAGCTTGGGGTAAGCCAGGGAGAAAATAAACGATAAAGAGATGTCAACGGAAATCCCTAAGGAGGGTTTTTCTTCCCAATGGAAAAGGCAACCCCATCAGGATGTTTCTGTTGTCTGTGGCCTTTCCCATGATTCAAGGATAAGAGGTGACTGAGCAGTGAGGTGGATGCCGGAGCAAAGCATCAGAAGGAACCTGGATCCTGAGAGATCACTGAGCTAGGACAATGGGCCTGGCCATCTTCCAGCAGAAATAACAAATCTCTATTTCTTTGTTCCATCTTTAGTCTGAGATTCTGGTCCTTTATGTCTCTGATTCACCTTGAATCTTTCTGGCTTTTCCTTCTTCTCATTAGCTGAGAAAACTCTAAGGGCTGCTGTGTGTGGATAAGTCCACCTGGAAATCCCCCTTTTGCTGTGGAGTGTGACTCAGTCACTACAGGAACATGTCATCGTATACACAGGTTCCAGCCACACCCCACAATACAAGGGCAAGGGTCACAGCATGGGGTCTTTTTAAGAATTCTGCCTACCACACCCACTAGGGAAAAAACAAAACAAAAACGACCAGTTAGACTATGGAGCGATGCAATTTTATAAATGGTCAATTGTATGATGTATCCGCATTTCAGTGATAGTAAAATGTAAAAAAACACTTTCCAATTTATTAGCCATATCATTGATCTATAATAATTTGAGGCAGTTGAGACTCAGAAAGTAACTTATATGAAGACGGAAGGCTGATCAGAATTTGACCCCAGCTACTAGGGATGGAGTCTTGTACTTCATTTTCAATGCCAGATCGCTAGTCTGCAAAATCAGCCACTGGGCAGCATCTCTTCATGTGGGATTGAGTCATGGGGAGAAAAAGCAGTCATGCTGCTGTTTCCCCTCCCTCTGCCCTCCCCTTCCTTTGGTCCCCACTCAGTGCCCGTCTATCTGTCAAGGTCCAACAGGGGTCTCCACGCAGGGGTGCTCCTTATGTTGTCCACGCACGTCTGTTATTGCCATTAACTTATGAGCCCCTTGAAGTCGGAGCTCAGCCTTTACTCAGTCAGCTCCTGGTACTGTCTCTCACAGTGGAAAGCATTCAGCATATGCTTGTTGAATTGAACAGGAATCTGCATGTTGACTGGGATAGCTAATTTGATAAACTTAATTGCTCATAATGAGTGAAAACGGCTTAATGTGCCATTCTTTTTCGTTAGTATTTTTGCATTTACATGGGAGACTCCTGTCGTTAGGAAAATTTCAGGGGATTTGAGTGATGGGGATCTGGGTTAGTCAGAGAAATTACAGGATTTTTGAGATGGGCACATTTGGTAACCCTTATGTCATATCGGCGAGGGCTTCACAGGTGGCTCAGTGGTAGAATTTACCTGCCAATGCAGAAGGCATGGGAGACTCAGGTTTGATGCCTGGGTCGGGAAGATCCCCTGGAGGAGGAAATGGCAACCCTTTCCAGTATTCTTGTCTAGAAAATTCTGTGGACAGAGGAGCCTGGTGCGCTCCAGTCCATGGTGTCACAAAGAGATGGACACGCTAAGCAACTGAGCACACACAAACACACATATCATAGAGGCAAGATAGACGTATGATAGATGTACCATAGAGGCAAATGCTGCCTAGGCATAAAGCGTGGCCCGAATATGCAAATAAGAGATGTGGAAAGCTGACGTTTGCTGGGTATTTACTGCATGCCAAGTGCTGTGCAAAGCATTTTATATATGCATCAGCTTGCTTTGATAAATCCTTAGAATACTCCTGTAAAGTCAGTATCATGAGCCCCTCTTATTGTGAGGAGGGAATGAAAGCAGAGAAGATAGATGATTCTCACCAAGGTCACACTCAACTAATAAGGAACACTGTTGCCATTTGAACCCAGTCTGTCTAACTCCACATCATCTCATGAGCTGTACTTCCTGCCTCCCCTCTGCTGTGCTCTGTGGTTGAGGAGTGGAATGGCAATGCTGCACAGTTTGGGGAGGACTTAAAAAATACTGATAGAGAGCCTGCTGTATGCAAGCAGAGTGCTTTCCTGATCACGAAGGAGCTACTGGAAAAATGCCAACAGCAGAAGACAATGCAGCCAGCTGGGAGCCCCAGTGTCCCGTCACCCGTACAGAGCAGAGGCAGGTTGGGACAGACGTGGAGGGTTTGTGCCGAGGCAAGGATCGGAAGCTGCATTTTCTTTCTGGATGGGTTGCAGTCAATGCGAGGACCCTCTTGCCTTCTCCCTCTGTAGCCCGGGTTCCTGTTGAGACAGCAGCGGTGATCTATAGGTTTCTTTTTTCTCTCTGAATCTGATTTTCAGGTTTATAAAATATGTTTAAAAATGGAAGTGTGGGTCATTTCCTCTGCAATTCCTAAAAGCAAATAAGTAAAAGCATTAGATAGTATTTGTCCTTAGCATTCAGGGTAGTCTGTGAGGAGGTGAGTCTGGAAATTGACTTGATCTTAAACACTGAATATTTAAATACTCTTTAATTCTCTAAAGAGATGGATTTTTCAGC
Organism: Bubalus kerabau; assembly: GCF_029407905.1. Lineage (NCBI taxonomy): Eukaryota > Metazoa > Chordata > Mammalia > Artiodactyla > Bovidae > Bubalus > Bubalus kerabau. The sequence continues at coordinate 83,880,897 of NC_073636.1, read as the reverse complement.
AAGTGATGAAGTACCATACAGTGGTTCCCAGTTTAACCTGTTGTTGTTGCATTCATAGGTTAATTTATTATTTTGAACGGTCTGAAAATGTGCTGACATACCAACAGCCACATTGGAGAGAGCGATGGTTTGGAATGTGTGTTGACAATGTTTGCCCAAGGCGAGGCAGTTCTTGAAAGGAAGCTGCACTTTAATTAAAAGCTCTGCCTTTTAGATCTCCACGTTTGATTGTTTGTCTTTAATGAAGGTTTAGATAAAGGGGCTTGTTAATTATATGTCTGTCTCCCAATATGGTCCTTTTCCATTTGCTTTTGTTATCGTGGCTTTTTCCAATTTCACTTAACTGATTAGGACATATCAAATATTCCAAGTTATTAAGGGCTCTAGCAGCAGACCCTTAGTAATTAGTAAAAATACTTTACTAATTAACGCAGCTATGCGACCTCAAAACTGAAGGGTTTCGGTCAGGCGATGAGATGGTTTCTAAGCAAAAGTGAGAGAAGAGGCGTGGCCGCCATTGGCGCTGCTCATTTTGACTTCAGAGAAGTAGGATGAATTTCTGGTTCAACAGAGGTTCAGTTGTTAGCAAAGTGCCAAATGTTGGACAGTTAAACATAAAGAAGCACGATATCACACGTAATAGCCTTGGTAATTTCAGATATATTTTTAAAATACGTTTGTTGTTGTTCAGTTGCCAAGTCTTGTCCAGCTGTTTGCGACCCCATGGACTGCAGCATGCCAGGCCTCCCTGTCCCTCACCATCTCCTGGAGTTTACCCAAGTTCATGTCCATTGAATCAGTGATGCCATCCAACCTCTGAGATGCCATCTCATCCTCTGTTGCCCTCTTCTCCTTTTGCCTTCTATCTTTCCCAGCATCAGGGTCTTTTCCAATGAGTCAGCTGTTTGCATCAGGTGGCCAAAGCATTGCAGCTTCAGCTTCAGCATCAGTCCTTCTAAAGAGTATTCAGGATTGATTTCCTTTAAGATTGACTGGTTTAATCTCCTTACTTTCCAAGAGACTCTCAAGGGTCTTTTCCAGCACAGTTTGAAAGCATCAATTCTTTGGCGCTCTGCCTTCTTTACTTTCCAGCTCTCACATCTGTGCATGACTACTGGAAAGACCATAGCTTTGACTATATGAACCTTTATTGGCAAAGTGAGATCTCTGCTTTTTAATATGCTGTTTAGGTTTGTCACAGTTTTCCTTCCAAGAGGCAAGTGTCTTTTAACTCCATGCCTGCAGTCACTGTCCACAGCGATTTTGGAGCCCAGGAAAATAAAATCTGTCATTGCTTCCACTTTTTTCCTTCTATTTGCCAAGAAGTGATAGGACCAGATGCCAGGATCCTAGTTCTTTGAAAGTTACTTATTTTAAATGGAAGGATAAGTGCTTTACAATATTGTGTTGGTTTCTGCCGCACATCAACATGTATCAACTATAGGTGTCCACATGTCCCCTCCCTCTTGAACCTCCCTCCCTCCTGGCAGTCTTGATTCCAGCTTGTGATTCATCCAGCGGGCACAACAGCATATTAAAATTAATATATATAGAAAATTACATAAATAAAAATAACAGAAATATCTTAATACATATCATCTGTAATATCATATCCAAATTGACTGCTTTTTAAAATTTAAGTATACTTTTCCATATGTATCTTTGTCTAGATGCACATACATTGATATGTAATCAGCTATATTAATGGGGATCATAATGCATATATGTTCATATAATGGGCTTCTCTGTTGGCTCAGATGGTAAAGAATCTGCCTGCAATGTGGGAGACCCAGGTTCATTTTATATATATATATATATATATATATATATATATATATATTCTATTTTAGGTTGTGCTAATACTTTTCTTATTTCTTACCCTTTTAAAGCACTGCCAGTAACCATCAGTGATCGTTCTTTGGTGGCAAAAACAGAAACCTGGTCAGAGAGTTAATGTAACCAAAATCAGAATTTATTTGAATAGTTGCTAGATGCTCAAAGTGTTGAAGGAGCTAGATTTGCAAACTATAGGAACTTACAAAATTCACTTTCTGGAAGCTTTTCTGAAGATGACGGCTGCAAGCCAGCTCCTGAAAGATCAGGTGAATTCAGAGAAGTGGGGCAGAAAGAGGTAGGGAAAAAGCAGAATTTCACTCTTAAAGGGTAAACGGTGACTGAAGACACGGTGGAGAAAATGATTGCAGGATGAGTCAGGGTGGCATGGGCAAAACAATGGATTGGGAGAGCACTCTGACTAAGGCAGAGGATGAAATTTGGGTGACCGCAGGGGACAGACGGGTGACGTGAGTTCAGCTGTGAGGAGTTAACAGTGAGACATGTGTCCTGTCTGCAGTGGGCTGCCCTGACTCATCTCTCACAGCTGTATTTGCTGCAGGAATGTGAGCTCAGTGTTTCTTGATCTGAGCTTTTCCAGGGAAGCTAGAAACCTGAATTTTGTATGTTCTCTCTCAATTTGTAAATGCTACAAATAAATTATAATTTTTTCATTAGCATTTTGCAGGATGAATAAAACATTACTGACTAGCCAAATCTGGCTTCTGAAATAAGGTCTATCCAGAGTTTAGAGACCCTTAATGTCAGATAGGGCCTCCCAGGTGGCTCAGTGGTGAAGAATTAGCCTGCCAATGCAGGAGACTCAGGTTCGATCCCTTGGTTGGGAAGATCCCCTGGAGAAGAGAATGGCAACCCACTCCAGTATTCATGCTGGGAAATCCCATGGACAGAGGAGCCTGGCGGGCTACAGTGCATGGGGTCGCCAAGAGCCAGACACGACTGAGCGACTAATTAGCAGCAACAACGGCACAGGCGCTCCTGGGCCAGTTTGTGTTGCCATCTTCCTCTGGGCCTTTGCCTGGCTCCCAGCCATCCCCTGCTTCCTGTGACCATCCTTCTGCATGCCTGCATCCCAGGCAGACCCCATCTCTTTCCCCTAAACTCTCTCTTCATTCTTCTCAAAGCAGCGCGGAGTCAGACTGTGTGATGGAGCAGACAGTGAAGTTCAGTGAGCACATCAGGTGACTGCAGCCCAAGTGCTTGGGCTGTCCTGGTATGGAGGAGAGAGTGTGGAGGCAGAGTCTGCAGCCGGGCTGCCTCCTACCCTGATATCGGGTGCCTCTTACGGGTGGTGGAGAGGGTTAAATTGAGTAAAAGGATGGAACGAGCTTAGAATAATGCTGTCAGAGTTATTGGAAATACATAAGCCCATCTCCACTAGAGGCCTTTTTTAATGTCCATATTCCCTACAAGTATCTGACTTTTGCCTAAAAATTTTCTTGTCTTCCCTTGTCAAATTTTCTTTTTTTCCCCTCATCTTACTTCCCCACCGCATCTGCATTCTCCTCAGTCTTAGCCAGGAAGCAGCTTCAAGTTCATATAACTCTTCTAGGGAATGCTTTCCTCTTTTGGTGATTTGCTTCATCTTCTCTTTCTAGACCAGGGTGAAAGGAGTTCTCATTTTTCATACTCAATGTAGATTTCAGAGTTTGAGCACTTAGTTCTAGGTGATAGAACAGCTGGTTCAAACAAGCTTAAAAAATGAATGCAATTTGGGATTTCCCTGGTGGCCCAGCACCTAAGACTGCACTCCCAATGCATGGGGCCTGGGTTTGATCCCTGGCCGGGGAAGCAGTCCCACATGCCACAACTCAAAGATCATGCATGCTGCAACTAAGACCTGGTAAAGACAAATAAACAAAAATAAATGCAATTTATTGGCTTTCAGGCTTCCCTGGTGGCTCAGTGGTAAAGAATCTGCCTGCCAATGCAGGAGATGCAGGTTCTATCGCTGGGTCGAGAAGATCCCCTGGAGAAGGGAATGGCAACCCACTTCAGTTTTCTTGCCTGGAGAATCCCATGGACAGAGGATCCTGGTGGGTTACAGTCCATTGGGTGGCAAAACAGTTGGATACGACTGAGTGACTAAACAACAAAAATTGGCTTTTGACACGGAAAAGACAAGATGTGGTAGAACTGACACCAAGCAAGCCATGGCCCCGCAGTGGCACCAGAGCCTCGGCTCCTTTCTGCCCCATCTCCCTTCCATGCTGTCCGGGTTACCCTAAGCCTGATTTCCTTTATGGCCTGTGAACAGTCATCACCCACAGCACTTCCTCACTTGAGTATCACTGTCCCAGCAGAGGCCTTGAAACTCCCCTTGTTTGGATCTGTTGAGGTCACATGACCACCCTGCACCAAGGACTTTAGACCAGAAAATGGGATGCACTGATTGGCTTAGCAGAGTCATGTGCCCCGTCCTTAGAGATGCGTGGACTTAGCAACCCTGGAGCCCAGAGACAGAACTAAGTGGCCCAGTGCTGGAGAGGCCAAAAACACGTGCTCAGGGCCCAACCTTCAAAGTATTGGTTTAAACCAGCAGTTCTCAAACGTGGGCCTGAGAATCACCTACGGGGCTTGTTAACGTCCAGAAATCTGGGTCATGCCCCCAGAGATTCTGATTCAATGGATGTGTGATGGGGCCTGAGAATTTTTATTTCCAGTGAGTTCCCCAAATGATGCTGATGCTGCCAGTCTAAGGACACCAGTGTGAGAGTCCCTGAGTTAGAGCCAAACAGAACAAACCAAACCAAAGACAAGTCACTGAAACAGTCCCGGAACCCTTTCAGAAGTCACGATCTTTAATTGTATTTCAGTCATGATTTTAATCTTGTTTTCTTCCCAAGGTACATAAAGTCGTCTGGCTCAGGGGACAAAACAGACACAAGGAGATGGTGACTTGTTCAAGATCCGATAGGTACTCTGTGGCCAAATTCAGAGCCATTCTCTCTCTTCACTCCATCATGCTGTCTTCACAGAATGGGCGATGGGGAGCCATTCCAGGGCTGTTGCAGAAGGCGTCCTAGTGGGAGCGTGGCGTCCTAGTGGGAGCGTGGCGTCCTAGTGGGAGCGTGGCGCCGTAATGGGAGCGTGGCGTCCTAGTGGGAGCGTGGCGCCCTAGTGGGAGCGTGGCGTCCTAGTGGGAGCGTGGCGTCCTAGTGGGAGCGTGGCGCCGTAGTGGGAGCGTGGCGTCCTGGTGGGAGCGTGGCGTCCTGGTGGGAGCGTGGCGTCCTGGTGGGAGCGTGGCGTCCTAGTGGGAGCATGGCGTCTCGGGAGCGTGGCGCCCTAGTAGGAGCGTGGCGTCACAGGAGCACAGCAGATGTTTGAAGTGTAAATGCAGCAGTTTAGGTGCTTCCTCCTACAGCCAAGCTTTAGATGGAAATGGGATTTGTACCCGGTCTCTGAGATACAGCTTTCCTCTTATGGGCAAAAATGGTGCCCCTGGGCTGCTGGGGATGTGTTCAGCTGCCTTCGTCATAAACACCAAGTAGACAGCAGAGGTTGAATGTCCTGCTTCTGAACAGAGGCTGAAACGGGGACCTTGGAGAGATTGACTCCAAGGAAGAAGTTCACCTCTCACCAAGGTGAGTATTAAGGGAAAAAAATAAAAAGACTTGTCTTTGAGAGGTACCCTTTAATAAGGCAGGCCATCTGGTCCTCTGATTTAAAAGATCTTTCCTTGGGGCTCTTGGGAGAGCACATCTCTCACTTGCTCAGCATTGGCTTCCCATGGTTTAGGAGCTGCCCGGGAGAGAATTCTCCAGTACCACCTTCCACACTCCCTCAGACACTTGACAGCACGTCTCTGCTCTGAATTAATACTAAGTGCAGGATCCTTACTGCTACAGCCCCAGCAGCAAATCCATGGTTGCCTGCTTCAGCGTGTTGCTACGGGAAAAATCACTGCCCCCCAGGTGACAGATCCTTCCCTCCTCCCTTCTCTTCCCTTTTCTTTCTCTTCCCCTCCTCCCGCCCTCCCTCTCTGCCTGCCTCTCTCCTTCCTCTCTCCCTTTCCCCGTTCCTTCCTTCCTGCACATATTTAGTGAACTTCCTTGGGCAATGGATGTGACAGGGGAAAAGAGGGATGCGGAAGGCAGGACGCCGCCTTGGAGCGCTGTTGGTCTCTTTTTCCGTTTCCGTCTCCACACTGTTTCTGACTCTGTGACCCTGTGGACTGCAGCACGCCAGGCCTCCCTGTCCTTTACCATCTCCTGGAGTTTGCCCAAGTTCATGTCCATTGAGTCGGTGATGCCATCCAACCATCTCATCCTCTGCCACCCTCTTCTCATTCTGCCTTCAGTCTGTCCCAGCGTCAGGGTCTTTCCCACTGAGCTGGCTCTTGGCCTCAGGTGGCCAAAGTATTGGAGCTTCAGCTTCAGCATCACTCCTTCCAACGAGTATTCAGGGTTGATTTCCTTTAAGACTGACTGGTTTGATCTCCTTGCTGTCCAAATGACTTTCAAGAGTCTTCTCCAACCCCACAGTTCAAAAGCATCAATTCTTTGGCACTCTGCCTTCCTTATGGTCCAGCTCTCACATCCCTACGTTACTACTGAAAAGACCATAGCCTTGACTATACAGACCTTGTTGACAAGGTGATGCTTTTTAATACACTGTCCAGGTTTGTCATAGCTTTCCTGCCAAGAAGCAATTGTCTCCTAATTTCATGGCTGCAGTTGGTCTCTTAGAGAACATGAAACTTGATCCTAGACTCTTAAAATGCAAGGCAGAAGTGCTGACGTGAAACAGCACCCAGTTTTGCGTAGATTGTGTGTCTTTCACACGCTACAGGCTTTCGTTTGGTCTTCTGTTGGTTCAGCCCAGGGTTACTGAGCTCTAGGCTAGTGAGTGCTGAAGATGCCCTTGTGAACAGGACTGAAAAGATCCATTGGGAGGGGGTGAGGAAGTAAACACGTAAAGAAACCAATGAACACATCCTACAGATGCTGAGACGTGATACACAGAGATTCACAGATGCGTGGGGTGCAGTGAGCATGGACGATTTCTCTCAGGGGACTCTATGTGAGTTGAGGCCAGAAGACCAGGCCTGCTAGCATCTTGCTGTCCAGACAGTGGAAACTGCAAAGGCACGATTCCCCAAGACAGATGTATTGGCAGGTTCAAGGGCCTGAGGGAGACTCCACGGGGCTGGAGGATCGTAAACCTGGGGAGAGTGGGTGACGCAGGAGCATGCTGACAAGTCAGAGGCCAGGTCAGCGGGTTTTACATACCTTGAAAAAGGCTTGGGCTTTATTCACAGTGTAAAGAGAAGGAGCCACTGGAGAATTGTGAGCCACAGAAGTGGCTCTAGCCAAGTATATTAGTAAGGTTCCGGTGTCCTGGGACCTTCCAAATACATTGTGCCAACACCACATACCTATGTGCTCAATTACTCCAGTTGAATTGACTCCGTCCTTTAATATAAACAGAGTATGACCGAAGGCTCCTTCTGCAATCAGACTTACTTTTATTCATTCTTCTTAAGAGAGGTTATAGAATGTTTATCCCAGGAGAATTTGTAAGAGAATTGATTTGGGCCATTGGCAGTTTTATCTGAGGCTTGAGTTTTAGACTATGTGACTTCTCTGGGAATCAGATGATCATGCCAGTTTTCCAATGAAAACAGAAAAATTAAAAATGCCTTGAGTTATCTCATTTGTTTAATAACAGAGGGCTTCTTCATGCCTTTCTTAAGCCCCCAGTCCACCTGGATGCTGCAAGTATGACGGGTTTTTCTTGCGCTATCATTAGAACAAACTCCTTCAAATCCCACTTTTATGTCTCATTAGCTAATTGTTTGATATTCAGTGGCAGTGACCATAATGCTCTTTATCCTAACAGTATTTTACTACTTGGTTTGAATTATTTGGCATCACAGGTAAGGAAAGGATTGGAGCATGAAGACAAGATCTGGAGAAAAAAATAGGTGACATCTTATAAATATTCCCACTGTTGTTCAGTCACTAAGTCATGTCCAACTCTTCATGACCCCATGGACTGCAGCACACCAGGCTTCCCTGTATTCCCATAGCAAGCAGGAAAATAAGCTATTGAAAACTTCCCGATGAATGTTAAAGTACTTCCCCTTTGTGGCCAGCTGTTCTTTATTTGTCTCTTTTATTTTTGCACTACAAGCAAAAAAAAAAAAAAAAAAAGAGAGAGAGAGAGAGAAAGCTTGCTGATTACACTTTATGGGCCAGTATTTGCAGGGTGTATCTTCATGACCTTGAGACATGTCTACCCAATGTAGGTATGAGTTTGGTGTGGTTCCCGGAGTGCCCCAAGAGGCTTTTGCTGCCTAAATTCCATATCTTGTCCAACTGTGAGCTACAACTTAAATCCTTATAAAAAATAATTGCTGAGTGAAAGTGATGTTTGCACCAATCCCTCTCTAAATGCAAGCAAAGTACCATCTATCAGATCATGGAGGCAGCGTTGATTAAGAAGTGACAGCAGAGATTGCGGTAATGAAGGCGGGGATGGCCGATGTTGGGAGCCTTGCCAGATTCATGCAATTAATTTTGCTCAGAAGTCAGCAGGGTGCCCGGTGGTAGCTTGCAAACCGACTGGGGCCTTTTGCTTCCCAGATTGGCTGGGACTTGGCTGGTTTTGAATTGAGGAGTTTTCCACCACCTGCTTTTGCCCAGCCCTTCTAAAACAACCACAATATCATATGGACCAAGTCCAGGCAAGGTCACTTTTCTTCCTCTCTGTGGACTGAAATAGGAAAGGGGAAATGTATCGTTACTAGCAGCCCTCTGTGTTCTCATCGCTCAGAGGTATAATGTGAATATAGGCTTTTCTCTCAATCCTCACATGTTAAGATGAAAAGGGAGTAGTTTTAAAATGAATGGAAATGCTCACAGCATGCAATAATCTGATAGGATATGTCGGTTCAGGGTTGAGCATGTTATTACATTGCAGAATTGTTTAGATGAACTACTTGGCTAAAATTACAAGCAAAAATGAGAGGAGTGAGTGAGTGAGTGGGTGAGTTTGCTAGGTAACAGGGAATTTGTACACTGTCTGTGTATCTCCCCATAGATTACTTTCACTGAGAAGAAATGGGTAATCTGAAGCTACACCTTCCAGAAATGGCCTCAGCAATGTGATCAAACTTAAACAAATATCATACAGACACACACACACACACACACACACACACACACACATATATATATAAGATCTAGAAAAATGGTACTGAGAACCTATTTGCAGGGCAGGCAAAGAGACACAGACATAGAGAACAACGTGTGAGCAGAGTCGGGAGGAGAGGGTGGGGTGAACTGAGTAACACTGACACGCATACCCTAGCGTGTGTAAGATGGGCAGTGGGAAGCTGCTGTAAGCTCAGGAAGCTCAGCTCGCTGCTCTGTGATGACCTAGAGGGTGGGGTGGGGAGGGAGGCTTCAGCGGGAGCGGGCAAATCAATACTTACAGCTGATTCACTTTGTTGTACAGCAGAAACTAACAACAATGTAGAGCAATTATACTATGATTAAAATAAAATGAACATTGAAAAGCTCATGTCAACGTATGGCAAAACCACTACAATATTGTGAAGCAATTAGCCTCCAATTAAAATAAATAAATTTTTTAAAAAATAAAAGCTCAATAACAAAAGAACAAAAAAGAGAAAGTTCAGAAAGGTGTCCTGAGAATGAACACTGATACAGTATACATATAACTGGAATCTAATCACGAGGAAACAATCAGACAGACTTAAATTGAGGGTTAGTCAATGGACATGAGTTTGAGTAGCTCTGGGAGATGGTGATGGACAGGGAAGCCTGGCGTGCTGCAGTCCATGGGGTCACAGAGTCGGATATGACTGAGAGACTGAACAACAACAGCAATTGAAAACAGCTGTCCCATGTCCTTCAAAAGCCATCAGTCTGTTTCAGACACTAAAGAGACAAGCCAGTTCAGTGCAGTGCATGACCCTGGACTGGATCCTAGATTTAAAAAATGGTACTAAGTATGCTATTGAGACATTTAGTGAAATTTGAATATGGATTGTCTATTAGACAATAGTATTATACCAAGATTAATCTCCTGAATTCAGTAACTGAATTGCGATTAGGTCAGATGGTATCTTTGTTCTCAGGAGATACATGCAAATGTATTTAAAATTAAAGACCAAATTTTTCAGCAAAATAATAATTGTGGTATACAAGTTTATTTCATGAGCATATTATACATGTGCACACACACATTCACAGAGAGAAACAAATATGACAGGATTAGTGATTTCAGTTCAGTTCAGTTCAGTTCAGTCACTCAGTCCTGTCCGACTCTTTGCGACCCCATGAATCACAGCACGCCAGGCCTCTCTGTCCATCACCATCTCCCAGAGTTCACTCAAACTCACGTCCATCGAGTCAGTGATGCCATCCAGGCATCTCATCCTCTGTCGTCCCCTACTCCTCCTGCCCCCAATCCCTCCCAGCATCAGAGTCTTTTCCAATGAGTCAACTCTTCGCATGAGGTGGCCAAATACTGGAGTTTCAGCTTTAGCATCATTCCTTCCAAAGAAATCCCAGGGCTGGATCTCCTTCAGAATGGACTGGTTGGATCTCCTTGCAGTCCAAGGGACTCTCAAGAGTCTTCTCCAACACCACAGTTCAAAAGCATCAATTCTTTGGTGCTCAGCTTTCTTCACAGTCCAACTCTCCACCCATACATGAACACTGGAAAAACCATAGCCTTGACTAGACAGACCTTTGTTGCCAAAGTAATGTCTCTGCCTTTCAATATGCTATCTAGGTTGGTCATAACTTTTCTTCCAAGGAGTAACTGTCTTTTAATTTCATGGCTGCAGTCACCATCTGTAGTGATTTTGGAGCCCCCCAAAAAAATAAAGTCCAACTCTGTTTCCACTGTTTCCCCATCTATTTCCCATGAAGTGATGGGACCAGATACCATGATCTTAGTTTTCTGCATGTTGAGCTTTAAGCCAACTTTTTCACTCTCCTCTTTCACCTTCATCAGGAGGCTTTTTAGTTCCTCTTCACTTTCTGCCATAAGGGTGGTGTCATCTGCATATCTGAGGTTATTGATATTTCTCCCGGCAATCTTGATTCCAGCTTGTGCTTCTTCCAGCCCAGCGTTTCTCATGATATACTCTGCATATAAGTTAAATAAGCAGGGTGACAATATACAGCCTTGATGTACTCCTTATCCTATTTGGAACCAGTCTGTTGTTCCATGTCCAGTTCTAACTGTTGCTTCCTGATCTGCATATAGGTTTCTCAAGAGGCAGGTCAGGTGGTCTGGTATTCCCATCTCTTTCAGAATTTCCCACAGTTTATTGTGATTCACACAGTCAAAGGCTTTGGCATAGTCAATAAAGCAGAAATAGATGTTTTTCTGGAACTCTCTTGCTTTTTCCATGATCCAGTGGATGTTGGCAATTTGATCGCTGGTTCCTCTGCCTTTTCTAAAACCAGCTTGAACATCTGGAAGTTCACGGTGCATGTATTGCTGAAGCCTGGCTTGGAGAATTTTGAGCTTTACTTTACTAGCATGTGAGATGAGTGCAATTGTGTGGCAGTTTGAGCATTCTTTGGCATTGCCTTTCTTTGGGATTGGAATGAAAACTGACCTTTTCCAGTCCTGTGGCCACTGCTGAGTTTTCCAAATTTGCTGGCATATTGAGTGCAGCACTTTCACAGCATCATCTTTCAGGATTTGGAATAGCTCAACTGGAATTCCATCACCTCCACTAGCTTTGTTCGTAGTGATGCTTTCTAAGGCCCACTTGACTTCACATTCCAGGATGTCTGGCTCTAGGTCAGTGATCATACCATCGTGATTATCTGGGTCACGAAGATCTTTTTTGTACAGTTCTTCTGTGTATTCTTGCCACCTCTTCTTAATATCTTCTGCTTCTGTTAGGTCCGTACCATTTCTGTCCTTCATCGAGCCCATCTTTGCATGAAATGTACCCTTGGTATCTCTAATTTTCTTAAGAGGTCTCTCGTCCTTCCCATTCTGTTGTTTTCCTCTATTTCTTTGCATTGATCGCTGAGGAAGGCTTTCTTATCTCTTCTTGCTATTCTTTGGAACTCTGCATTCAAATACTTATATCTTTCCTTTTCTCCTTTGCTTTTTTCTTCTCTTCTTTTCACAGCTATTTGTAAGGCTTCCCTAGACAGCCATTTTGCTTTTTTGCATTTCTTTTCCATGGGGATGGTCTTGATCCCTGTCTCCTGTACAATGTCACAAACCTCTGTCCATAGTTCATCAGGCACTCTATCAGATCTAGTCCCTTAAATCTATTTCTCACTTCCACTATATAATCATAAGGGATTTGATTTAGGTCATACCTGAATGGTCTAGTGGTTTTCCCTACTTTCTTCAATTTAAGTCTGAATTTGGCAATAAGGAGTTCATGATCTGAGCCACAGTCAGCTCCCAATCTTGTTTTTGCTGACTGTATAGAGCTTCTCCATCTTTGGCTGCAAAGAATATAATCAATCTGATTTTGGTGTTGACCATCTGGTGATGTTCATGTCTAGAGTCTTCTCTTGTGTTGTTGGAACAGGGTGTTTGCTATGACCAGTGTGTTCTCTTGGCAAAACTCTATTAGCGTTTGCCCTGCTTTATTCCATACTCCAAGGCCAAATTTGCCTGTTACTCCAGGTGTTTCTTGACTTCCTAATTTTGCATTCTAGTCTCCTATAATGAAAAGGACATCTTCTTTGGGTGTTAGTTCTAAAAGGTCTTGGAGGTCTTCATAGAACCATTCAACTTCAGCTTCTTCAGCGTTACTGGTTGGGGCATAGACTTGGATACTGTGATATTGAATGGTTTGCCTTGGAAATGAACCGAGATCATTCTGTCATTTTTGAGATTGCATCCAAGTACTGCATTTCGGACTCTTTTGTTGACCATGATGGCTACTCCATGTCTTCTAAGGGATTCCTGCCCACAGTAGTCGATATAATGGTCATCTGAGTTAAATTCACGCATTCCAGTCCATTTTAGTTTGCTGATTCCTAGAGTGTCGACGTTCACTCTTGCCATCTCCTATTTGACCATTTCCAATTTGCCTTGATTCGTGGACCTAACATTCCAGGTTCCCATGAGATATTGCTCTTACAGCATTGGACCTTGCTTCTATCCCCAGTCCCACCCACAGCTGGGTGTTGTTTTTGCTTGGCGCCATGCTTCACTCTTGCTGGAGGTATCTCTGCACTGTCTCTCTTGCTGGGTATCTCTGCACTGTCTCTCTTGCTGGTTGTCTCTGCACTGTCTCTCTTGCTGGTTGTCTCTGCACTGTCTCTCTTGCTGGAGGTATCTCTGCACTGTCTCTCTTGCTGGTTGTCTCTGCACTGTCTCTCTTGCTGGTTGTCTCTGCACTGTCTCTCTTGCTGGAGGTATCTCTGCACTGTCTCTCTTGCTGGTTGTCTCTGCACTGTCTCTCTTGCTGGTTGTCTCTGCACTGTCTCTCTTGCTGGGTGTCTCTGCACTGTCTCTCTTGCTGGTTGTCTCTGCACTGTCTCTCTTGCTGGTTGTCTCTGCACTGTCTCTCTTGCTGGTTGTCTCTGCACTGTCTCTCTTGCTGGGTGTCTCTGCACTGTCTCTCTTGCTGGGTGTCTCTGCACTGTCTCTCTTGCTGGGTGTCTCTGCACTGTCTCTCTTGCTGGGTGTCTCTGCACTGTCTCTCTTGCTGGGTGTCTCTGCACTGTCTCTCTTGCTGGGTGTCTCTGCACTGTCTCTCTTGCTGGGTGTCTCTGCACTGTCTCTCTTGCTGGTTGTCTCTGCACTGTCTCTCTTGCTGGGTGTCTCTGCACTGTCTCTCTTGCTGGTTGTCTCTGCACTGTCTCTCTTGCTGGGTGTCTCTGCACTGTCTCTCTTGCTGGGTGTCTCTGCACTGTCTCTCTTGCTGGGTGTCTCTGCACTGTCTCTCTTGCTGGTTGTCTCTGCACTGTCTCTCTTGCTGGTTGTCTCTGCACTGTCTCTCTTGCTGGGTGTCTCTGCACTGTCTCTCTTGCTGGTTGTCTCTGCACTGTCTCTCTTGCTGGTTGTCTCTGCACTGTCTCTCTTGCTGGTTGTCTCTGCACTGTCTCTCTTGCTGGGTGTCTCTGCACTGTCTCTCTTGCTGGTTGTCTCTGCACTGTCTCTCTTGCTGGAGGTATCTCTGCACTGTCTCTCTTGCTGGTTGTCTCTGCACTGTCTCTCTTGCTGGGTGTCTCTGCACTGTCTCTCTTGCTGGGTGTCTCTGCACTGTCTCTCTTGCTGGTTGTCTCTGCACTGTCTCTCTTGCTGGTTGTCTCTGCACTGTCTCTCTTGCTGGAGGTATCTCTGCACTGTCTCTCTTGCTGGTTGTCTCTGCACTGTCTCTCTTGCTGGGTGTCTCTGCACTGTCTCTCTTGCTGGTTGTCTCTGCACTGTCTCTCTTGCTGGGTGTCTCTGCACTGTCTCTCTTGCTGGTTGTCTCTGCACTGTCTCTCTTGCTGGGTGTCTCTGCACTGTCTCTCTTGCTGGGTGTCTCTGCACTGTCTCTCTTGCTGGCTGTCTCTGCACTGATGCAGCGATGCGGGGCACCTGTTAGTGACTCAGCTGAGCATGCGACGCATGCTAGCGCACTAGCCTTGCAGCTTTCCTGCAGGTTTGCATTTTTGCAAAAAGAAGCAAAGGAGGGGATGGGGAGAAGAGGAGGAGAGGGGGCACGTGGAGCCACATGGGCCCCCCAGAAAGTCTGGGTGAATGCGGCGGCCTCCACTAGCTGCTCTGGAGGCTGGACCTTGGATGGGCGACCCTGCTGGCTGTTCGTTATAATCACATCAGCTATGAAAAGTGAAAGCCACTCAGTCGTGTCCAACCCTTTTCGACCCCGTGGACTGTAGCCCACTGTGGCCGGCCAGGCTGCTCTGTGCATGGGATTCTCCAGGCAAGAACACTGGAGCGGATTGCCTTTCCCTTCTCCAGGGATCTTTCTGAGCCAGGGATCGAACCTGGGTCTCCTGCACTACTGGCAGATTCTCCACCATCTGAGCCACCAGGGAGGCTCTCGCATTACCTGTGTTGAGACAGAAGAGTAGACAGGACGGGCACGCTCACCGTCTCCTTGGGGCTCTAGGAGGCTTTGTCTGCAGGGCATCAGAGCAAGCTGCTTCTTCACTGGGTGCTGCCCCGTTCAGTCCAGACTTCATTCATGATACCTCACTGCCCTTCTAAGGAATTTTGATTCCCTTGGAAACATCTCATTGCTTGCCTTTTTCCTAAGGTATTTCTGTTTAATGTTACTGGGTCCAATTAACTAACCAACTAACTAACCAACTTGCTAACCAGCTAACGAGCCCAGTTAGTTTCTTTGTTTTTTTGTTTTGTTTTGTTTTGTTTTTTTCCACGATGGCCAAAGTCCACCATCCTGCCTTTCTAAACTAGAAGAACATTCTACCTACTCCCACCTCGCCAAAAAAAATAAATAAATAAACCAGACTCAGGAAAAATGAGGAAATAGAAAATTCCTGTCTTTAAAAATACAGAAAGAAAATTACCTTTATTTAGTTTTGGCATTTCTGCTAGAAAGTTGGGGTGGGGGTAGGAGAGGATACTGGCAAAGTGGTAACAGAGACGTCTGGTCAGGCATCTCACAGCTCTAGGAATTTCTGACAGTTTGAGAAGGAAGTAAAGGTAATTATTAGATGTGTGTGTGAGGCTTCAGTAATGTCCAATTCTTTGTGACCCCATGGACTATAGCCCACTAGGGTCTCTGTCTATGGGATTTCTCAGGCAAGAATACTGGAGCAGGTTGCTGTAAGTAATTTTCATTAAATGCAGATTCCACTTAATCATTATAGTTTTCATGGAGGTTTATATTGCTTTGAAGATTTTCAATTTGTGAGGTCATTTTTAAATGTTTTAGCCAAATTATTGTGTTCAAAGGCACTACTCAGATATCTCTGCTTACTGGTCTCGCACTCACAAAGGCGCGTCTGGTGATGGCGAGGCTGAACTCGACGCTGCAGCTCTGATCACTGCAGCTTGATTCTTGAGGAGCAGACGGTGGAGTCTGAGCCCTGGAGTGAGGCAGGTTAAGTTCTGGGGAGTGAATACCATTCAGTCTCTCAGTCGTGTCCAACGCTTTGTGATCCCAAGAATTGCAGCACACCAGGCTTCCCTGCCCTTCACTATCTCCTGGAGTTTGCTCAGACTCCTGTCCATTGAGTCCGTGGTGCCATCCAATCATCTCATCCTCTGTTATCCCCTTCTTCTCTTGCCCTCAATCTTGCCAAGCATCAGGGTCTCTAATATGTAATTCAGAGAATTGTTTTAAAAATTAAATGGGATAATGTGTATTTAATGCTTAGCACACATGTGTGCTTAATAATTATTACTGTTATTTCCATTCAGAATCTAGTGGATATCTTTTAAAGAATATATCAAGAAAGGCAGGTCAGTTAAAATGATTGTTATCAAATACTTATTTCTGGTAAATCTATGCCCATCTCCCCTCCACTGCCTCATAAAGCCTCACAGATTAAACACCACCCATTCCCAGGGGCTCTGCTTACACAGGAGGTGATACAAATACTCAAGGAATGCATAGGATTCCGGTTCTCATTCCCTATTAATCTATTAACAACAGCAATCTTTAAATACAAGGTAAAGCATATGGTGAAATTAGGAACAAGTACTTTAATGGTTTTTAGATTAATTTTCTTGATCATTATTAAAAAGATAAAATGATGACTATAGATGTAAGTAGTTTAAACACGTTCATATTATTTTCAAAATTAGATAGGTGTCATCATTATGATTACTTAATTAAGAAGAACTTTTATCCAATTGAGGTGGCTTAATAGGTTCTGGAATCTGATTTTAAGTCATGTTGCAAACAGAAGGCACTTACTGAGTGACTGGATGGCCAGATTTGGAGGGAACGAGTGAGCGACCCCTTGATCCACACTGCTCTCTCGTTACTCTGTCTCGGAAACCTAAGCTAATCTCTTAAAGTTATTGAAGAGGAAAATTCATCTGGACAAAACTGGATGGAAAAAGGGTAAAATGATAACATGTCAAAGAAAGTGAGTATCTACTTATTTATCAGATAACAGGGAGGACCATTTAATCTCTCGTGCATGATGATGGATAGATCAGAGTTTGGGGTCAAGTAAGACAGGATAAATAACAACATGACAATTTTATGAAGTTAAGCCAGGATCACATGTCTTCTCTATCATCCAGACAAGCACTGGATGCTTTGCAACCAAATTACTGTTTCAGTCCCACTTCAGGGGCAATGATTAGCATATTTATTGGGTAATGATGAGCTATCAAATTATCCACCACTGGTCAGAAACATGTTACTTGCTGGGTCCTTGGTGAATAGCCTACAGCCAAACAGATGGCTCTCGGCTCCGGAGTGCCAAAAGGCTGTTGGAACACTCTGTCTTTACCCCTGACCCAGAGCAGCTGGAAACGAGCATTTGGGGAGAAAAACAATCTTAGAACAGGGAAATCAATTTGCATAAACAAGATGGACCTCTTCTTGTTTGGGAGAATAAAGGAAAAAGCAAAATCACTGAAAATGTATAATTAATAGTAGGTCATCTGATACAAAAAAAAAAATCCCATAATCCTAAGGTAGAGATTCTTGTTTCATTACATGACATGACATTGTTACAGTGATTAAATACACAACATCTGAAGTCAGACCATCTTGGGCTTCAGAATCCTGAGTAACCATCCCAAGACTTAGTGGCTTCAAACAAGGAGCCTTTATTACTGCTCACAAGCCTGCAGGGTGCCTGCTGGTGATTCTGGACTGGCTCGGCTGTCCTCTGCCAGCTCTTTCATGCTCCTGCGTCAGTGGACAGGTCAGTGGACTTGAAACTGGCTGTCTGGGGTGACCTCGCCTAGAAGCTTCTCCCCTGCATCTCTCATTCTCCAGCCAGCTTCTTTGGGCTTGTTCATATGGCGATCTCAGGGGTCAGAGAGAGAGAGAGAGTAGAAGTTTGCAAGGTCTTCTGAGGTGGAGGCTGGGAACTGGTGCTTTGCCATTTCTATTGTATCTAGCTGACTAACGCAAGTTGCAAGGCCATTCAAAGAAATGGAAAATAGAGCCTGCCTTTATTTTTTTGGGCTCCAAAATCACTGCAGATGGTGACTGCAGCCATGAAATTAAAAGACACTTACTCTTTGGAAGAAAAGTTATGACCAATCTAGATAGCATATTGAAAAGCAGAGACATTACTTTGCCAACAAAGGTCCATCTAGTCAAGGCTATGGTTTTTCCAGTGGTCATGTATGGATGTGAGAGTTGGACTGTGAAGAAAGCTGAGCACCGAAGAATTGATGCCTTTGAACTGTGGTGTTGGAGCAGACTCTTGAGAGTCCCTTGGACTGCAAAGAGATCCAACCAGTCCATTCTGAAGATCAGCCCTGGGATTTCTTTGGAAGGAATGATGCTAAAGCTGAAACTCCAGTACTTTGGCCACCTGATGTGACGAGTTGACTCATTGGAAAAGACTCTGATGCTGGGAGGGATTGGGGGCAGGAGGAGAAGGGGATGATAGAGGATGAGATGGCTGGATGGCATCACCGAGTTGATGGGCGTGAGTCTGAGTGAACTCCGGGAGTTGGTGATGGACAGGGAGGCCTGGCGTGCTGCGATTCAGGGGGTTGCAAAGAGTCGGACACAACTGAGCGACTGAACTGAACTGAACTTTACTGGGCGAACTGCAAGGTTTCACTGTGAAGGGCATGGTTTTAGGGAGAATTGTCATTTTTGCAAATAATATACTATATGTGCTTCTGAGCTATAGTACCTTGGGTAATTAATCTTTAGCTTCTCTGCATGGAAAACAGTGGTAAAAGTATTGTTGTGAAGATTAAGTATATAATGAATGTAAAGGGCTTAGCTCATTGCTTGGGCATACAATAAGCTCTCAAGTCAAGGTTGCTATTAACACTATTATTATTATTACCGAATGCTGGATTATTTATGAAGGCAGAAAATGCTTTCTGCTGGGTTATTCTTTGTCCTGGACTAGTTGAAGCTGCAGGACCACTTAAAACAGCTCCAGTCATCTAAAATTATTTGCAGTCCACCTTTCTATTGCTCATTCTGTTCTAAGCACATTGATACTCTCTGTATTTATCAGAACAATGGTTATACATGGTAGATGCTCAATAAGTATTGGTTGAATGAGTGAATGAGTGTCCTTACCTAAAGGAACAGGGGTATTTAATTTGCACTGGCCTCTAACATCTATTTTATGGTGCATATTCCTTGTGTATCTCATGACCACAAGTTTGTACACATTAACTACATAATACATATTCGATGCATTAAATTCTTGCCTTGCACTCTTATAGAGTTTTGGAGAAGGGAATGGCAACCCACTCCAGTATTCTTGCCTGGAGAACTCCCTGGACAGAGAAGCTTCACAGGCTATAGTCCATGGGGTTGCAAAGAGTCGGACATGACTGAGCACCATATGATTTTATTATCTCCATCCCTGAAATGACACCCCCACATACACAGATCCCATGCTCTGAGATGGGATCCTAATCTTCACATCCAGTTTTCTGTCAAGAGAATGTGAAGACTTTGGGCTTTCTTAACAAGGTTAGTGATGAGAATATTTTGCCAGAACTTATGTTTAAACTGGGTATCTTCCAGGAAAAATGAAGGGAATCTCTCTCTCTCTTATGGATGTGTGTGTGTGTGTGTGGATACATATGTATCTGCATGTCTACATGCATGTATAATCTATAGGTATATATTATACATATATAATATATTAATTACCCATCTAATTATCTGACTGGATTTGTTCAGGTGTTTATTTTTAAAGCAAAAATTAAATTTCATTTTTTAAAAATGTGTTATTTGTTTCCTATCAGGGAATTCTTTGAGTGTTCAGTTTCCTATTGGGACTTTTCTTTAAGATGACTGTTTAAAATGATGTGCAGAGGATTTTGACCATTGCAAAACCATGCGAACTGAACAAAACAGAACAAAACAACAAACACAATGAAGGAACTGGGGACGTGTAACTTGTCTAAGTGGAGCCTGAGAAGGTATGCCAGCTGAGTCCTGGCACTGAAGAGTGGCCCTCCCCAGAAGGGGGTCAGCTGTGTTCTGCAGGATGTCAGGAGGAAGCTCGGGGCCACTGGGCAAAAATGACAGGAGAGTAAGGGGTGGATTAGAGATGGAGACATTTAAGCAAAGACCAGATGGTTACAAAGACTAGAAGATGGTCTGTAAGGAATACACTGGGCCTCCCAGGTGGCACAGTGGTAAAGAATCTGGCTGCCAGTATAGGAGGTGCAGGAGACACAGGTTTGTTCCCTGAGCTGGGAAGATCCCTGGAGTAAGAAATAGCAACTCGCTCCAGTACTCTTGCCTGAAAAATTCCATGGACAGAGGAGCCTGGCAGGTTACAGTCCATGGGGCCACAGACACGGCTGAATGACTGAGCACGCACACAAGGAATACGTTTTGTGGGTTAGAGTAGATGCCTCCTGAAATATTGCTATTCTAAGATCAATCAAACACCTCTCGGGAACATTTCTTTTCTCATTGTGAATTAGTTTATTGTGGATAAATCTCTGATATTTTCCCAGCTTTATTTCAAAATCTTAGTACTATTCAGATCATTTATTTCAACAATTCCGTAACAACGCTTTCTGATTTATGTGAGCTATTATACCTAAAGCCTTGTGTGTCCTCCTGTTGGTTTGCTTACACTCAAAACAATTCGTGCTGATTTTTCAGTTCTCATGAAACACAGACTGTTAACTTCCAGCGCCAGACAAGAGCAATACTTAGGTCTTCTCTTAATTTGCTGTGTACTTGTTTACTGCCGCAATATGTAAATTTATATCCGGGGTCCAAAGAGACCTTGGGGCGAGAACTTTCTTTACGTGAACTCATTTACTGAGAAATGAGTTTGAGCACTGTTTCAACACCACAGGCCTAGAAGGTAAAATGTAAGATGAAGTTAACTAGATACCATGATAATCCATCAAATTAATGTACTGTGCATCTAACTCCAAATATATTTAATAATACAGCAGCCAGGCACAGTTGCATAAATATCTACAGATCAATGTGTGGGGAAAATCATATTTTAATGCAGAAAGTTTACCTGCTTTCGAAAGTCTGTGCCTCTAACTTTAATGGTCAGATTGCGTGTTTGTCATTTGTCATCTCAGTGCCCTGGAATCTTTGAGGAATCTTTGGCTCTTTTGCTATTTTTGATGAAAAGTATTGTTCTCATTCAGTCACTGGTTATAACTTCCAAGCTGAAAGCGGGTCATCCTGTGATTTAAAGGAAACAAAGAAAGTTAACACAATACGGTGCTGGAGGGAAATGCCTCCGGCTTGTCGCCGCCGTCCCCTGAGGGTCCATGGCTGTTTGCTGAAGTGGTGCCAGGCAGTGAGGCCCCCCAGGTGGCACAGTCATAAGGAATCTTTCTGCCAGCACAGGAGACGTGGTTCAGTCCCCGATACAGGAAGATCCCTGGAGTAGGAAATGGCAAGTAGCTTCACTATTCTGGCCTGAAAATTCCACAGAGAGGAGCCTGGCGGGGCCACAGAGTCAGCTGAGTGACCGAGCACGCACATACACCCGGGGACTAAGCTCGACCTGCTGGATTCATCTCAGAGCTCTGATCTGATAGAAAGATCAGGGAGATGAGGATTAGAGTCAGATGAGAGGATACAGAGGGGGCCAGGTCTGGGGATTTAGGATTTGGGCATCTTTTCCCTTCTAAGTAGAAAATATGAAAACACCGTGAGACCCTCTCACAGTCCATGCAGAGAAAGGAAATCATCTTAAAAGTCACTTTCAACCAGTAACATTTCCTAAAATGCCCCAACTCTCAATGTTTACACTCTGAGTATCAAACCATGAGTTTTACTGAATTGATCAGTTTTATGGGTTTCCTCTGCAACAGTTAGAACTGGACATGGAACAACAGACTGGTTCCAAATAGGAAAAGGAGTACGTCAAGGCTGTATATTGTCACCCTGTTTATTTAACTTGTATGCAGAGTACATGATGAGAAATGCTGGGCTGGAGGAAGCACAAGCTGGAATCAGGATTGTTGGGAGAAATATCAGCAACCTCAGATATGCAGATGACACCACCCTTATGGCAGAAAGTGAAGAGGAACTAAAGAGCCTCTTGATGAAAGTGAAAGAGGAGAGTGAAGAAGTTGGCTTAAAACTCAACATTCAGAAAACTAAGATCATGGTATCTGGTCCCATCACTTCATGGCAAATAGACGGGGAAACAGTGGAAACAATGGCTGACTTTATATATCTGGGCTCCAAAATCACTGTGGATGGTGATTGCAGCCATGAAATTAAAAGATGCTTGATCCTTGGAAGGAAAGTTATGATCAACCTAGACAGCATATTAAAAAGCAGAGACATTACTTTGCCAACAAAGGTTCATCTGGTCAAGGCTATGGTTTTTCCAGTGGTCATGTATGGATGTGAGAGTTGGACTATAAAGAAAGCTGAGCACCGAAGAATTGATGCTTTTGAACTGTGGTGTTGGAGAAGACTCTTGAGAGTCCCTTGGACTGCAAGGAGATCCAACCAGTCCATCCTAAAGGAGATCAGTTCTGGGTATTCATTGGAAGGACTGATGCTGAAGCTGAAACTCCAATACTTCACATCAGTTTCACCTGATGTGAAGAGCTGACTCATTTGAAAAGACCCTGATGCTGAGAAAGATTGAGGACAGGAGGAGAAGGGGACGACAGAGGATGAGATGTTTAGATGGCATCACTGACTCAATGGACATGGGTTTGGGTGGACTTTGGGAGTTGGTGATGGACAGGGAGGCCTGGTGTGCTGCGGTTCATGGGGTCATAGAGAGTCAGACACGACTGAGCAACTGAACTGAACTAAAGTCTGAAATATTCAGGCTCTATTTCAAGCTCAGAATGATTTTAGACATAATAACCCACGTGTGCCTGCTCTCATGGGGACAGGTTTTAGCACAGAGAGTTGCTTATTTTTGACTTCTTCCTTTATTTGTGGTAATATTATAAGCTTTTTTACAAGTGATTTAAAAAGTTCAGAAAATAATTTAATAGCTGTTTTGTTACAACTCAGAATTGACCATTGTTAAGAATTTTTGATACTATTTCATTTTTTTCTAGAAATAAAACATTTCAGATAAATTTGAAGTTCCTTTTGATACCAACCTCAATCCCACTTTTCCCTTCATTTCCTGAGTGATAACCATAATTATGGGCTTCCCAGGTGGCTCAGTGGTTAAAGAATCTGCCTGCCAATGCAGGAGACACAGGTTCAATACCTGGATTGGGAAGATCCCCTGGAGAAGGAAATGACAACTCTCTCCAGTATTCTTGCCTGGGAAATCCCATAGACAGAAGAGCCTGGTAGACTACAGTCCAAGGAGTCCCAAAAGAGTTGAATACGACTTAGCAGCTAAACAACAACAAGCCCTCCTCCAGGGGATCTTCCCAACCCAGGGATCAAACCCAGGTCTCCCACATTGCAGGTGGATTCTTTACCATCTGAGCCAGCAGGGAAGCCCGAAAAAACAACAACAACAACCGATGTCTTTAGCAGTTGACACTGACTCATTTATTAGAGTAGCTGTCTCTGCAGACTTACAAGCACTCGGTAGACCTGAGTTCAGTTTCCTTCTCTTCAATAGGCGGAGGTAGAAGAGTTGGAGACTCACTCATTTCCTCTCTGGATTGACGCTCCACGGCAGTGCGCCTCTTTAGGCCCCAGGCGCCCCCGCCCTCCTGCCATGCCCATCCTCACCCATGGCCTCAGTCGCCAGCTACATGCTGCAGACACCAGACTCCTAGTACTTCAGTGAGAAGCGTGGTCCACGCTGGGCTGTGAGTGATGGAGTACAGAGGTGTCGACCTCAGTCAACCGGTGCTGTGTTCTTCCTACGGTGGATGGTTAGCAAAGTAGTTTGAAATAGACGAAGGGTAGAGTTAAAATATGTGTCGTAAGGTTTTATAACACTCTCAACTTGCAGTTTAATAGTTATTTTGAACTATTTAAAGTGGCTACATGGTCAAATATACAAGATACAACATTCCTGTGAGTCTTGCTTCTTTTTCTTCAGGTCTCTTATTTGCTAGCTTAAAAAAAAAAATTTTTTTTTTCTCCTGTCTTTAAACTGGTTAGTAGAAAATGTCCCAGTCTTTTGTTCTCCTGGTAAAATTGATTCTGTTTGGTCTTCTTGTTTACTAAGAGAGATATTTTTCCAAATTTGAGGTATTCTGAGAATGACTAGAATTTAAATTTGAGTAGCTCTGACCTGTGGTGATACACAGAGCACAATAAAACTATTTCTGTAGCTCTGGAAAAATGGGTTCCGTCTGGCTTCACTCTACAGCACACTTGAACATCTGAATGTGCAATTGACCAGAGCTTGGTGGGCTGGTTCATTCTCTTCCCTGAATGCCTGATGTATTACCAGCCCTTTATGAGTCACTTTGTGGGATAACAAAGGATGCTATTTATTATCTTCAGTGGAAAATAGTGGAAGGAAGGCTTACATTTCTTCTGCGTTTAAAGGGTAAAATAGTTGTAGTGCATATTTGTGTGTTTGTTTTGATTTTATTTCTCTAATTGACTTATTTTTATTTGCTTGCTATTTTATTTGCTGCTTAAATTCCAGTGACCCTTCTTCTAGTTGTAGACCCAGCTTTATTGGGGGAAAACCAATCTTTTCAGTTAATGAGGTTTAGTTGGGATTGACCCCCTTCTTGACTCCAAGGGTGACCACGTGCCATGAGACTTGGGTGTATTATTTCTTCCTCCTTGTCACAGGGACTAGTTTAGACTTGGGCATGTGAAACTCAGGACATCTCCTCAAAATGTGGAATGAGGAGAACCCTTTCTGTTCTGAGGGTCTTAAATCTCAGAATCCGTAGATCTGTGTTTGATGGCAGCCATCTCTCTTGAGATGGAATCTGCAGGTGAGGACAGCAGCCTGAAAAGGAGCAGATGCCAGAGCATCAGACCCTGGGGCCGCATTTGACCCCCGAGGTCCAGGCACACTGCGTGCCTCTTAGAATCTTGTACTTTTCAGTGATGTGAGTAAAGAAATTCCTATTTAGCTTAAGCAAATTTGAATTGTAAATTTTATCATTTGCAATCAAAAGCACTTAAACAGATCTGCTATGTTTTTCAGAGGTTTGTAAAACAATAAATGTATTCTAACTCCATTCTCTAGTATCTAGAGAACCTAGGGTCTAGGATCCAGAAAAATCTAAAATCAAGTCTGGATGGTTTCATGATAAGGACTGCAAGGATAGTTCAGTTCAGTTCAGTTGCTCAGTCGTGTCCGACTCCTTGCGACCCCATGGACTGCAGCATGCCAGGCCTCCCTGTCCATCACCAACTCCCAGAGTTCACCCAGACTCATGTCCATCAAGTCAGTGATGCCATGCAACCATCTCATCCTCTGTCGTCCCCTTCTCCTCCTGCCTTCAATCTTTCCCAGCATCAGGGTCTTTTCCAGTGAATCAGTTCCTCGCATCAGGTGTCTTTAGTTTCAGCCTCAGCATCAGTCCTTCCAATGACTATTCAGGACTGATCTCCTTTAGGATGGACTGATTGGATTTCCTTGCAGTCCAAGTTACTCTCAAGAGTCTTCTCCAACACTACAGTTCAAAAGCATCTATTCTTCGGCACTCAGCTTTCTTTAGAAATTAGCCTATAAATCCAGAGAATATAGAATTAAGGTAGAAGAAAAACTGAGGCTCAGGCATCTCTTTCTTTGATATCAGTTAGAAAATTTGAATAAATGGTTTGCTGTGAGAGTTTCCTACTGTTTATATAGTACTTGGTAATTAGAAACCCTCCTCTCCTGTTGAGGTGGGTCCATGAGTTATGAAGGAAAGACGCTTAATAGGCCTAACCACCTACCTCTGTTATAGAAAGTTCCTGAGTATTTACACACATGATAAATAAGAGTCCTATTCATCAACAAGACTCATGGTGATGGAATGGCTGTAAAAATGGAAGCTATTTAGGAAAGATATACTGTTAGTAGAATGAGATTTGAAAAGCATTAAACACTGGATCATTTTCTTTACAAAAACATCCTGTCTCCATCTCTGACTCCTTGGAACATTAAACACAAATGAGTCCAAGCGAAATAGTAAGCCTTTTGATGATTTATGGTTAATCGTAAATTCAGAGAAAAACACACCAATTTGAGGCATTATTGTTATTAAGGGGCAGTCAGTGCTTCTATCTTTTGCAATCAGCATGTTCACTTACATTCTCTCTTTTGCATATTCACAGTCATGGTCATTTTAGAGGCAATATACATAACTGAATTTTTTTTTTTTCTTCACCATGGTGTCTTCTGGTTGGAAAGATTCCATAATTTAATATTTTCCCCAGCAGACATGTTTTAAGACTTGATTTTGCTTTCAGAGAAAAGATATAAGACGGTGTTCATGCAAATGAGAAACGGCTCTGGGATGCTGTGTTAGTGGGATCCAGCCCCCAGCAGCGCTTTCTTTTACAGGTTCCCCCATGCTGTTTAACAGGCACATTTGTATTCTGCAGCGATTTTGTCATGGTAGTTTCCTTTGTCCATCACTTCTCTCATCAGATTGGAAAGCGTTTCCTATCTTTTTTTCCATCCTGTCTCAGCAAAAATGCACTATTTGTACCAAGTTAACAAGACCTTATTTACAAACTATGATAGGACTGAAAACACCTAAAACTGAAAAACGGTTGGTGGTATTCTTTGACAGATTGCATCATTTGATGAAGACAGAAAACTTATCAGATCCCCACTCCAGACACACACGCTGAAATCACCCTGTGGTTCATTTAGACTCTTCTACTGTGTTGGTGAAGAATGGGAAAAAGCAATCCCAAATAACCCCAAACAAATATACTTTCCTTTCCCCGCACATCCAAAGCAAAATGGAAGTTTAAAAATTATCTGGATGGACACTCCCTAGACAGCCACTGTGAGTAACACAAGTGAGAGACCCCACTGACTACTCTGAGGTTAATCTCCTTGCCAAGGTGATGTACCTGTTCAGATCAGTTCAGATCAGTTCAGTTCAGTCACTCAATTGCGTCCGACTCTTTCCAACCCCATGAACCGCAGCACGCCAGGCCTCCTTATCCATCACCAACACCCAAAGTCCACCCAAACCCATGTCCATTGAGTCGGTGATGCCATCCAACCATCTCATCCTCTGTCGTCCCCTTCTCCTCCCACCTTCAATCTTTCCCAGCATCAGGGTCTTTTCAAATAAGTCAGCTCTTCACATCAGGTGGCCAAAGTATTGGAGTTTCAGCTTCAACATCAGTCCTTCCAATGAACACCCAGGACTGATCTCCTTTAGGATGGACTGGTTGGATTTCCTTACAGTCCAAGGGACTCTCAAGAGTCTTCTCCAACACCACAGTTCAAAAGCATCAATTCTTCGGTGCTCAGCTTTCTTTATAGTCCAACTCTTACATCCATACATGACCACTGGAAAAACCATAGCCTTGACTAGATGGAACTTTGTTGCCAAAGTAAAATCTCTGCTTTTTAATATGCTATCTAGGTTGGTTATCCTTCCAAGGAGTAAGCGTCTTTTAATTTCATGGCTGCAATCACTATCTGCAGTGATTTTTGAAGCCCAGAAAAGTAAAGTCAGCCACTGTTTCCACTGTTTCCCCATCTATCTGCCATGAAGTGATGGGACCTCATGCCATGGTCTTAGTTTTCTGAATGTTGAGCTTTAAGCCAACTTTTTTACTCTCCTCTTTCACTTTCATCAAGAGGGTCTTTAGTTCTTCTTCAGATAATTCCTAACAATTGCCACCGAGCTTATTAGAATGACAAGTGGTTACGTGAGAACAATATACCCTGGCTTTGGAATAAACTGAGGAATTATCGACAAAAACTATATGAAGTCTTTTTTTTTTTTTTTTTTTTTGCACTTTAAATAGCATTTAATTTGTTAACAATAAAAGAAAAAGAAACTACAAAAAAAATGAAGGCTACAAAATGAAAAACAAAACAAAAAAATTCTACAAATATCAAGCTCAGAACAGAGATATTTTCTACAGATTAATGGAAAATAAAACACTTCAAAGTTTTGTGTAAGCTAATAGTATACTTCAATATTTTTAGACAAAGCCTTTGATTTACAGTGAAGAATGGAACAAAATTTTTGAAGAGAGAAAATAGTGATCACCTTAATAGGAAAGAAATCATTTGCTGAGTGAATTAAAGTGAAAGTGTTAGTCGCTCAGTCGTGTCTGCCTCTTTCGTGACCCCATGGGCTGCAGCCCACCAGGCTCCCCCATCCATGGGAGTCTCCAGGCAAGAATGTTGGAGCGGGTTGCCATTTTCTTCTCCAAGGGATCTTCCCTACCCATGGATTGAACCTGGGTCTCCTGCATTGCAGGCAGATTCTTTACCATCTGAGCCACTAAATGGACAAGTTAAAAAAATCAATATATAAATCAAGTGAACTCAGATGGACAGAAAACATCCCAGCCTCTTCCTCAAAGAAGCTATTCTCAGGTTGGCCCCCAAAGAATCTCTTGTTTCAAGTTCCTAGGCCATGGTCTTCTTCTCATTAGGAAACTTTCAAGGTTGAGATTTTAAAATACTGTTTTATGACTACTCAAGGGCAGGGCCTGGAGAAGGAAATGGCAACCCCACTCCAGTGCTCTTGCCTGGAGAATCCCAGGCAGAGGAGTCTGGCAGGCTACAGTCCATGGGGTCGCAAAGAGTCGGACATGACCTAGCGACTAACACACACACACACACACACACACAGGGGCAGAGACTCTAATTTTTTTGCTCACTATTGAACCCCCAGAGTCTAATGCTGCTTGATACATATAGACATACAAACATTTGTGAATTGAAAAAGTTTATACAAAGAAGTGTCCACTGCATATTTTTTCTTATGTGATTTCAAGGGAAACCTAAGTGTTAAACAGTAAGGAATTATTTTAAATATGTTTTGGCACATCCATAATAATGAGATGGCATGAAGCCTTCCAAGTCAATGTTTTTAAAGAATTTTTAGGAATGTTGGCAAAGAGACATGGTACAGTAGGGAAAAGCAGGACAAAAGTCTGAACAATTTTGAGTAACTAGTCCAACAAATTTGCACAATTATTTTCCTTTTATCTCTTTACTTTTCTGTTGCTTCAGTTAATTGCTTTAGAATAATTTTTGTTGCTCTTCACACTGCTCAGATAGGAAGCTAATCCCACAGATACGTGAAAGTGGGGCTTAAAAGCCCTCTGTGAAGCTCTTAATCCTATATCAGGCTCGGCCCTGAGCATTGTTTGACTTCTGATGAGTTATGTACGTCATATAGACAAATAATTCCCCTAGGATTCCTTCAGGTACTTGGTTTCCATGTAAGACATCTCAGAATTCCAAAAAGCATAACTTGTGAAAAAAGGGTTCTACTCTATGGGGACAAAACAGAATTAACCGTACATGTGCTTTACTGACGGGCACATTTAACTGTAATACGTGTATAGACTACATAATTGGAGGTAACTGTAAAATAAGTTATGCTCTTATACAGTAGACTGCTTTTTGTCAAACCATATACCAGAGAATGCTAATTCCTAGAGATCCTTATCTAGTGGTCCAAACAGATAGGGTATTCTGCTCTACTAAACTTGGAAAATTGCATATACTAAGTCTCCTTGAAATCTACAAAATGTGTTTGCATGTTAAAGGTTCAGAGAAATCTTCCAGCCAGTGGGGGAAAAAAAAAACTAATTAACATCACTCACAATTAAACAAATACACTTATTTGCATAGATAATATTGTTTTTTAGGTGTATCTATGGATAGACTACATGGCAATATCAACCAGTTTCTCTCAATAGCAAATTAGTTACATCACTACACCTTTGTCTTCCTGAAATATAAATCCCCAAGACCTTCTTGAAGCTCCCAGATTCTGGAATATCATCATAACATATGATTTTGTTCATAAATCTATTAAGACATACTTTTGTAAGTGTTATGGCATAAAAATTGAGTGCAAAGTGAAAGTGGTAGTACCTCAGTTACGTCCAACTTTTTGTGACCCAGTGGACTGTAACCCACCAGGCTTCTCTGTCCCTGGGATTCCTCTGTCCATGGGATTTTTCAGGCAAAAACACTGGAGTGGGTATCCATTCTCTTCTCCATGGGGTCTTCCTGATCCAGAGATCAAACCTGGGTCTCCTGCACGGCAGACAGATTCTTTACCATCGGAGCCACCAGTATTCTTGCCTGGAGAACTGTCTGGAGAATTCCAGGAACAGAGGGGCCTGGCAAGCTATAGTCCATGGGGTCAAAAAGAGTCAGACATGACTGAGCTACTAACAAATTGAGTACAATGTAATGAAACACTGTTGACCTGCACTGACGCGGATCGGCGGGGCTTTCTCTTTGCTGAGGCTCTTATCCCCGCTGTGCAACAGTGTCAGTGATGACACAATTCAAACTAATAAGTGAGCAAAATCATAAATGACCACATGCGGTGAGCCTGTGGCGGGTGTCTCAGGCCGTTGTGGACGTGGTTTAGTGCTGTGGGTTCTGGGGATGTGCACGCGAGAAGGCTTTAGGTGAGTGCACTTAACTTTCCCTCATTGTTTCACTCACCTTAAAGCCTCTTGTGTGCAGGTATCACACGTATGTTCACACTGCATATTTTAATAAGATTAGTAAAAGCACTACCAGTATTCCAAACTTGTGATTTTCCAGATGCTTAGAATAAAGCTCAAGTATGTCTAAAGTTTTAGAAAATGAGTTAAAGAAAAACATTATCATCATTAATAGCAAGAGTGAGTGTGTTCTCAGTCATGTCCGACTCTTTGTGACCCTGTGGACTGTAGCCAACCAGGCTCTTCTGTCCATGGGACTTCCTAGGCAAGAATACTGAAGTGGGTTGCCATTTCCTCCTCGAGAGGATCTTCCCAACCCAGGGGTCAAACACCCATCTCCAAACTGGCAGACAGATTCTTTACCACTGTGCCATCTGGGAAGCCCAATAGCATGAGTAATTCATGGCAAAAATCTCTAAAGTGCTGTGAGAATGACAGAATTGGGGAACCTGAGTTAATGATAGGTCTCCCATACCAAATGCTTAGTGGGTTTTAAATGAACTGATTTTCCCAGTGGTCATGTATGGATGTGAGAGTTGGACTATAAAGAAAGCTGAGCACCGAAGAATTGATGCTTTTGAACTGTGGTGTTGGAGAAGACTCTTGAGAGTCCCTTGGACTGTAAGGAAATCCAACCAGTCCATCCTACAGGAGATCAGTCCTGGGTGTTCATTGGAAGAACTGACGTTGAGGCTGAAACTCCAATCCTTTGGCCACCTGATGCAAAGAGCTGACTCATTTGAAAAGACCCTGATGCTGGGAAAGATTGAGGGCAGGAGGAGAAGGGGACGACAGAGGATAAGATGGTTGGGTGGCGTCACTGATTCGATGGACATGAATTTGAGCAAGCACCAGGAGTTGGTGATGGACAGGGAGGCCTGACATGCTGCAATCCATGGGGTCACAAAGAATCAGACATGGCTGAGCGACTGAACTGAACTGAACTGAACTGAATTCTTCTAAACTGCCGGGTGACTCTGAGGTGGGTTGGAGAACTGATGGGTTAAGGTACCATCCTATACCACCCTAGTCCTGCTGTTTCTACTGATTCATTTCGTTCTTCCAAATGCTTCTGGATCTTTCTCTGATCTGACCCACACAGTTCTACTCCAAGACAGTCTGCCAAGCCCACGCTGCTCGGGCCTTTCCTGCATGCAGAACTTCAGTGCTGTCTTCAGGGAGTTCTAGATCCTTCTGTGCGCGTGGCGCGAGCCCCAGCACTTGCACTAGCTTTTTGCCTCAATTACACAGATTTTAGGAGTGGACTCTGACTGTTCTGGCTGTCTGTGTGCTACACTACTATGCCAATCCCAGATGCAAAAGTTGGAAACAACTTTTCTCTAATGCTGAAGAACTCGGCAACAAAATTTTCTAAAGTATCTGTGAACGCTTTTGATGCTTTCTCTGCAGCTCTTCTATAACTGCAGTGGTCATTTTGTTTTGGAGATCTCCTTTGTTCTTTACTAAAAGAAGACTTTTCTGGACTGAGTTACAGGGTGTTTCCCTCTTATTTAAAATTTGAAAACTCTGCTCTCCTCTCCTCATGGCCTCCCCCACCCCAGCCTGTCCAGACTCCGACTGTCAAACTTCTCCTGCGATAGCAGCTGAGCATAGAGATGATCTACTTGAATAATAATGATTTATTTTTTATTCTGTGAGTAATTACTGAATGCCGACAGTGTGTGGAAGTCACACTTGCAAAAATATATTTTTGTCTGATGTATCCAGGCTGCCTGCTCAAATACTTCAGTTCGTGATTCTGGGACTGATACATGGACTATCAGTCCTTCAAATGACAGGAAGTCAAAGGAAATAGAAGGTTATTTTATCCCTCAACATTGACCTATTCCTTCTCTTACACCTGCAACTAATTTGTTCTTTTTAAGATGCATGCTAATGTTTAATGTGATTTAGGTCTTCTCTTTGGATTCATCCAAATTTTTAACCAGCATTTTACCTGTAGTTCTTTCCCCATGAATCTTTCTTTGCCTACCTTCCACACCTGTGTTTGTTAACCTCTTGTGAACCTCCACATTGGCATAATATTCTTGGGATCCAATATGAAATTTTGTAAACTTCTGGACTTGAAAACATGTCCATAGCAGATGTTGGCAAGTCTTTTTCATTAAGGAAAAATAGAAATTATTTTCAGCTTTGTGGTTCATACAGTATCTGTTACAACCAATCCACTCTGCCATCATAACATGAAATTAGCCACAGACAATATGGAAAGGAATGAGTATGGTTGTGTTCCAATAAAACTTTATTGACAAAGACAAATGAAGGGCCAGATTTAGTTTGCTAACCCTGCTGTACAGCATACAAATTTTCTCGCAGAGCAGAGTAAAGCTGAGAAAACTTCATGATTTCTTTCTACACTTATGACTTTATAAAGACTAAAATCAGTAACAAAACTATTAAAGTGAATCCTGCCCTTAAATTGAACTCTGTACCATTGCATGTTATAGCATTGTAATTTTAATATTGGCCATGCAGTCACCCAGATATGGGATGTTTCATCCCTTCCCCAGACTGGCTGCAGATGAAGACAGACAGAGAATGGTGACGCTGAGATCAGGCTATAGACCAAGGGACCCACTGACACACGAGTCCTTCAAAAAGGCCGTGCCCTGGCCTCCTGCACCCCCACAAAGAGTGGCAGCTGCACAAGTTAAACCTGTGCCTGCCAAGCCTCCTGTGTGTGGGGCGATGGAGCACTAAGTTATGTACACAGCCGTAAACCCTTCACTGTCCTGTTCAGTTGGTATGAACTAGTTACATCCACCCGATCAGATGACCATCTCTTCTTTGATTCTCAAACAGTGTCACCAATCTTGGGACTGCTCAGAAATTCAAATTATTCACATTGAATTTGTATATATGTGAATATACACAAGATATATATTCTTGGAAAAAAGAATATATAGTTACTTTTCCAAGGTACTGGTCGTTACTCTGCACACTGGATTACCAGTTCCTGTTTGTCTATGTCTGCCACAGCATTTAGCAGGCCTAACACAGTCAGTAAATGAATAGATTTTTCTTTATTGAAGTATACAGTGTTGTCAGAGAAGGCAATGGCACCCCACTCCTGTACTCTTGCCTGGAAAATCCCATAGGCGGAGGAGCCTGGTAGGCTGCAGTCCATGGGGTCACTACAAGTCGGACACGACTGAGTGATTTCACTTTCACTTTTCACTTTCATGCATTGGAGAAGGAAATGGCAACCCACTCCAGTGTTCTTGCCTGGAGAATCCCAGGGACGGGGGAGCCTGGTGGGCTGCCGTCTATGGGGTCGCACAGAGTCGGACACGACTGAAGTGACTTAGCAGCAGCAGCAGCAGTATACAGTGTTGTATACAATGTTATTCAATGAGGTACACAATGTTAGTTTGCAATGTTGTGCTAGTTTCAGATGAACAGCAAAGTGATTCAATTATATGCGTGTGTGTGTGTGTGTGTGTGTGTGTGTGCTTTTTCAGAATTTTTCCGTTATGGGCTTTATTGCAAGATATTGAGCACAGTTCCCTGTGCTCTACAGTAGATCCTCGCTGCTTATTTTATGGACAGTAGTGCGGAAAAGGCGATGGCACCCACTCCAGTACTCTTGCCTGGAGAATCCCAGGGACAGAGGAGCCTAGTGGGCTGCCATCTATGGGGTCGCACAGAGTCGGACACGACTGAAGCGGCTTACCAGCAGCAGCAGCAGCAGTGCGATATGTACATGTTAACACCAATTTTAATTTGTCCCTCCACCTGCCCTTCCGCTTCCCCATCAGTAACCATAGGCTTATTTTCTATGTCTGTGCATCTATTTCTGTTCTGTAAATAGCTTCATCTGTATCATTTTTTGATTCCTCATGCAAATGATATCACATATTTGTCTTCACTTAGTATGATGATATCTAAATTCATCCATGTTACTGCAAATGACGTATTTCTAAATAAACAGATTTTGATTATACAACCCACTGGATTAAGACACTATCCTAGTACAAGCATCGCCTCTGCTTCTGTCACAGATGCATTCATAAAAGAATGTGTTTTGATTATTCATAGAGACCTGTCCTGTGTGAATGAAGCCAAGGTGACAGGATCAGGATGTAGGGCAGGTCCCTGCACTGACGGGTCATGAGAGTCGGTGGGAATCTCGCCCTTGGTTCCCAACAGTGTCACCAATCCTGGAACTGCTCGGAAATCCAAATTTCAGATAATATCTGCATATATGGCAATTCTTTCCAAGGTACTGGCATTTACTGCATACACACTCTGTTCCAAAGCCTGGAGCAACAGGAAACATCGTGGTCTCTGCTCCGAAGAAGCTCTAGCAGGTGGGAAAGCCGGGGTCTCCAGCAGTCAGTGGTCCCCGGTTCTGCTATGAGAACCGGGCAAGGCGTCATCCTCGAGAGTGGTCACAGGCCGTGCTGGCGAGGTCAGGGGTGGCTTTCTGTAGGGCGTGGGGCCAGAGCTGAAACCAAAGGGCGGGTGAATGGGCTTAGCCTGGGTGGAGGGCAGGGCGGAGGGTGAAAGGGGAGGCTGTCAGAGGCCCGGAGCACATCACAGGATACCAGTGTCTGCAGGAAAGGAAGTGCCGCCCCAGGACCTGGGCGTGCTCTTGTGTGCTGTGCCCAGAAAATCCAGCAGACTAGGAGGCGGGGCACCGGGCCACGGTGTTGATCGATGCCGCCGGTGCCAAGAGGTACTTGAAAAATCAGAGTACACATGTTCTGAGTGATCTTCCCAATGAAGTTAAAACCGGGAGCTGATTGTGAGGGGCATTTGTGGCGTCTCCTTCCTTGGGTGCCTGTTAGGACATGATAGATTGTAATGGACCTGGGAGTGTTTGCAGCCACACAATTCTCACTTTATCAGGGAGCCGACCTCATTGCATGGTAGAAACAAGGCGGCTGTCAAAAGACGGGTTATCCTCAGTTTACACCTCACCTGGAGACACGCCGCGTCTCCTGGTCACCAGTATCTCCTCCACCCTGTGGCCTTCTCTGCCCTGACCCCCCTTCTAAGCATGCCTCTTAGAGTAATCCCCCTTTATAGCACTCGCTTGTTATAAAAGGCTCACATTGCCTTTCAGAAATCCTGTTCTTCTGTTTTTGTAGCTTATGTAGCACTGAGTCCATGCGTGCACAGAAGCACACCCATACTCACCGCCACATGTATTCACTTTAGTGAATGTTTGAATTAAAAAGTAAGTGGTTCAGATAAGTATTAAGAAAATGATCGTGTAGATGGTACACAGGTATTTTGATGACTGTGAGTGACCAACTTTGGGGGAATATTTTGGTAAACAATATGCATTTTTGGAGTCTGATCATAGTTTGAATCTCAGATTTACTAGATAACAACATGGGAAAGTTAACCCATCTCACTGAAGCTCAGTTTTTAAATCTGTGTCATGGAGTAATGAAATCTACAGCATTGGTTTTTGGGTTTTGGACCCCTAATTTAAAACCTCTTATTATTTTTACTTTTTAAATCTTTGTTGTTGCTATGAACCATTTTCAAAGTCTCCACTGATTTTGCCACAATATTGCCTCTTGGTTTTCTTTGGCTGGGAGACATGTGGGGTCCTAGCTCCCTGACCAGGGAGTGAACCTTCATCCCTTGGCACTGAAGGTTGAAGCTCCAGCCCTGGACCACCAGGCAAGTCCCTTGAGCTTTTCAGAAGACAAGAAACAGAGTGTCTAGAATACGGCACGCAGTGGAAATGTTCACTCTCTCCTATGTCTCCTCCAATATTTTGAGGATTTCCTTCAGCGAGATCCGGGTCTCGTCTTTAGTCTGTATCCACCATCACCCACTACACTGTTTTTGACTGAATTCATACTGAGCCTTTTTTTTTTTTTTTTTTTCATTTAAGTTCTCAGCTCTTCATTTCATTTTCAAAATTATCCAGCAAAGAGGAAAATTACTTGGTCTTTGAGGACTGTTCCTGGATGTGCAGCCAGCTTTCCAACAAAGGAGACCACAGCCTCATGTTTCCATTTTCCAATCACTGTGTTTACTGAGACAGCGCTAAGATATTTTTATTGCAGGCTTGATGTGAAAATAAAGTGAGCAGGATAAAACTTACTGGCAGTGGGATGTGACTCATGCCTCATACTCCCAGAAGTTATGAGGTTTTAGTTAATAGCAAAAGCACAATTTCCTACTGATAAATCCATTTTCAACAAAATTCTAAAGTGCAGGCATCTAGACTGTTTTTTTCCACCATTTTTTTTCCATTAGTGTCCGCTCTCTGTTCTAGGGTTCAATCCCACCTTGCCTTCAGTTGTTCCATCTCCTCTGTCCTCTCTGGTATGTGGAAGTTTCTCAGTTTTTCTTTATTTTTCCTGACCCGTGAGAGCCTTGAGGAGTACAGGATTGTGTCCTGAAGGATGCCCTCCAGTCTGAGCCTTTCTGATGATTTTATGATGTGACTGAGCTCATAGATTGGGAGGAAGAAAAGCAAAAGATGATTGTCCTACTTGGCACATCAGAGATTGTGCATGACACCCAAAGACACCTCTGGTGATGCTGGCCTTCATGCCTTGTAGAAAGGTGGCATCTGCCAGTTTCTCCACTGCGGCTGCGATCTTACCTTTCCCCACTCCACACTCTGCTCCCAGCAAACAGTCACTAAGTCTGGTCTACTCTGGATGGAGGAGCAGCGAATCTATTGCTTGGAGGTAGAAATATCTGCAGATACAAACACAGCTCTTCTCTAAGGGGATTTTATAAGCTCATTTTAAAATCTACCTGTTTGGGGGTAGTTTTGCTTTATAAATCAACCCCCATGAAATATAATACAATCTACACCTAATGTGGTCCTTTTTGTGTATAGATTCATTTGTATTATTTTTTATTTTTCAAATTTATTTTTAATTGAAAGATAATTGCTTTGCAATGTTGTGCTGGTTTCTGCTGTACAGCGTGAATCACATGTAAGTATACATATATCCCCTCTGGCCCTTGTGATTTAAAATATTTATATAACAGAATACCCTTGAGATGTATTTCTAATTTTCATCTGTAAAATAGAAAGACCAGCCTCAAATACTATCTTTCTGTTTTCTTTAAAAAAAAAATCCCCATATTAAAATGTTAGAAAATAGATGATCATGCAGGGATTTAGTCAAAAGAACAGAAATGGATCACCAGCAAGTCTGGAGAACACTTCTGCTGATATTCACGGGGCATTTTCCTAGTTCCCGTGACTTACTTATGTTAGGTAATTTTTTCAGTGCTGTTTGCAGATCAGCTATGGCAGTTTGCATCTTCTGCTACTTTGGTTAAAGAGGATGGGCAGTTATTCCAATGACAATCTCCAGAACTGTAACACAATTACAACTTACACTGTAACACTTAACTTCTACAAAGGCGTAACTGGTCTAAATCATTTGAAAAGTTCAGTTCAGTCACTTAGTTGTGTCCAAATCTTTGCGACCCCATGGACTGCAGCACTCCAGACCTCCCTGTCCATCACCAACTCCTGGAGTTTACTCAGACTCATGTCCCTTGAGTAGGTGATGCCATCCAATCATCTCATCCTCTGTCGACCCCTTCTCTTCACGCCTTCAATCTTTCCCAGCATGAGGATCTTTTCAAATAAGTCAGTTCTTCACATCAGGTGGCCCAAGTATTGGAGTTTAAGCTTCAACATCAGTCCTTCCAATGAATATTCAGGACTGATCTCCTTTAGGATGGACTGGTTGGATCTCCTTGCAATCCAAGGGACTCTCAAGAGTCTTCTCCAACACCACAGTTCAAAAGCATCAATTCTTCGGTGCTCAGCTTTCTTTATAGTCCAACTCTCACATCTGTACATGACTCCTGGAAAAACCATAGCTTTGACTAGATGGATCTTTGTTGGCAAAGTAATGTCTCTGCTTTTTAATATGCTGTCTAGTTTGGTCATAACTTTTCTTCCAAGGAGCAAGCATCTTTTAATTTCATGGCTGTAGTCACCATCTGCAGTGATTTTGGAGCCCAGAAAAATAAAGTCTGACACTGTTTCCACTGTTTATCCATCTATTTCCCATGAAGTGATGGGACCAGATGCTAGGATCTTCATTTTCTGAATGTTGAGTTTTAAGCCAACTTTTTTGCTCTCCTCTTTCACTTTCATCAAGAGACTCTTAAGTTCTTCTTAGCTTTCTGGCATAAGAGTAGTGTCATCTGCATATCTGAGGTTATTGATATTTCTCCCGGCAATCTTGATTCCAGCTTGTGCTTCATCCAGTTCAGCATTTCTCTGCATAGAAGTTAAATAAGCAGGGTGATAATATACAGCCTTGATATACTTCTTTCCCAATTTGGAACCAGTCTGTTGTTCCATGTCCAGTTCTAACTGTTGCTTCTTGACTTGCATACAGATTTCTCAGGGGACAGGTCAGATGGTCTGGTGTTCCCATCTCTTTCAGAATTTTCCACAGTTTATTGTGATCCACACAGTCAAAGTCTTTAGCATAGTCAATAAAGCAAGTAGATATTTTTCTGGAACTCTCTTGCTTTTTTGATGATCCAATGGATGTTGGCAATTTGATCTCTGGTTCCTCTGCCCCTTTTCTAAATCCAGCTTGAACATCTGGAAGTTCTCAGTTCATGTACTGTTGAAGCCTGGATTGAAGAATTTTGAGCATCACTTTGCTAGCGTGTGAGATGAGTGCAATTGTGTGGTAGTTTGAACATTCTTTGGCATTGCCTTTCTTAAGGATTGAAATGAAAACTGACCTTTTCCAGTCCTGCGGCCACTGCTGAGTTTTCCAAATTTGCTGACATATCGAGTGTAGCACTTTCACAGCATCAACTTTTAGGATTTGAATTAGCTCAACTGGAATTCCATCACCTCCACTAGCTTTGTTCATAGTGATGCTTCCTAAGGCCCACTTGACTTCACATTCCACTCACAATGGTGAGTGATCACACCATCATGATTATCTGGGTCATGAAGATCTTTTTTGTACAGTTCTATGTATTCTTGCCACCTCTTCTTAATAGCTTCTGCTTCTGTTAGGTCCATACCTTTTCTGTCCATTAGTCAATTAGAAAAGAAGAACTTACTATTACAGTGTGATAGGCCTGGAGATGCACTGAAAAATGTACCTATCCCTGTGAATGGAGGCCGGTAGCTTCTTGCTTCAAAACTATTTCTTTGGAAATGGCAGGTTGAGAAGATATATGACTTTTCAATGTAGTTAGTGACTTTTCCGTCTTTGCTAAAGGAAATCACAATGACAAAAACTCTGTAGGTGAATTCAATTTGGTGCTTCATTTTAAGAAATCAGAGACCCAGATATATCTCTGGGAGCTTCAGTGGGAACCAAATCAGATCCTGTAAGAGAGCAGGCTCACTTTGGCCAGGGCCCAGGGACCATGTGGGTGAGTGTCCTCAAGGCTAATGAAGCACTTGCAGCCAGGGAGGAGAGTCACAGATAATTGAGGACATGAGCCTGCATAAGAAAGAGGGGGAGAATCTAACATATTTCCATTATCTAAAAATGTGGAAAACACATTTAAAAACACTTATAGAACACAAACAGCGCAAAATTTAATTTTTAATTGATGAAGTGAATTTCATTAGAATTAAAACTTTTGGTTTTTGAAAGTACGAAGGAAAACCAAAGGTTAGTGTTGAATTGGGAGAAAATACTTGCAAATCATGTAACTGACAAAGGACTTCCACCTAGAATGTATAAAAAATGCCTTACCACACAGTAACAAGCAGACAAATAATTCAAAAAAGAATAAGCAAAAGATTGGAACAGGCGCTTTGCAAACTAAGATATGTGATCAACAAGCAAAAGGGAAGTTGCTCAGTATCAAGAGTCAACAGAGAAATGAAAATAAAAATCACATCCATTAGCTTAGTGAAAATAACAATAGTAATATGACTATGGTAATTGTTGGAGACATTTTGAGCAGCTGGAGGTTATAAAGTCTGTCAGTGGGAATGTAAGATGTTGCATCGACTTTGGCAAAAAGTTTAATTTTTTTTAAATTAAACATATATTTATCATAAGACCCAGAAATCCCACCCAAAGAGTTTTCCTGAAAGAAGAAATATGCTACACCAAAACTTATACATGGGATATTATTTTAGCTATATTTATAATCACCAGAACTATAGACAACAAAAATGGTCATCAACAGCTAGAAGGAGAAAAGTTATAGTGCATCCATACAACACTGGAGTGGGTTGCCATTTCTGTTTCCACGGGATCTTCCCAACCCAAGGGTCGAACCTGAGTCTTCTGCATGGCAGACGAGTTTCCTGCTTGGCAAGTGGATTCCTTACCACTGAGCAACCATAATCTTGTGGATTATTGGGATGTAAAATATTTCTGGAGGAGAGAGATGACATCCTATATAACATAGAAGATTCAAAGAAAGATCTGAAAAGCCTGTCGTATGAAAATAGTAATGATCTGTTCCCCAAACGAACCAACCTTTCTACCAGTCATAGGTACGATAGTTTAAAATATTCTGACGTTACAGTGCTCTTTAGCATTCTCAGTTTTGACAGTCCCAGTTTCAACCGCTCCTCAGACAGCTCCAAGGTGCAGGGTGCGGGTGGCCATGGGTGTTTTGCCGAGACGGAGGCTTGAGTGGCACCGTCAGCGGGCCAGCACGCGGAGCCCAGGCACCATCCGCCAGCAGCCGCTGGTGCTTCTCACGGCTTTGTCTTCTCGAATCCTCACCGTGTATATAGCGGCCCTAAAAAAGCGTCTGTAACAGATAACCCAGCTCAGAAAGGGGAAAAGGTGGTTAACTTGCAGTGTGAGTGTGTGCAAAAGAAATAGGCTGGTCAGTCTCAGCAGAAGTGTGCTTTACGCATTTACTGATTCAACAGGGACCTCCCAGTGGTTCAGGGTTAAGATTCTGTGCTTCCACTGCAGGGGGCACAGGTTCAATCCCTGGTCTGGGAACTAGGGTCCTGCATGCCGTGTGGGCCACCTTCCTTCCCCCAGAAAGAAAATAAACAGTCATTAAACTTGGACCAAGTGCCTGGCATTGAAAATACATGCCCAACTTTGTCCTCCTGGGCTTGTAGTCCGCCAGGGGAGACAGACCTTGATCCAAGAATCATCAAAGCACACCATGTACATCATGGTCAGCATCAGAGAAGGCTGTGAAGGGAGCTGTGGGGGTGTGACTTTGGGGGTCAATGCGGGCTTGCCTGAGAGCCAGAGGTCTGAGCTGAGATGAGAAGAATGCAGCAGGACCTGATGGAAGGCATGGGCGAGCGGACAGGGACTGGAGGGGCTGGGATCTCCTCCTTCAGGGGGGTCCAGGCAGAGGGCATAGCAGGGCTAAGCTCAGGGCGCTCGGGGGCAGGGGGAAGACACAGGAAGATAATCATCTCCGTACGCTTCAATTTACCGCTAGTTCAAGACCCATCATTCATAAAGGTCCAACCCAATCCTTCCTGCCTAAAGAAACAACGGACCAGCTTTTCCCGAGACCTAGACTACATTTATCTTTTAACGGTTTTCCCATGGGTTTCTGTGTCTGGTTTAGGTACCAGCTTGTGCTGTGTGTGCTGTGTTAAGTCACTTCAGTCGTGTCCTACTCTGTGTGACCCTGTGGACCGTAGCCTGCCAAGCACCTCTTTCCATGAGATTCTCCAGGCAGGAATACTGGAGCGGGCTGCCATGCCCTCCTCCAAGGGATCTTCCTGACTCAAGGATGGAACCTGCATCTCTCTCATCTCCTGCATTGAAAGATGGGTTCTTTACCACTAGTGCCAGCTAGGAAGCCCAGTATTTAGCTTATGAGCACAAAAATTAGCAACTTGGTTAATATACAGTTGTTTTTTATTTTTCATTGTAGTTGATTTTATCAGGTAACTTCATCAGGCAGATTTAAAGCCCCTGAAAGGAAGATCAGAACATTTTGGGCAAAGATGATAATTAAGCCATTCACAAATCTGATCACAATTAGCATAGAAACCACTTGTGAGGTCTAGTCCCCCGTAAAGACATAATAAAATGAGCCAACACAGTTGATAAAGGATGTTATCACTGGGGGGAACAACAAAACAAAAGATGATTTCTGTCTTAACTCCTCATTATAAGACGAGAGCCGCCAATTTTTTCTTATTCTAATGGAAAATTATTTAAAAACATACCTTCAGTTTAAGGAGATTTTTATTTTACAGAAGGAAAAAAAAACAACAGAATCATATTAAATACAGCACATTGATTGTCAAATATAACTTAGTTTTGAAACTGTTTTAAAACTTAAATATTGACATGTACACACTGCTACATTTAAAATGGCTAACCACCAAGGACCTGGGCTTCCCAGGTGGTGCTGGTGGTAAAGAACCTTCCAGCCAAGGCAGGAGACCCAAGAGATGTGGGTTTGGTCGCTGGGTCAGGAAGGTCCCCTGCAGTAGGAAATGGCAACCTGCCCCAGTATTCTTGCCTGGAAAATTCCCTGGACCCAAGAGCCTATGGGGCTGCAAAGAGTTGGACACGACTGAGTGACTGAACCCAGAACCCAGCACAGACCTACTGTACAGCCAAACAGCAGCAACTGCAAAAACAGACCACCAGCAAGGATCTACCACATAGCACAGGGACCTCTGCTCAATGTTATGTAACCACCTAAACGGAGAAGGCAGTGGCACCCCACTCCAGTACTCTTGCCTGGAGCATCCCGTGGACGGGGGAGCCTGGTGGGCTGCAGTCCATGGGGTCGCTAAGAGTCGAACACGACTGAGCGACTTCACTTTCACTTTCATGCATTGGAGAAGGAAATGGCAACCCACTCCAGTGTTCTTGCCTGGAGAATCCCAGGGACAGGGGAGCCTAGTGGGCTACCGTCTATGGGGTCACACAGAGCAGACACGACTGAAGTGACTTAGCAGCAGAAGCAGCAAATGGGAAGAAATGTTTTGGAAAACATATATCTGGATAACTGAATTACTTTACCGTACACCTGACACTCTCATTACATTGTTAATCAACTACACTCCTGTAGGAAAGTTTTTAAAAACCTAAGTATTGAAGAAAAATAGTTTAAGAAAAGAAAATAGTCAAGACGAAATCATCTGCGAGGCTAATTCCATGCTCAGCCCTTTCCTGGACTCTCACTGCCTCCCCTGAAAAACCCAGGTGACTGAGGGCCGCTTCTGTCCTTGGACAAATGAGCAAGTCTGATGCAGCTGAGGGGCTGAGTCAACGCCAGAAAGGCTTGCTCACATAAATTAAGTCTCCTTTACCAGCTCACACAGAAAGTCAGCAGGAAGAGAATCAATGCAGATTCCTTTTGTCTCGATGCAGACTTTTGCAATACATCTGCTCTCTAACAAGTCTTTGCCACGGCAAGCAGTTTCTAAAGAGATGAAAAGAAAAAGAAAATTGTCAACTAGTTGTCCTGTGTACCCCAGCAAACCTCAGTTCAAATCAAAGTTCTGAGTGTTCTGTTTTTGATCTGCTGAATTAAATGCCTTTGTGAAATGTTCATTACAGCCATTCATCTCATAATACCCCACCTGCTACAAAGTTTTTACATCCCTTAATAAGAACTCCGGGATGGGGAGTAAATGAGAATGGCTCACTTGCACAGTCTCCCTGTGTTTTCAAGCACCAGTACTTTTATGTAATTCAGGTAGAGGGGAAAATAAAGGCAACTAGTTGTAACAATAAACGGTATGGTAGATATGTGTGGGGATATCTCGTAGCTCAGTAGGTAAAGAATCCACCTGCAATGCAGGAGGCCCAGGTTTGATTCCTGGGTTGGGAAGATCCCTTGAAGGAAATAGCAATCCCCTCCAGAACTCTTGCCTAGGAAATCCCATGGATGCAGGAGCCTGGGGGGCTATAATTCACGGGGTCG
Source organism: Bubalus kerabau (assembly GCF_029407905.1). Lineage (NCBI taxonomy): Eukaryota > Metazoa > Chordata > Mammalia > Artiodactyla > Bovidae > Bubalus > Bubalus kerabau. Next base: position 83,836,577 of record NC_073636.1, on the reverse strand, counting down.
CAAGGAAGCCAACTTGACGGAGAGACTAAACGACCATGTGTAGGGAGAGACAGAGAGAAAAAAAATAAGTAAAAAAATGAGATGAGATGAAGGGAAATATTTCATTGTTTGTTTATTTGTTTTGTTTTTAAATACAGCCTCCAGTAGAAAGCCTTATCTTAAGGCTGGGGGAAGATTCCTTGTGCACTCATTTAGAATATGCAAAGGATAAAACTCAAGTAAGGACTGCATTTAAACACATTCAGAGCCTACAAACAGGCATGATGAGTCGTGCTTTGCCTATGGTGAAGTTCAAATGAAGCAGGGCAGGAAAAATGGTTTTTTCCACTGTAAAGGGCCATCCAGAAGTCAGGGGTTATTTTCACGAAGGTTATCAGTTTTCCCACAGCGGCCGGACAAGGTGGGTCTCGTTTCACTGGTGCTGTGTGTCCCTGAGTCACGTGTTCTTACAGCAGGGAAGACAGCCCGTGGGTGACGTGTGATCTCCATCACTCAGCTGTTGTTGTTTCGTGTCTCTAGTCTCCTTTCTAGAGACACTCTGAGTGCCCCGTTGAGACCCTAGTTGTCAGAGAGGAAAAGAAGGACTCCTGCACCTGGATTGGTAGGGCCGTGGATGTTTGATCGCCCTTTGCCGGTGTGGTCCATGTAGTTAATACAGGAGATGACAAGGTAACATCAACACCGAGTCATGGAATTCTCATTAGACCGTGAGCACCGGGCTTGCCTTCCTCTGTAACCCAAAACAAATTTACCAGATGCCCCCTAAATATTGGGGCAATGAATGAGCATAAGCACATCTGCAAAAGCTTATGTGATCCCAGCCCTTCATCAAAGGCAGTCAGTGTATGACACATTAATTTTTCCATCTGTAACACTTTCTTATGAGTTAATTAATTCCTTTCACATAATAAACAAATTATATATGTAAAAAAAATAAAAGGAGACAGGCTTTTGAATAAGGCAATGGGTTAATGGATGCAGATTGCGACACAGAATCCGTGTGTGCGGCGTGGGAAAGGTGTGGTGTCTCTCTCTGTCTCCCTCCCTGCAGTAGTCGCCTTGCTCAGCTGGTGGTGTATTATTGTCAATGGTCCTTAGAGGGCTTTCCTTTCGTTATTTGACCATCCCTCCCTCTCACCTCTGTGGTTCCCTCCCGCTCGACTGACTGCTCAGCTCCTGGGTAGCCATTCAAAGGTGTTTAATTTGAATCATTTTGTTTACACGTGTCCTTTCGAAACTAGTATTGTTGAGCATGCCTGCATTTTTACTTGATATTCATAGATGTGAGCTAGCCCTCTATCAAATATAGGTGGTTAATACCTAATAAGACAAGGTGATCAATATTGTTCTTTTTTCTGACGTAACCTTTGCTTCTTCTACACTAGGGATTTTCAATCCATCTATGTTGCTTTCTTACATTCTCATTTTACATTTTATCTCCGCCAGTGATGGACACACAGATCAATCCCTAACCTTCTGCAGTGAGAATTATTATACACGGCCCCTCTGGACCCGTGTGGGAATTTCTGCGACCCTGTGCCCGGGGGCTCAGTTGCTAGTGCATCATCGTGGGGAGGGGTCTTTGAACCACGTATCGGCAGATGACACGGACCCTTCCACCTGTTCCCCCGGCAGCAAAGTCACAGCCTGTAGCGGATAGTGCCTTGTGGCCACTCTCAGCCTGGCAGAAGTTCCAGGATCTGAGTCTCACACTTTCAAGTGTGAGTATCAAGGTCACTCGAAGGAGCTTGTTGAAGAGACCGTGGGACCCTGACCCCAGAGTTTCTCAGTTAATAGCTCTGAGGTGGAGCCTGGAAACGTGCGTTTCCAACAAATACAGATACAGCTGCTGCTGCTGGCTCTGGGTTCTTGGTTGGAGAGCCTCTGCTGTAGGCTGGGGGTTTCCTGGGTGGCGCAAGTAACAAAGAACCCCCCTGCCAATGCACGAAACTTGAGATGCAGGTTGGTCCCCTGGGTCAGGAAGATCCTTGGAGGAGGGCATGGCACCCCACTCCAGTATTCTTGCCTGGAGAATCCCACTGAAAGAAGAGCCTGGTGGGCTACGATCCATGGTATTGCCAGGAGCTGGACACGACTGAAGCGACTGAACAGGCCCCGACGCTACAGGCTGGGGTCAGGAGGAGAGCTGGGCCTCCGGCGTCAGGGTGGTCATCATTCATACAGATGCTGAGCGCTCGTGCTCCTCGGTGGCAGAAGCGGGACGTGTCCACAGAATAAGGGCCCAAAATGAGAGCGTTGTGAGGAGTAGACATTTGAAACTTGCAGAAATGGCATTTAGCTAATGATCTAGGGAAAAGCTTCCTTTGTTAATTTTTATTTATTTTTCATTTCTATTTTTTTAAATTATGAAAGTATGATAACACATTTACAAGAAACTTGGAAAATACAGAAGAAGGTTACATATAGTTCCACTATATATTACAATTTTTAAGTAAATAAATTGAGATTTTTAGTTGGACTTTCAATATCAAACTCTCAAAAATTAATAGAATGAATATACAGAGACATAGCAGAATATAGTAGACTTAAAAAGCGCTGTGAACCAATTCAGCATAATTAAGATGTTGACAATTTTCACACAACAGTAGGATACATATTCTTTTTGTAAAATTTTTCTGTTTTTGTTTTTTTTTTGCTTACTTTTATTTAGTCTTCCTTTCTCCTTTCTTCCCTCCTTCCTCTCTTCACTCACAACCATCACCATCACATTTGCCGTTGCATCTGCTCTGACTCATTTGAAAGTGAGCGGATTACTTTCAGAGCAATGCTGTTTGGCTCAGAAACATATCAAGTCAAAGGGGCTGATCATGGCTATGGGCAGTTGCAAGTTTCTGTGTAATAATTATGAATCTGTCCATCAGGCATGTACCACTTTTGCATTGCTGGCCCCAGTGCCTGTTAACTGGACCGGGCCTGCATTTGAGCATCTCCCACAGCTCTTAGGCAATCGTGAATGTGACTGCTGGCCATCCATTGGGCATGATTTCTAAGACGTATATTAAGAAGGAGGAACTTGTAACTTGATCTGATTTAAATCAGCAGTTTTCTGGTAATTTGGCAATATACACCACTTGACTGGAATTCCTTGGTTATTGTCACTCATTCAATTTATAAATCATTTTCCTTTTGGAATCCGTAGCTGTGTTTCAGCCACCCACTACTGATGGTCCTTTTCCTTCATACATTTATTAGCTCATAAGGCTACTGGAGGTGAGGCGATGTATTCTCTTTCTCTTCCACGTGCTTCATGGTGTTCTGCCCAGTGTTAGCGTGACGATTCTGGAGAGCTGGGATCTGTACGTGCTTAGAGTCTCAACACGCTGTTTCCAACAGCGAGCGCTCAGCCAGCGCACACGGAAAGAATACGTGGGCAGATGAATAGATGATAAATACTGAGTAATTGGTGTTTTTGCTTGATTGGCAAGTCTTGTGTTAGAATATAACTACTAAAGTTTTCATTGTTGTTGTTTTTTACAATTTGTAATTGAAATAACCCCCTATTACTTCCTAGCTTGGGATTCAGGAAACTAGTATATTGTAGGCACGTTGAGACTTTTTCAGTTTAAGCATTTAGCTAAACTTAAGGGATAGTGTGTGGAAATAAACTTAAGGGCTAGTGCGTTGGGTAACTCTAGTGAATTCCCCACTGAATGCCTGAAATCTCTTTGATAACTAAGTGGCAGATAAACGAATGTGTCTAAAAAGAATTTCAATTTTCTACAATGGTTAAAAATGAGGTACTCTGTTTTAAGTTAGTTTTCTCATTATGACAATGCTATTATTAACTTTGTTTTCTCATTAATAGAGTTTTATGTTCCATGGAGTATTTTCCAGTTTTCCCTTGATAATTTTTATTTTTGGCTGTGATTATGAAAGCAATCAAAGTTCTTTGTAGAAAACGTTGGGTGAAAAAGAAAGAACAATACAAAAGAAAGATACCTACACTGCCCAGATAAAACTGCTGTTAATTTCTTGGTAAATTTTCTGTATGAGGTTCAATTCCTGGGTTGGGAAGACCTCCTGGAGAAGGATATGGCAACCTACTCCAGTTTCTTGCCTGGGAAATCCCATGGACAAAGAAGCCTAGTGGGCTATAGCAAAAGAGTCCGACACAACTTAGCAACTAAAACAATATCACTCAAGGTAAGGAGCCAGAATGATTTTGTTCATTTTTATGTAACCTTGCTTATAGAAGATGCTTAAAATACATCTGATGCATGGATAGAAATCAATATTCTTTCTGTACAGATGACAGAATGCCATGAGAGGTTTATATTCACACGAGGATTCTCTGAATGTAGAGGATATATTGCACATAAGGGGTAATGAATAAAGTAGATGGGAGAGGTTCAGATTTCAGTTCTGCTAAATGGAGATACTTTCCAACCAGAGAGCTGATATGCCCTCACTGGCCCCACGCTCCAGCCCATCTCAGTTTCCTGTCAGGCACAGAGCAGGAAAGTAAGTGAGATCCAGCTCTCTGATGATGACCAACCCTTGGCGTTTGTGGACCCGGGCTCCATTCCTGGTTTAATGGGCCATCACAGCTGGTCACCGGCTCTTGAGAATCTCTGGCTGTTATAGACTGTCTACTGTGTAACTCACATCAGCACTGCCCCTCTGACTGTCTTCTTTCTTGTCCTGGAGTAAGTGGGGAGCCTGGTGTGGTGGCTTCAGTGTGGGATGTGTGTATGTGTGTTCAGTCACTCAGTCAGGTCTGACTTTTCGTGACCCCATGGACTGTAACCCGCCAGTCTCCTCTGCCCATGGGATTTCTCAGGCAAGAATACTGGAGTGGCTTACCATTTCCTTCTCCAGGGGATCTTCCAGGCCCAGGGATAGAACCTGAGTCTCCTGCACCTCCTGCATTGCAGGCAGATTCTTTACTGCTGAGCTAGCTTCTCAAGCCCCCATCCCCAGCCCACCGCCCCAGTGTGGGATATCCATCCTCAAAGACTCATAGAAAAGATTCATTCTAAAAAAAGACAAGATGCTTTCTCAGCATTATCATTTTCTCTCCCCCTCTCTTTTTTAAAAATTTATTTGTGTCTAACCTTCAGTATCACCTTACACATAAATTACTTACCAGCAATTGCTTGGATGTCATCAACTAATTTTATTTATTCCATTCCATTGACACTTCAGTATTTAAGTACCTTCTTACAAATAAGAGGCTAGAACAAATCCACCCCAGTTCCCTATTGGGAGTTACATGTTAATAAAATCTTCAACCAAATGTAAATGCAATTGCTACCGCTGTAATTGCCTTGATTGAGCTGTCCACGGTGCCGTGACATTGTTTATTAGAAGGAGGACAGGAAGGGTCCGGCAGCAGGGAAAGCACACAGATGCCCTGAGATACTGCGGGACAAAAAGCCTTGGCAGGTGAAGCACAGACGGAAGGGAGGTGAGGTGTGCTGCGACTGGGGTGATGATCAGGGCTAGAGTGTTCAAAGCCTCGTAGCGTGAATTAGGAGTTTGATCTTTTATCCTAAGAAGAATGAAACGCCACTGAAAAAAAATTAAGTACAGGGTGACATTTGATTTTTAAAAATACTATTATAGAAAATTTCAAACATATTAAGAAAATAAACTTGTGCACCCATCAGCTAATATTTTTCGACTCATGGTCAATCATGTTTCATCCGTAACCCAATCCATATTTCCTACGTCTCATTACATTTATTTTAAAGTAAATCCCAAATATTGTATTATTATGTCACTAAGCATATCTCTGCTTCCCAGGTGGCTCAGTGGTAAAGAATCCACCTGTCAATGCAAGATGTGGGTTTGATCTCTGGGTTGGGAAGATCCCCTGGAGAAGGAAATAGCAATCCACTCAGTATTCTTGCCTGGGAAATCCCATGGACAGTGGAGCTGGTGGGTCACAAAAGAGTCGACTTACTGATGAAATGACACCAATAAGCATATCCTAAAAGTCAAGGGGTCTTTTTCCAGAAATAACCACAAAAACCTAAAAAAGAACAATGACTCGTATTTCATAGTATCATGAAATGTCCAGGCAGTGTCCAAGTTCCCCTGTGATATTACGCATGCGTGGTGTGTGTGCCTGTGCGCCTGTGTGTTCATATGTGTGTTTGCGTGTGTACACAGTTTCTTCAAATCAAAGTCCAAATAAGACTTATCTATTGTGATTATTTCATCTACACCTTCTTCTACCACCTCTGTTTCACCTCTTGCAGTTTACCTTTAAGGGATCCGGGTTCTTTATGATGCTGCCTTCTCCACTGAGTGCTGGTCACTGCTTCTTCATGGTAGCTTTGAATGTTCCTCTGCTTTCACTATTTCTTGCAAATTGGTAGTTAGCGCTCTAGAGGCTTATTCCCTTGTAGATTCAATTTTTGACAGACTGACTCCATAGGTGGTGTTCTGACCTTCGAAAGGTACATAATTGTCTGTCTCCCCCTCTTTTCATGATATTAGCAGTCTTTGATGATCATTGTCAATTTCATTAATCTATCAGAGTCTTAAAAATAGTGATGTGTGAATTCTATCATTCTTTTCTTATTCAGTAAGTGGAATAGTCTATAAATAGAAATTTCCTTATCAGCCTCTTGGTTACCCTGAGGTCCAATCCATGCAAGAGAGAAGGAATAAATGCTTTCTTCTTTCCTTTACTTAACATTCTTTAATTTCTTTACATTTTATTTTAATTAATTTTTATTGGAGTATAGCTGCTTTACAATGTCATGTTGGTTTTTACTGCACAGCAACATGAATCAGCCATACATACACCTCCTTCCCTCCTGAACTTGCTCCCCATCCAGGCCACTGCGGGGCACTGAGCAGAGCTCCCTGTGCTGTGCGCTGCATCCTCGTCAGCATAAACAGTGCGTGCGTGTCGGCCCCAGCCTCCCAGTTCCTCCCACCCTCCTCTTTCCCCCTTGGTATCCATACATTTATTCTCTACCTCTGTGTCTCTATTTCTGCTTTGCAAATAAGATCATTTATACCATTTTTCTAGATTCCACATATTTGCATTAGTATACAATATTTGTTTTCTTTACTGCACTTAACATTCTTAAAATAATGAATTGGTTCCCTAAATCCCTGCAAATATAAGCAATGAGGATTTTTGTTTGATTTTATCTTTAGGATCAGTATAAACTCATGGATTTACATTCATTTGGATATTTTAATTCATTGTATTTATTATTCTTACTGATGCTCTGTACACCAAAAGATCTATCAGCATGAAGCCTTAGGACTTCTGAGGGTCCTCAGTGGAGGGCTGAAGGTAGGGCATGGATTAGCAGGACTTTGGATACGGAGGAAGGAAGGATACCAGAACCCTTTGGTTTTCTCTGTTAATTTGTGTCCTGAAATATCCATCTCATCCCAATTAAAGAATCTAAGAATGGTCTTGCCCAGAGAGGAGAGGGAGGCAGTTCTAAGTGTGGAAATGTCATAGGACAGGGTTATTGTAATTTGTCTTTTACGATGGGCAACTTACCAGTAACTTAATGACTTAAAAGGACATGCATGCTTTAAGTTTTATAGTTTCTGTGAGTCAGGGCTTCCCAGGTAGCCCCAAGGCAGGAGGCACAAGAGACATGGGTTGGATCTCTGGGCCAGGAAGATCCCTCAGAGAAGGGAGTGGCAAACCTCTCCAGTGTTCTTGCCTGGAGAATCCCGTGGACAGAGGAGCTGGTGGGCTCCAGTCCTTGTGGTCTCAACAAGCAGGGCATGACTGAAGCAACTTAGCGTGCATTCAGGAGTCAGGGGTCTGGGTGCCTTAGCTGGACCTTCTCTTCAGCTTCTCATTAGGCTGAAATCAAGGTGCTGACTGTGGCTGCCTTCCCATCTAAGGCTTGGGTCCTCTCCAAGCCCTGGTGAGTGGAAGAGTTCAGCTCCTCGCAGCTGTAGGACTGATGCCTGGAGCCCTTAGAGGCTGCCAGGTGCACCCTTGCACCTTCTCACAGCATCGAGTTTCTGCCCCGAGGCCGACACAAGACAGCCTGATGCTTCCAGTCTCTGACCGCTGGACCCCCCCAGGACAACCTCCCTTCTGATTAACTGGAAGTCAAGCAATTAGAGGGTTTTTATTAATTTATTTATTTTAATTGGAGGCTAATTACTTTACAGTATTGTGGTGGTTTTTGCCACACATTGACATGAGTCAGCCATGGGTGTGCATGTGTCCCCAGCCCGAACCCCCCCTCCCACCTCCCTCCCCATCCCATCCCTCAGGGTCATCCCAGTGCACCGGCCCTGAGTGCCCTGTTTCATGCATTGAACTTGGAATGGTCATCTTATACCTATAAAATCCTTTCACCTTTTCGATAACACACAAACCAATCAAGGGAGTGATCATGTCACATTTACAGAGGAGAGGACTGGATAAGACCATAACCCTTGGATGGTTGGATGGCATTATCAACTCAATGGAAGTGAATTTAAGCAAACTCTGGGAGATGGTTAAGGACCGGAAAGCCTGGAGTGCTGCAGTCCATGGGGTTGCAAAGAGTCAGACACGACTGAGCGACTGAACAAAAATAAGAACAGAACTTGTTGGGAATCATTTTAGGCTTCTGTCCTCCTCAGATATTTGTAGCTTTACTTGCTGTGTCCAAGGCATGTCCGTCTTTGGGCCTTAATTTCCCTGCCTAGAGGAGGAAGGACTTAGCTAGAGTATTCCTAAGTATCCTTGCCAACACGAACATTCAAGGAGCTTACTGAATGTCGGCTTTGTGGCTTGATATTAACACTTTCCCCCAAGTAAAAACAAGTCCCCAGATCAGCTGCTATAAAGAAACAGACTTGTAAATAATTAAATTAACTCTGGCTTCTACGAGTGGTTTTTACAGAGATCATAAGTCAGTCATTCAGTTTAAAAGACTTGACATGTTTAAATCTAGGTTTGCAGAATCCATAAATGTACCTCTTCAAGATAAAATTCTTGTTTTAATAGGACACATTCAAGCATTCTCTTTGTCTCACAGTTCATTCTAAAAATAAAAACATGAGAGCAGACCTTTTCATTGTTTTACAGAAGTAGACATGGATGCTACAGTGAGTAATTTTTAATAAGAGCAACAGCATAATTAGTAGGAACCCCGGTTGGATAAAATATCTGTTTAATTTAAGCAACTGGTATGTTACTTTTAAAATAATCAGATTAAAGTTAAATACAGTACTTGAAATTATTTCTATGTGTAATTTAGGATTCTATAAAATAAGAAAATAGAGTATTGAAGCATTTATAATAGAATCCTGGGGAGATTGCCCAAATCCAGCAGCTGCATCACAGGATGATATTGACTCCTGAGTTTTTTCCCATTCTGTTTTTAGCCTCTTGAATCAATGACAATGTAAACCAGAGCAGGACATGATCCAGGGGAGCAGGGATAATTTGTAGTAGGTCATGCAAACCGACCTGAGACAACTTGGCCAATTAAAAAAAAAAGATGCTTGTTGGTAGTTTTCAGTAACTGGAGGCAGGAAAAAGCTGTGCGTCCTAATCATACCTTTGCTGCAGGCGGCATATTAAAGTGAAAGCTGGGTCTTTCCCAGTGGCCCAGTGCTTCAGACTCTATGCTTCCAATGCAGGGGGCACAAGTTCGATCCCTGATCAGGGAACAAAGACTCCTCATGCCCTGTGGCATGGCCAATAAATAAAAAAGTGAAATAAAGTGTAAACAATTTCAGTCTGAATATCTGTCTATATCATTAGCAAAGCAGACACATAACAGGCCTGTGACTTGTCCCATAAACTCAGCAAAGTCCCAGCTCTCTTCTGGACCAGATTCTCAGCCTTGGCACTTCTGACGTTGTGGGTGGATTATGTTCTGTTGGGTGTGGGGAGACTGTCCTGTGCCGGTTAGGGTGTTTAGCGTCTTCCCTGGCCTTTACCTACCAGTTGCCACCCCAGGTCAGGACAACCAACATGCTATACACATTAACAGTAAGAAGTCAGTGGGTACCGGCAGGAGGAATAAGTGATTATGGAGGACATGGAAGGGCTTGGAGGGGAGGCTGGCTGTGGACAATTATGCTCAACAATGCTGTGATTTATTATATATATATATTCAGATGAGCAAAATAATATTTCTCATATATTTGGACAAAGTCCTGGCTCAGCTCCCAATCCCGGTGGAATCTCCTGAGCGATAAAAGCAATGGGAGCATCTGTGTCCACGTACCTGCACATTCTGCATCTTTGGATTCTGTCAAAATTTCCATCTACAGTTGGCTAATCTGAGGATACGGAGGGCTCGCTGTATTCATGACACTTTTTATTTAAGGGACCTGAGAATCTGTGGATTTTGGAGTCTTTTGGGGCTCCCGAAACCGGCCTCCCCCCATCCCCAGGCGCAACCCTGTTTGGTCTCTCGTCTTCGGTTCCTGACTCACTTCAGAGAATAGGTGAAGCGCTTGTCTTGTTATCCACAACAAGCCTGTTTCTATCACATTGCATGGATATTAATGAGGTGACTTTTGGAAAGCACCCAAGGAGAGGAACTGGTTGCCAGGGGAACCAAGTCTGCATAGAGGGTTGGAACTTTCAGTCACTTGTCCTGATTTCTGGGGAGGGGAAAGGGACTGGATGCGGAGTTCATCAATCATGCTTATGTAATAAAGCCTCTGTAATAGCCAAATGGAGGGGGTTCAGAGAGCTTCCAGGCTGGGGAACCAAACCACCGCCACCACGCGGGGCCAAGAGCTCCATGGTGCTGCTTGGAACCTCACCATGTGTATCTTTCATCGAGCTCCTGATTAGTATCTTCTAATATCCTTTGTAATAAATTGGTCATCTCTTGAGTAAATGGGTTTCCTGAGTTCTGTGAGCCATTCTAGCAAATCAATCAACCCCAAGGACAGGGGCTTGGGGACCTCTGATTTACAGCTAGTACGTCAGCAGCACGCGGACAAACTGGCCTTGCAGTCGGCGTCTGACATAGAGGGCGGTCTCGTGGGACCCAGCCTTTTATCCATGGAATTCGATGCTGTCTCTGCAGAGATACTATCAGGATTGAGATGAATTCTCAGACACACAAGAGTTACTTGCTGGTGTGAGGAAGTTTGCACACACACACACACACACACACACACACACACTCACATTAGATGTGGGTCCAAGAACCCCAAAGATGCTCTAAAGTAAGGCTCTACGTGTACGACTTGGACACTCGGTGGCTGTGAAGCAGATGGTGCCGCAGAATGATCAGCTGAGACAAATGAGTGTTCTGGGCTCCGAGTGTGCGCACAGCAATTCAAGGGGTTCAGTCAAGTGTCTGCTGTGTATTCTTGTATCAGGATTCCAAAGGCCCTTCATTTCTCAGGTCTTCATTCCTTGGTAGTTTACATTCCTGTGAAATAAGAATTTCCAAAGGGACCCAGGCCTTAAGCTCCTTCTCCAGGAAAATACTGCCTCAAATGACTCCTAATGTAGGTAGTGTTTTCTGAGCAATTTTACAAGTTCTTTTGCAAATTAGTGCAGGGAATCTGTGTGTACTCTGGGCCCAACATCTGAAGACAGTCTCAGGGGGGCTGGATTCCGAGGGCGCTAAAAGCCAAGTAATCCTTGGTATCCTATTCTGAAGGTGCTCACAGGTGGAACTTGCTCTTTGTAAACACTGTGAATGCTGATGATCAAATGTCACTAAACAACCACGCTGCAAAAAGCCACTCAGTGCTGTGTTCACTTCATTCTCTATTTGTTGTTGACACTTCTTTAAAAAAAAAAAGTAATTAAAAATATATACAATCAAGGGGCATAACATTGTCAGTAATATCCCTCATGGGATAACATGAATGGCCACTTCTTATCTCTCTTGACATTCAAGGAACTGACAGATTAAGTAGACTGATACAGTCAAGGCAATTAATTAAACTGACAGGTACATATTCCAATGTGAACCCTCAATAAGCTATAATACATTTCAGTTGAATTCAGCAAATATATATATTCAAAAGCAGAAATAATACTTTGCCAACAAAGGTCCGTCTAGTCAAGGCTATGGTTTTTCCAAGTGGTCATGTATGAATGTGAGAGTTGGACTGTGAAGAAAGCTGAGCACCGAAGAATTGATGCTTTTGAACTGTGGTGTTGGAGAAGACTCTTGAGAGTCCCTTGGACTGCCAGGAGATCCAACCAGTCCATTCTGAAGGAGATGGGTCCTGGGTATTCTTTGGAAGGACTGATGCTGAAGCTGAAACTCCAGTACTTTGGCCACCTCATGCGAAGAGTTGACTCATTGGAAAAGACTCTGATACTGGGAGGGATTGGGGGCAGGAGGAGATGGGGACGACAGAGGATGAGATAGCGGGATGGCGTCACCGACTCAATGGACATGCGTTTGGGTGAACTCTGGGTGTTGGTGATAGACAGGGAGGCCTGGTGTGCTGCAATTCATGGAGTCTCAAAGAGTCGGACATGACTGAGCGACTGAACTGAACTGAACTGAACTGATCATGTGCATGCTTGCTTAGTCGATCCATCATGTCTGACTCTTTGCAACCCCATGGGCTGTATCCTGTCAGACTCCTCTGTCCGTGGAGTTTTCCAGGCAAGAACATGGGAGTGGTTTGCCATTTCTTCCAGGGGATTTCCCTGACCCAGGGTCATATGCATGTCTCCTGCATGGCATGAGGATGCTTTACCACTAGGGCCACCTGGGAAACCCTCAGTTTTGCTTAGCCTGATGCTTTTGAGATTCATTCATCCACATTATTTTGAGTGTCAGTAACAGTTCATTCATTTTTATGAATGAATGTCCCCCAAACATTCTGTTGAGCATGTGGCCATGCTCTCCTCCTCTGTGTCTTAATAAATAAGGCAGAGTTGTTATATACCTGGGGGATTCAAAGACCTGAAAGGGGGGCTCAACAGAAAGGAGTCTGTCAGTCTTCAGGACCTGCCGTGATCGGGCATGTTTTCCTGCTCTGATCTGATTGGGCCCTGCACTCAGTCCTGTTGCTCTGCTCTCCAAGCCCAGTCATTCGGCCACAACCCACGGTGGTAAAGGACGGACACACAAGCTAAAGCTCTGTGACAGCCTGAACCAGAGAGAAGTTAACTGCCCCTGAGGCTCCTTGATAATATGTCATTCCAGTAAGAAAGTTTTATAACTTATGGTGAACAACGGAATCCATTAAATCGTCACTACTGGAAAATGTACATACAAGACAAAGAAGCTGACACAAGAGGCACCTGCTGGAGCTCCGCACAGTCCAGTGACCCTGGGCTCCCCTCTGAGTCTCCAGGGCCCAAACGACTGTGTCCTCGGGCATCTCCCTCTCCTGTAGATGCCTGCCACAATCCTCTGCAACTGAGAGCAAGAGAGGATGCCAAAGTCTTTTAGGGCAGTGTGAGATGGTGTGGGCATTAGCAGTGGCTGAGAAACCAGTTGCCCGAGTGCACAGGGCACGATAATCAAACAGTCATCATGAGGGTAAACGTCACACAGTGGGCCAGAGGAAGATGCCAGTGTGTGGATAAATTGGGCTCAAATTAGAGAATTCTTGAAAGCAAGTAAGGAGCTCATATTTAATTTTATAGGCACTAGGGAGTCATTGTGAGCACAGGATTGTCAGCTGAATAGCCCTTGAGGACAAATAATTTGGCAGAAAACCACATTGTGAGAAGGGAAGGGCAGGGCTGTGCTAAAATCTGAGTTCCAATGACACACGGGCTTAGAAGGAAGATGTGATTTCACTTCTCCTTGGAAGAATTTCTTTGGTTCCTTTTCTTCCTGGTGTGTCTGTATGTGTGTGTAATGGACCTAAAACCAGCTGCTCTGCAGGTTTTAAGCATAATTAACCTCACTGTGTTCAGACCTTTAAGTGTGCTATATTCTAGACCTTACACCAAGGCACAAATAAACCCGATTAGGCCAGTAATAGCTTTGGATTAAATTGTATTAACTACTAAAAGAGCAGAATTTATACATATTCAGCATGTTTAACCCTTGTTGTAGAGAAAACCCCAAAACACTAACTGGATATTAAAACCCATGAGAAAGCAAATCTGCATAATATGTATCATCAAATTGCTTTTACGTTGAGATTGGGAGAGGTTGCAGGTAGTGAAATTATTATAGGAACAAAATGTGCCAAAGACATTTCAAATCAGCACATGAGAATCAGGATAAAACCAGTTTCTTGGTTTGGTGGCAGCAGCAACATGTCTTATGATAAACTGTAATGGAAGTAAGAGACTCTTACACGTCCCCTTTTGTCTCCCCAGGAGGTGGAGCAGTGGAATGTGGGAACCAAACTAGGCGCTTTACACGCGGGACAGCCCTGTCACCAGCAGAGTGAGTGGAATTTTAGGGAAAAAGAAGGAACTGAGAATGTTTTCCACACTTGCTTCTTTTTGCATCATCATAACTTTGTTCTGAATCTGCCTCCAGAGTGAAAGGAACTTGAAATAGAATGCCGGCTCTGTTTCTCGTCATTGTCTCCACGTGAAAGCCGCTCACTCGTGTCTGACTCTTTGCGACTTGAAATAGAATGCCGACTCTGTTTCTCGTCATTGTCTCCACGTGAAAGCCGCTCACTCGTGTCTGACTCTTTGCGACCCCATGGAGTATACAGTCCATGGAATTCTCCAGGCCAGAATGCTGGAGTGGGTAGCCTCTCCCTTTCCAGGGGATCCTCCCGACCCAAGAATTGAACTGGGGTCTCCTGCATTGCAGGCAGATTCTTTACCAACTGAGTTGGAGGGAAGCCCTTATTATCCCTATGATCATATATCTCTGAGTGTTTTACTCATGTTCTTTGTTGCAAGAATTACCATGAAACATGAGGTGTGTGATTCAAATATAAATATGAATTTATATATGGAAGAATCACTAATAATACAAGATAGCATAGTATTAAACATTTTCTGTAAATAACATGTGTATTTTAAGAAAAATGGGTGAGGTATTTTTTCAGTAGAATCTCATAGGAATGGTGATCATGGACCATAGGAAACAATATCATCTCCAGAGGTCAGAACTCAGCATCTTTTAATAAAACGTCCAGCTCTGATGTATGAGGGTGATTCAAGATCTAAGTTCAGAAGTTTGAAGTGAAGTGAAGTCCCTCAGTCGTGTGCGACTCTTTGCGACTCCATGGACTGTAGCCCACCAGGCTCCTCCATCAGTGGGGTTTTCCAGGCAAGAATACTGGAGTGGGTTGCCATTTCCTTCTCTAGGGGATCTTCCCGACCCAGGGATTGAACCCAGGTCTCCCACATTGCAGGCAGACACTTTACCACCTGAGACACCAGGGAAGTTCCCATCAAGGAGTTTAATTAGTGCTTTTTATAATATGCTATTGTTTCTTTGGGGGCAAGAGGCAGTGCCGAGTATTGCTTGATATTAGGCTGTCTTTCTAATGAGTCCTGTGTGCATGACCCCCAGTAACTGGTTTAATTTTTCTGAATGTTGATTTCCTCATTCATAAGCTGGCAATAATAATGGTATCATCCAGGTCCAGCTCATGGACTTTCTGTGACACATAATGAGATAGTGAAAAATAAGCAAAGTGCCTAGAGCTTAGTATGCGCTCAATAAATATGCATCATCACCATAACAAGAATTTGTTAGTGTTAAACTTGGTCACATGTTAAAAGGTTGGGAAGAGAGTTCATCTACATGAAGTGATATCCAGTTAGACAAGATATTTTGGGGCTCAGACGTCACTCATTCAGACACTTAGATTTGTCCAGTTTTGTACAAGGACAAATAATGGAGTATTAAATATCTTAGTAGGTATCTTAATGTATCTCAAGGCATATTTCTGTAGGATAGTTTGATGACATCAAAAGTTGGGGGCCAAATATTTATAAACTTTATATTAGACTCCTGTTTTGTGTTAGGTGCAGATGAGAAATTAAATGAAAATATTTGTATATTTTTTTTCCTAAATCAGTTATCACACTGCTAAATCCTGGGGCTTTAACATAATCCGCCTGCAATGCAGGAGACCCTGCTTCGATTCCTCAGTCAGGAAGATCCCCTGTAGAAGGGATAAGCTACCTACTCCAGTATTCCTGGGCTTCCCTGGTGGCTCAGATGGTAAAGAATCTGCCTGCAATGTGGTAGACCTGGGTTCAATTCCTGGGTTGGGAAGATTCCCCTGGAGAAAGAAATGGCTACCCACTCTAGTATTCTGGCCTGGAGAATTCCATGGACAGAGGAGCCCGGCAAGCTGCAGTCCAAGGGATGACAGAGAGTCAAACGCGAGTGACTTGTTGGGTGACTTTAACATAATGTACACTGATTCTAGTAAGCTAAGTTCTTTTTCCTTATCAAAATAATTTTGCATGCTTCTCCTATAATTCCTCTTTCAGTTGAACTTTAAAATCAATCTCTCAAGTTCTAAAAGACATACCATGGGGGCTTTATGGGAATCTTGTTGAATTAACATTGGTAAAATTAATCATTAACTTTGGAAGAATGCACAGACTTGCAGGATTGAGCTTCTCATCTTAAGCTTTATGGTTTCTTCTTAAACAGCCTTGAACTTTTAAATTAAGTTTATTCCTGGATATTTGATATGCAAATATTATCTTTTCTATAAGAAAATTTAATTGATTAAAAAAAGCATATAGGAAAGACATTGATTTTTTTAAATGTTATTAACCTTTAAGTTAGAACAATAAAGATATCAAACATCCAGATGAAATCTGCAATGTCTAAGGACACTGTGATCAGTATCTCCTTTAAGTCCCAGTTCAGGATGGCGTGTGCTCACCTCCTCCTGTGAGAGCATGAAATAGCAACTAGCTGTTGAGCAACCATCATCAGGAGGATGCTGGAGCCTGCCAATAAAAGATACCCCTTGTCCAAAGACAAAGACTGTGTCTTGTCTTGAACTTCCACCAGGGAGGGAGTGCAACCCCACCCATCAGGAGATAATTGAATTAAAGCTTTACTGAGCAAGACCGTACTCACCAAAGCAAGACCCAGTTTTTCCCATTCCAGTCCCTCCCATGAAGAGGCTTACACAGGCCTCTTAGCCTCATCCGTCAGAGGGCAGACAGAAGAAGCACAGTCTCACAGTGGCTAAAACAAAAACCATATTATAGAAAGTTAATCACAATGAAAAGCAGAACGTTAAGTCCCACATGAAGGGACAAGATAAAATCCCAGAAAAACAACTAAATGAGGTAGAGATAGGAACCTTCCAGAAAAAAAGAAAGAAAGAATATCAGAATAATGATTGTGAAGGTGATCCAGGATCTCGGGAAAAGAATGAAGGCAAAGATTGAGAAGATGCAGGAAATGTTTACCAAAGACCTAGAAGAACCAAAGAGCAAACAAACAGAGACGAATAATACATTAGAAGGAATCAGTAGCAGAATAACTGAGGCAGAAGAAGGGATAACTGAGCTGGAGGACAGAATGGTGGAAATCTCTGCTGCAGAATAGAATATAGAAAAAAAATGCAAAGAAATGAAGACAGCCTAAGAGGCCTCTGGGACAACAGTAAATGCACCAACATTCCCATGAAAGGGGTCCCGGAAGGAGAAGAGAAAGAGAAGGACTTGAGAAAATATTTGAAGAGATAACAGCTGAAAAATTCCTGAACATGGGAAAGGAAATAGTCAACCAAGTCCAGGAAGCACAGAGAATCCCAGGCAGGATAAACCCAAGGAGGAACATACCAAAACACATAGGAATCAAACTGACAAAACATAAAGGCAGAGATGAGATATTAAAAGCGGCAAGGGAAAAATGACAAATAACAAACAAGGGCTGATTTCTCAACAGAAACTCTACAAGCCAGAAGGGAATGGCATGATATACTCAAAGTGAAGAAAGGGAAGAACCCACAACCAAGAATACTGTACCCAGCAAGACTCTCCTTCTGATTTGATGGAGAAATCAAAAGCTTTCCAGACAAACAAAAGAATTCAGCACCACAAACCAGCTTTATAACAAATGCTAAAGGAACTTCCCTAGACAGGAAACACAGAGAAGGAAAAGCCCTACCAACAGAAAATAAACTCCAAACAATTTAGAGAGCATTAATAGGATCATACACATTGATAATTACCTTAAATGTAAATGGAGTCAAAGCACCAACCCAAAGACAGACTGGCTGGTGGATGAACACATGTACTCACCACCTCTCTCTGCTTGATCCACCACCCCCACCACCGCCACCAAAATTGTATGTAATTATTTTATGTTGTTAAGTTAAGCATGTTCACATTGTGGCTTGCAGCTGTCTTTTTATTTTTTGTCTGGCTGTTGATTGTGAAAACTGATAGATATCTTTTACTATTGTGATTATGTAACTATTACTCACTTAATACCATTGAATCATGATCGGTCAACAGAAAAGTAATAGAGCTCCATATCACCAAAACTAGGATCTAATAGAAAAACCCGTAATCACTTTTTTAAAATCCAGATGCATATCAGAATTATCTTGAATTTTTTTGAAAAATACAAATGCTCAGTATTGTTTTTTTTTCTCCAGAGCTCGAAATATGTTTCTAATGAGCAGTCATCTTTAAAGACAACTGGGCTACATAATTTTTACTCTTGTTTAGTTTGTTTCACTTTTTCTATTTCATATTCAGTGGTCCCATTTCATTTAATTCATGCTCTCCAATATTTCCGTCTCTTCTTTTTTTTTTCTTGATGTTCTTTCTCAAGCCTTTTGTAGCTTTTCTACTACAGGTTTTGTGTGTGTGTGTGTGTGTGTGTGTGTGTATATATATATAATGTGTACATTTTAGAAAACTTTTAAATTTTTGCCTAACTAAAATTTTTATGACATTTTGATGACTTAGTATAAATAAAATGCTAGATTTCTAATTAAAAAATAGATATGCAACAAGCAACAAAGATTTATTGTATAGCATGGGGAACCAGAGTAAGTATCTTGCAATAACCTATGATGGACAATAATTTCAAAAGTTAAAAAAGTCTCATTTAATCTTCACAGATGTTTTGTCAGATTTAATCATTTCAAAGCTCATATTTTACCTATAAAAGATGTGAAGCTTAAAGAAATTATCAAATGCCAAGTCACACATTTGACTAGGGTGGAGAGGGTGTGGACCATGTTTTTAACCTCTGCTCTCTATTATCTTCTTTTTTTAATTTAAAAAAAAGATTGATGTAGAATTAACTTAGAATGTTGTGCTTATTTATTTACTTCTCATTTTCGGCTGTACCCTGTGGCATGTGGAATCTCAGTTCCCAACCAGGGACTGAACCTGCAACTCTCGCATTGACAGGCAGAGTCTCCAGTCCCTGGACCACCAGAGAAGTCCCTGTTGTTTCATGTAGGACATGAAGATCATTGCTAAGAAATTCAACTAGATTGCCATCAGTTAGAAAACTGATATTTTCTAACAAACTGGTCGTTTATTCTTATAGATAGTTCATTTTTGTCAATTAACCTTCAAATATTTCTCAATTTTTTCCCTGCTTTTTCACTCTTGAGGAAACCTTTTTATCATTGTTTTGGGGTGTGGGCTGCAGCCAGCCCACTCTTGTAGACCACAGGTTAAGTGGGGCTTACTGGATGCTGATTTAGCTGCTATTTCGAAATTCTTTAGTTAAAAGTATCTCTGTTCCTAAACCCATAGTCCCTGCAAGAAGTGTTGGTTCTATCCAAAGCAAAAAAGTTTCTCTTCAGACATGTATCCACAACAGGATGGAGTTTAGGGAGGAGAGAGGTTAAGTCAGTGGAGTGTACATCACAATGCATAGGATTTTAATGGAGACAGGTAGACTGCTCAGAAAACACTAATCTTTAGAAAGAATGAGTTACAGCAACCCTGTGAAACAAAAACACACGTGCTCTGGCGGATGCAGTTTTCAGAGGTGCTTATTTGTCTTGTGTTTGTATCACCCTGTCTTGTATTTCATATAGAGTCACTATCTGACCTATTTAAACCATCTGCTATTTCCTTGTGTTCAGCTGAGGGTTTTAAAAGACTCCTGAGTCCCATCTCAGGTCTGGACTCAGGATCGCTGGGAGATGACTCCCATGCTAATGTTTAAAACCCTCTGGCTTTAGAATTGCTAGCTCAACCTAGATTAAAAAACCAGGGGGCACTTAATTGCCACTTAGAGAGTTCTCAACTTCTCTTGGTAATGTTTAATTAAACATCTTTTTTTTTTTCCTGAATAATGTCCCACCCCTTAGTCAACTTTATAAAAATTTATTATGCATGGATTAAGGTACAAGATTCTAGAACTAGAGCGATTTCTACTACTTGACAAACAGAATGTAGAGCTTTAACATGACTTGTGGCAAATAATGAAAAAACAAAAACAAAGCCCATGCCTTGATTTTCTTGCTACAAGCGCAAATACCCTGCCTTCAGTACCTCTGCAATGGGGAAACTCTGCAGAGTCAAGTCCGGTCTGCCGCCCCCTAGCTTAGGTGGTAAAGCATCCGCCTGCAATGCAGGAGACCTGGGTTCAACCACTGGGTCAGAAAGATCCCCTGGAGGAGGAAACAGCAACCCACACCAGTATTCTTGCCTGGAAAATTCCATGGACAGGGGAGCCTGGAGGGGTATAATCCATGGGATCACAAAGAGTCAGACACGACTGAGGGAGTAACACAAAAAGTTCAGTCTGATCCTAGCCCTGGATCAGTTCAAAAGGGTTTCCTTAACAGGGTTGTACTGAAAATCCTGAGATGAGCAATCATGGACAACAAGAGCCTGTTCTGGTCTCGGCTAAAGAATGGCTTTACAGGACTTCCCTGGAGGCCCTGGAGAGCACAGGGAACTATACTCAATATCTTGTCCTGACCTATACTGGAAAAGAATGTGAAAAGGAATAGATTTTATATGTATGTTTTATATATATATGGGCTTCCCTGATGGCTCAGTGAGTAAAGAATCCACAAGAATCCACCCTGCGGTGAGGACTTCTCCCCACCCCCCCACCCCCCACCGATGCAGGGTCAGTTCCTGGTCAGGGAGCAAAGAAAAAAAAAAAAGAATGGCTTTACAATTTGAGAGAAACTGGCTAGGGGTTGGTGATTTAGTCATCGCTTCCTAAAGGTGGCCAATAAGACTGTTAGCGGCACGGCCTCGGTAACAAAACTGCACAGTGCTCGTGCATTTTCACCACCCATGCCGTTGCTGGAAGGGCTCTGATCTATTTTGGTTTACTCATTTAATAGGGGCTAGTTAACCCCCCAACTGTCACTCAAATCTGTTCAGCTCTCTCCAGATCAGTGGGTCCTACTCTGTCTAAACGCCAGCATCTCTCACCTGACCAGATCATGGACTTCCAGCTCATCTTGCTTCCACGCAGCACGTTCTGTCCTGCACGCACTCTGGCATCCATCTCTAAATAGCAGCCAGAATGATCTTTTCAAAAGACAGGCTTTTTCAGTGCTATGTATAAAACAGATTAACAGCAAGGACCTACTGTAGAGCACAGGGAGCTATACTCAATATCTTGTCCTGACCTATACTGGAAAAGAATGTGAAAAGGAATAGATTTTATATGTATGTTTTATATATATATGGGCTTCCCTGATGGCTCAGTGAGTAAAGAATCCACAAGAATCCACCTGCAATGCAGGCGACAAAGGAGATGCGAGTTCAATCCCTGGATCAGGAAGATACCCTGGAGGAGGAAATGACAACCCACTCCAGTATTTTTGCCTAGAAAATTCCATGGACAGAAGAGCCTGATGGGCTACAATCCAAGGGGTCCCAAAGAGTCAGACATGACTGAGAACACGGTGCATACACACACACACACACACACACACAGACACACAGACACACACACACAGAGACACACAGACAGACAGACAGACACACACACACACACACAGAGACACACACACAGACAGACAGACACACACACAGACACACATACAGACACACACACACACACACACAGACACACATACAGACACACACACACACAAAGACACACACACAGACACACACACACACAGAAACACACACACACACACACAAAACTGAATCACTTTGCTGTACACCTGAAACATTGTAAATCAACTACAACTTTTAAAAAGAAGTCTTTTTTTTGGTAAACTGTTTTTTAAACAAAAATATATTTGCTGCACAATATTATATAAATTACAGGTGTACAATATAGATTCACATTTTTAAAGGTTACACTTCATTTACAGTTATTATAAAAACAGTGGCTATATTCTCTGATTTACAATATATTTTTACAGCTTATTTTATACCTAACTGAGGGACTGAACTGAGGGAGGGAAGTAGGAGGTTCAAAACACAGCCTTTGGAAGCTCGTCCACCATTTCCTATCTTAGGCCAAAGATCAAAATCCTTAATCTGATCTATAAATCACTGCTAGGCTTGGCAGTTCAACAATTTCATTTTCCAATATAAATACCCCCACCTCTCACCCCTTCTCCTAGTTAACTGGTAGTCATTCTACTGATCTTCACCTGGAAATCACTTTCTCCAAGAAGCTTGAGACAAAGGTCACTCTTTCATCGTATACAATCACAGCGCCTTAACATATGCACTGGTCATAGCAAACACCCTCTTCCAATAACACAAGAGAAGACTACACATGGACATCACCAGATGGTCAACACCAAAATCAGATTTATTATATTCTTTTCAGCCAAAGATGGAGAAGCTCTATACAGTCAACAAAAACAAGACCAGGAGCTGACTGTGGCTCAGACCATGAACTCCTTATTGCCAAATTCAGACTTAAATTGAAGAAAGTAGAGAAAACCGCTAGACCATTCAGGTATGACCTAAATCAAATCCCTTATGATTATACAGTGGAAGTGAGAAAGAGATTTAAGGGCCTAGATCTGATAGATAGAGTGCCGGGGTCCAGCCCCGGCTGATCCAGGGTATTCGAAGACGGCGTCGGCGAGGGTAAGGATACAATAGCTTCAATTAGATATTAATTAAAGATATAAAGAGTAATAGAATGAGGATAGCTCAGTAGGAAAATTCAGTGGAGAAAAGAGGCCGAGTAGCTTGGTTTACGCGGGAGACCAATAAAACTTCAAGACAAGAAGTTTGCACCACTTACGTAGGCCGCAGGCGTCCTTCCGTTCTCCCGAAGGAGAGGAGACACTGAGGCCTCCCTGGTCGGATCTTAGAAGCCCAGGCATAATTAGCAAGCATGGCGGGTTCCGCGCTCCAGATGGAGACTCAGCCAGAAGTTGAAAGAGAGAGCGACATGGGGAGACCAAGTTTCAGTGAACAAGGCCCGCACTTTATTTTCCAAAGTAGTTTTTATACCTTAAGTTGTGCATAGAGGATAATGGGGGAAGGGGTGGAGTCATGCAAGGACAGCAGTTCCTGGTCCTAATCGAAGCCAGGCTTTCAAACTTATCATATGCAAAAGTTCAGGTGAATTACATCATCTTCTGGCCCGGAGGCCTGTTAACATTTTAAGAAACTTATCTTTCCCTAAAGGTGATTATTCCAAAGTCAGGCACCAGCCTCCAAAAAAGCATTGGACAAAGCTGCATTTTACATTTCTATACACCCATTATATCAATCAATACACTGCCAAGGACACAGTAGGTAAGGAGTATGGAGACTTAGCAGCAAACATTGGCCCAACAAGTGAAAAACCCTTCACCAATACAATTTCTAATCAATCTTTTAACTACTCAAAGGAATCTGTGTTTAGGCAGTTTAGAACATCTCCTGCCTCTCACAGTTGGGAGGCTCTGAACAATCACATGTGGCCGGAAAAACCTATTCAAGCAGGCTAGAGGATTTCCAAAGGAGTTTTTAGGTTGAAACACTGTCACACCCAGGAATTATTAACTGGAGCTGTAAGCTAACTCTTTTTTCAGAGAGAGGTAGTGGGGGACAGCCCCCCGTAAAGTCAGAGGTGTAGGTGAAAGCACAAAGCAGAAAGTAGGCAGACTCTGGTTTTGGGGGTAGATGCTCGAGAATTTCCAGGGGGACTCCTGAGGCTTGATCCCGCCTTTGCGTATGCCGAGCGTCCTTCCTCATGACCTTTGCCACGGGAGGAGTTCCTCACGCTGGATCCTGGCAGTGACAGACTTCCAGTTGAGCTATTCCAGATCCTGAAAGATGATGCTGTGGAAAGTGCTGCACTCAGCATGCAATATGCACTCAATATGCAATATGCCGGCTCCCGGCAATAGAGTGCCTGATGAACTATGGAATGAGGTTGGTGACATTGTACAGGAGACAGGGATCAAGACCATCCCCATGGAAAAGAAATGAAAAAAAGCAAAATGGCTGTCTGGGGAGGCCTTACAAATAGCTGTGAAAAGAAGAGAAGAAAAAAGCAAAGGAGAAAAGGAAAGATATAAGCATCTGAAGGCAGAGTTCCAAGGAATAGCAAGAAGAGATGAGAAAGCCTTCCTCAGTGATCAATGCAAAGAAATAGAGGAAAACAACAGAATGGGAAAGACTAGAGATCACTTCAAGAAAATTAGAGATACCAAGGGGACATTTCATGCAAAGATGGGCTCGATGAAGGACAGAAATGGTATGGACCTAACAGAAGTAGAAGATATTAAGAAGAGGTGGCAAGAATACACAGAAGAACTGTACAAAAAAGATCTTCACCACCCAGATAATCACAATGGTGTGATCACTGACCTAGAGCCAGACATCCTGGAATGTGAAGTCAAGTGGGCCTTAGAAAGCATCACTACGAACAAAGCTAGTGGAGGTGATGGAATTCCAGTTGAGCTATTTCAAATCCTGAAAGATGATGCTGTGAAAGTGCTACACACAATATGCCAGCAAATTTGGAAAACTCAGCAGTGGCCACAGGACTGGAAAAGGTCAGTTTTCATTCCAATCCCAAAGAAAGGCAATGCCAAAGAATGCTCAAACTACCGCACAATTGCACTCATCTCACACGCTAGTAAAGTAATGCTCAAAATTCTCCAAGCCAGGCTTCAGCAATATGTGAACCGTGAACTTCCTGATGTTCAAGCTGGTTTTAGAAAAGACAGAGGAACCAGAGATCAAATTGCCAACATCCGCTGGATCATGGAAAAAGCAAGAGAGTTCCAGAAAAACATCTATTTCTGCTTTCTTGACTATGCCAAAGCCTTTGACTGTGTGGATCACAATAAACTGTGGGAAATTCTGAAAGAGATGGGAATCCCAGACCACCTGACCTGCCTCTTGAGAAATCTGTATGCAGGTCAGGAAGCAAAAGTTAGAACTGGACATGGAACAACAGACTGGTTCCAAATAGGGAAAGGAGTTTGTCAAGGCTGTATATTGTCACCCTGTTTATTTAACTTATATGCAGAGTACATTATGAGAAACGCTGGACTGGAAGAAACAGAAGCTGGAATCAAGATTGCCAGAAGAAATATCAATAACCTCAGATATGTAGATGACACCAGCCTTATGTCAGAAAGTGAAGAGGAACTAAAAAGCCTGTTGATGAAAGTGAAAGTGGAGAGTGAAAAAGTTGGCTTAAAGCTCAACATTCAGAAAACGAAGATCATGGCATCCGGTCCCATCACTTCATGGGAAATAGATGGGGAAACAGTGGAAACAGTGTCAGACTTTATTTTTCTGGGCTCCAAAATCACTACAGATGGTGATTGCAGCCATGAAATTAAAAGACACTTACTCCTTGGAAGGAAAGTTATGACCGGCCTAGATAGCATATTGAAAAGCAGAGACATTACTTTGCCAACAAAGGTTCATCTAGTCAAGGCTGTGGTTTTTCCTGTGGTCATGTATGGATGTGAGAGTTGGACTGTGAAGAAGGCTGAGCACTGAAGAATTGATGCTTTTGAACTGTGGTGTTGGAGAAGACTCTTGAGAGTCCGTTGGACTACAGGGAGATCCAACCAGTCCATTCTGAAGGGGATCAGCCCTGGGATTTCTTTGGAGGGAATGATGCTAAAGCTGAAACTCCAGTACTTTGGCCAGCTCATGGGAAGAGTTGACTCATTGGAAAAGACTCTGATGTTGGGAGCGATTGGGGGCAGGAGGAGAAGGGGACAACAGAGGATGAGATGGCTGGACGGCATCACTGACTCGATGGACGTGAGTCTGAGTGAACTCCGGGAGTTGGTGATGGACAGCGAAGCCTGGCGTGCTGCGATTCATGGGGTCGAGAAGAGTCGGACACGACTGAGCGACTGAACTAAACTGAACATCAACTTGTATTTAAACACTTATTCAAGTGACAATTTTTATTAATTGCAGTCTTGTGTGCTACACTGTAAGTCAATACCCTTTTAAAAATATTGTATCTTTGAAGAAGAATGGATACATGTATGTGTGTGGCTGAATCCCTTTGCTGTTCATCTGAAACTATCACAACATTGTTAGTCAGCTGTATGCCACTACTAAATGAGAAGTTTTAATTAAAATACTGTATTGTGGCACCTATCCATGTACATTTCTCAATTCATATTAGGTAAATGAACAAATAAATCTTCTACGCAAAAATATCTTATTTTTCTCCTAAAGATCATTTTTTTAAGGAAAAAAAAGTGTTTAACTCAGTTGAACTTTGATTTATGTGGATCTTTAGATTAATTTCCACATATAAAATATCTTTCATCATATTCCCTTATAAAGATAAAACTAGATTCAGGTCATTTCACCTCCAAAGTGCTGACCTGATCACCCGTTGTCGTCCTTTAGGGATGAGAGAGGCAGTAGTATCTCTAACTTGGAGTGCTTGGTGCACATCCTTTGTGATTTAAAAAATCCGAACATTTAATTGACTCCTAAATTTTCATGCTCACTCTTGTTTTTCTCTTTCTTGGAGGCAAAGCACTGCCTGTTCTATTACTTAATGGAAGGGCTCATCACAAGCTAATATTGAATAAATATTTTACCAAGGCACTTGCCACCACTGGCAGGTTTCTGATGTGCAGTTTGGTCCCACACGTGGCTAGAATGTCAGTCCTGGACTCTCCAGCACGGAGCTCTGTGGCCCTCAGTGACGACCCAGATGCTTCCTCCTCTGCCCGCCCCCGACACAAGCTGCACAGAGGCATGGAGGGCTGCCCTTCGCACGACTGCCAGTGAGGGCACAGGCATCCTGGCCTGGGGGATGTTTTTGGAATAAAATACACACAAATTGAGAACAGCTCTTACGTGGTCATTTTCTGCCCAGTCTGTTCCATGGAGCCCAGACGCGAACACGGGAGCGACGGCCGACAACGCAGGCCCACGCAGACCTGACGATCGGCCCCGGTTGCAAGCTGATTACTGCACCGCCGTGCACTTCTGTTGTCCACAGCTTGGGACTGGGACTGTGTTGTTGAGGGTTTCAAATCTTTTTCTATTTCCTTCTTCCCTCCTGTGTCGGAAAGAGATTATCCTGGACTGAGTTGAACAGGCAAAGACTTTATTCAAGACCGTCCTATTTCTGCTTTGCAAATAAATTCATCTGTACCATTCTTATTCATTGGAAGTACTGATGCTAACGCTGAAGTTCCAATACTTTGGCCACCTGATGCAAAGAGCCAACTCACTGGAAAGGACCCTGTTGCTGAAAAAAAATGAGGGCAGGAGGAGAAGGGGCGACAGAGGATGAGATGGTTGGATGGCATCACTGACTGCATGGACATGGGTCTGAAAAATATCCAGGAGATGGTGAAGGACAGGGAAGCCTGGCGTGCTGCAGTCCATGGGGTCGCAAGGGGTCAGACACGACTGAGAGACTGAACAGCAGCAGCACCACTTATCTGGATCCCACATTTATGCGTTTATACGCATTATCTGCCTTTCTCTTTCTGACTTACTTCGCCCTGTGAAACAGCCTCTGGGTCCATCCACATCTCTGCAAATGGCACAGTCTCGTTCCTTTCTATGACTGAGCTATGTTTACAATAATTAACGAGAATGGACCGTATGGCACAAGGAACTGTATTTGGTGCACAGTGGTGACCTAAATGGGAAGGAATCCAAAACGGAAGAGATGCACGTATCCACGTGGCTGGCACATGCCACTGTGCACAGAAACTGACCCAACGCTGTAAAAAGCAGCCATTGTTGTCCAGTATCTACGTCATGCCCGACTCTTTGTGACCCCATAAGCAGGGTCAGAAAGCACACCAGGCTCCCCTGTCCTTCACTGTCTCCCAGAGTTTGCTCAGATTCATGTCCATTGAGTCAGTGATGCCATCCGAACATCTCATCCTGTCATCCCCTTCTCCCCCTGCCCTCAATCTTCCCAGCATCAAGGTCTTTTCCAAGCATCAAGCATTCCAAGCATCAAGGTCTTTTCCAAGGAGTCAGGTGGCCAAAGTATTGGAGTTTCAGCTTCAGCACCAGTCCTTCCAATGAATATTCAGTGTTGATTTCCTTTAGGGTTGACTGGTTGCATCTCCTTGCAGTCCAAGGGACTCTCAAGTGTCTTCTCCAGCACCACAGTTCAAAAGCATCAATTCTTCACCACTCAGTTTTCTTTATGGTCCAACTCTCACATCCATACATGACCACTGGAAAAACCATAGCCTTGACTAGACGGACCTTTGTTGGCAAAGTAATGTCTCTCCTTTTTAATTCACTGTCTAGGTTTGTCATAGCTTTTCTTCCAAGGAGCAAGCATCTTTTAATTTCATGGCTTGGGTGACCATCCACAATGATTTTAGAGCCCAAGAAAATGAAATCTGACGTTGTTTCCACTTTTCCCCCATCTATTTGCCATGAAGTGATGGGATGGGATGCCATGATCTTAGTTTTTTGAGTGTTGAGTTTTAAGCCAGCATTTTCACTCTCCTCTTTCACCCTCATCAAGAGGCTCTTTAGTTCCCCTTCACTTTCTGCCATTAAAGTGATATCATCAGCATATCTGAGGTTGCTGATATTTCTCCCAGCAGTCTTAATTCCATCTTGTGAGTCATCCAGCCCAGCATTTCCTATGATGTACTCTGCATATAAGTTAAATAAACAGGATGACAATATACAACCTTGACGTACTCCTTTCACAATTTTGAACCAGTCCATTGTTCCAGGCCTGGTTCTAACTGTTGCTTCTTGTCATGCATACAGATTTCTCAGGAGGCAAGTAAGGTGGTCTGGTAGTCCCATCTCTTAAAGAATTTTCCACAGTTTGTTGTGATCCACATAGTCAAAGGCTTTAGCATAGTCAATGAAACAGAAATAGATATTTTTTTTAATTCCCTTGCTTTTTCTATGATCCAACAGATCTCTGGTTTCTCTGCCTTTTCTAATTCAGCTTGAACACCTGGAAGTTCTAAGTTCATGTACTATTGAAGCATAGCTTGGAGAATTTTGAGCATAATCTTGCTAGTGTGTGAGATGAGTGCAATTGTATGGTATTGTGAACATTGTTTGGCATTGCCTTTCTTTGATATTGAAATGAAAGGTGACCTTTTCCAGTCTTGTGGTCACTGCTGAATTTTCCAGATTTGCTGGCGTATTGAGTGCAGCACTTTAACAGCATCATCTTTTAGGATTTGAAATAGCTCAGCTGAAATTCCATCACCTCCACTAGCTTTATTGGTACTAATGCTTCTTAAGGCCCACTTGGCTTCACACTCCAGGATGTCTGCGTCTAGGTGAGTTACCACACCATCATGGTTATCTGGGTCGTGAAGATCTTTTTTGTACAGTTCTTCTGTGTACTCTTGCCTGGAGAGTCCCATGGATGGAGGAGCTTGGTGGGCTGCAGTCCACGGCGTCGCAAATAGTTGGACGCGACTGAGCAACCTCACTTTCACTTTCACTTTTCTGTGTATTCTTGCCACCTCTTCTTAAACCTTTCTGCTTCTGTTAGGTCCTTGCTGTTTTTGCCCTTTATTGTGCCTATATTTGCATGAAATATTCCCTAATTTTCTTAAAGAGATCTCTAGTCTTTCCCATTCTATTGCTTTCCTCTATTTCTTTGCATTGATCCATTAAGAAGACTTGCTTATCTGTCCTTACATTCATATCTCTGCATATGAATATCTCTGGAACTCTGCATTCAGTTGGCTGTATCTTTCCCTTTCTCCTCTGCTTTTCACTTCTCTTCTTTTCTCAGCTATTTGTAAGACCTTCTCAGACAACCACTTTGCCTTTTGCATTTCTTTCTCTTGGGGATGGTTTCGGTCAGCACATCCTATACAATGTGATGAACCTCCGACCATAGTTCTTCAGGCACTCTGTCTACCAGATCTAGTCCCTCGAATCTATACTATACTCCAATTATATAAAAAAAAGAAAGACCGTCCTGCTAAGGGAGAGATTGAACTCAACTCCATTGAAACCAAAAAGTGGAGAGTTTTTAAGTGCTGGACTGACGGTGATATGATGAAACCATCTGTGATTGGTCCTTATCTAAATTGGGCTCCTAATCCCCTACAGATACTGGCAGATAGGGGCCATATCTTCTTTTCTTTCTTTCTCTTTTTAAAAAGAATTCTGGTAGGAACAGTTGAGTTGAGATTTCTTAACAATTTAAGTGCTCAGTACAGTGTTTTAAACTCTGGACACAGTGTTGTGTAGCAGGTCTCTAGAAATTACTTGGGCTTCCCTTGTGGCTCAGCTGTACAAAAAAGAATCCACCTGCAGGGCAGGAGACCTGGGTTTGATCCCTGGCTTGGGAAGATCCCCTGGGGAAGGGAAAGGCTACCCACTCCAGTGTTCTGGCCTGGAGAATTCCACGGACCGTATAGCCCATGGGGTCGAAAGAGCTGGACAACGAAAGAGCTGAGCAACTTTCCCTCTCACGTTACATATCGGAAAGCTTAGGCCCCCACAGGCCCCGACAACCTCCGTCCTCCTGTCCTGCTCCACCAACTCACCATCCTTTGTTGCTGCTGTTCAGTCGCAAAGTTGTGCCTGATTCTTCTGTGATCCCATGGACTGTAGTCCGCTAGGCTCTCCTGTCCATAGGATTCCCTAGGCAAGAATACTGGGGTGGGTTGCCATTTCCTTCTATAGGAGATCTTCCCAACCCAGGGATCGAAACTGAGTCCCCTGCATTGACAGGCAGTCTCTTTCCCTCTGACACCAGGAAGCCCTAGGATGCCCGTGAGAGGCAGTATGTAGGATTGGGTCTCTGGTGAGCCTCAGCCTCAATCTTCACGACTGCATTTCAAAGGGATGGTGCCCAGGGCTTTGAGAAAGTCCTCCCTGGCTGTAAACCCGCAAGAGGATGGGAAAAGGTGGACGTCTCAAAGAGGCAGAGAAAGATTTACAACTGCAAGTTTTCTCAAGAAGATGTTCCAAGAGAAGGGAGGTTTGGGGGTCAAAGGGGCACTGTGGTCATAAAGAAACCTGTCAAAAGGACAGTCAGCCCGAGGGGAACGCTGACCGGCTGTGCTGGGAGGAGAGGGTGGAATGAGTTCAGAGAGCAGCATTGAAACGTATTCACTCCCTTGTGTTAAACAGCCAGCTGGTGGGCAGCGACGGCACAGCAGAGGGGACTCAGCCGGTGCCCTGTGGTGACCCAGAGGGGTGGGGAGGGCAGGAGGGGGCTCAGGAGGGCGGGGGCATGTGTGCACACGCAGCTGATTCACTCACTGCACAGCAGGGATGAGCACGACTGCGGACAGCAGTTATATTCCAATTAAAAAAATCTAACGCAGGAAAAAAAAGGAAGAGCAGCCATGCTAACCTTCCTCCTCTCTCTCCCTCCTTTCTTTCCTTCCATTTCGAATCCCAACAGTATTGGTTATACCAGAATAAGGCCTTGTCAAAGGACAATTCTACGAAATTGATTTTTATCTTTGGTGGCCCTGGGTCTTCACTGCTGCACGCGGGCTTCCTCTAGCTGCGGTGAGCGAGGCTCTCCTTGCTGGTCCCGGCGGGCTGCTCGCTGCGAGGGCTTCTGGTGGAGCACAGGCCCTGCAGGCCCGGGCTCGGGGGCTGTGGCGCGGGGCTTGGGCGCTCTGAGGCGAGTAGGATCTTCCCAGACCAAGGATGGAACGCTGTCCTCTGCTTTGGCAGGTGGGTTCCCATTCACTGTACCACCATCGGAATCCTGGAGAGTTTTATCTTATTTATTTTCTCCTATTTTTATTGTGATATTGTTAACATGTAACACTGTGTAAGTTTAAGGTACACAATGCAATGATTTGATAAATGTAAATGCTGGGAAAAGATCACTGCAATAAGTTTCGTGAATATCCATCACCTCACATACTTACAATTTTTTTCTTGTGATGAGAACTCTAAAGATCTACTCTCTTAGCAACTTTTAAATATCCAATACAGTATTGTAAACTATAACACCGTGCTGCGTATCACATCCCCAGAACTTGTTTATTTTGTAACTAGAAGCTGGTGCCTTTTGACCACCTTCATCCATTTCTCTCGCCCCTCATCCCCACCTCTGACAGCCACCAATCGGTTCTGTTTCTATGGGTTCATTTATTGAAGGTCTCATCTTAAAGGGTAGTTTTTAAAAGGTAAAATCATGATTTTCATACAGACATAAAAAGGTATATGTGTTAAAATTTTTATTGAGCTCAGTAATTAAATGAGGGAGCCAGGTAGATGGTAAAACTGATTCAAAGGGAACTAGAAATACCAGACATTTATAGGCCCTGAAGTGGGGCTGCAAACGGAGGTGCCACCAGCTTTTCCTGCAGGGGCAGAAGGTCTCGACTGGACTTTTACTGGACGGGATTTGCATTTCTCTACTTAGTAATTATTTTATAATACTGTAGCTGTTCTCTCCAATTTCCAGAGTTGTAAATAACCCTCATAGAATTGGGTAACCCATATGAGTTTGCTCAAGACATTACATTGCTTTCCGCTGAAGCACAATTATTTTCCTGTTGGTCTTCACTATCATGACATGTTTTTTCTCTTCATTTTTAAGCGTCTTTTCACACTCATGTACTGAGCACGAATTACGGGTCAGGCGTGCTGAGAAGGGGGCACCCCATGACAGAGGTCTTCTGCCCTCCTGGTGCTCAGCCAGGTTCACATGTGCTCACGAGTAACTCAGTTTTGAGGAAGACTGCTGTCTGATACAACAGGCGGGACCTAATGAAAAACTCTGGGTTCTTCTTAAAGTGATTTCTTAGCCTTGGGACTAACCCAGAGGGATGCCCAGAGGAGGTGGCAGCTTGTCAGTGGCTGGCTCCCCAAAGGTCACCAGTGCAAGCTGTTGATAAAACAAACTGAATTAACTGCTCACCCTGGTAAGAAGGAACACTCGCTCCCAAACTTTGGCAAAGTCCCCGAAAGGGGAAGTAAAGGTCAGAGTGAATTCCTTAACACCCTGCTCTTGCCATCTTGAATGTCTTAATGATTTTGAGGAAAGGGTACCATATTTTCTGTTTTGCTCTGAGTCCTGCAAATGTTGTAGCCAGCCCCATGGCTGTGTGTTGTGCTCCTGATATGGCAAAATGTTATAAGGTTGCAGATGAAGGGTTCATTAAATTTTTCTGGGAGGGAAAATGTGATAGACACAGTCAATCAAGTGAATCAGAGCCTAGTTTGCAGAGTGAATCAAAGTCAATGAATTGGGATTTTGAAGGGTAATATTTTAGTTCAAGCACGGCAGAAGAATGTACATGCAAATTCTATTCAATTCTGTCGTTTTTATGCAAAAAGAACACAAATGGTTTTCACAATTACTCTCTGGAGACAATGCTAATGGAGACCCCCTCAAGGGAGGAAGCCACAGACTTGCTGAGAGCTGCGTTCAGAGTTGAAAGTATAAGAATTCGCCTCAAGAGCCAGAGGGGAAAACCCAGAAGTACTGGCCTGCGATGTCCCAGTCATCCCTAAACCGCGCCTGGGACTGGACGGGGAAAGAAGCAGGTGTGGCAGGTATGCCACTGAGCCACTGGCTTGGTCTCCCCTCCTTTTATTTTCCTCTTTCTGCTGATTTGTTTCCAGCAGCAACCAGGTGTTAAAGGATAATTTTCCCAAAAAGGTAAAATCATGACTTCCATACAGATATAAAATGAACACCTGCCAAGGATTTTACTTAACTCATTAACAAGAGAACCAGTAAGGTTTTACAGTTGCTTCAAAGGAGAATTCAAGGTACGATACTTTTATAGATTAGGAATGCTGAAATAAATTTAGAAACCGGTGAAAAGTGGATTTTTCTACAGTGGGGAGAGGGACTGTGCTCTGCCCTGTGTTTGCATGTGTGGACGAGCTCTGTCAGCATGGTGTTAGCTTCTGTTTCTGCAGGTTACAGAATAGCCTCCAGGCTCCTCTGTCCAGGGGATCCTCCAGGCAAGAACTCTGAAGTGCGCTCCCACACCCTTCTCCAGGGGATCTTCCCAACTCAGGGGCTGAACCCAGTTCTCCCGCATTGCAGGCAGATGCTTTACAGTTTGAGCTACTGGGGAAGCCACATAAAATAACCTAATCGAAAAAAAAATAATGTCTCATCTTCCCTGGTGGTCAAGTGGCTAAAACTCCATGCTCCAAAGGCAAAGGGCCCACATTCGATCCCTGGTCAGGGAAATAGATCCCACGTGCCCAACTAAGAGTTCATATGTGGCAACTAAAGATCCCGGGTGCCGCAACGAAGACCAGGCACAGCCAAATAAATAAAATGAATAAAAATAAGTACTTTTAAAAAGGACACACTCGCATAGAATAAAACAACCCCTGGAGAGGCTCCAGTGTTTCACTGACATCGAGTCATCTCTTTTACACATTCTGAGGTCTTTATTTTTTCCACGCAGAGGGTTCCTTGTGCCCCTTTGCCTCAGTAGAAGCTTGTATTTCAGAGGATCAGAACCAACAGTATTGCCGTCTTCCTTTCGTCCATGCAGTAAAGCATTAACTCTTGGAAGAGGCTCTGCTTGGAGGCTAGGAAGAGTGGAGAAGAGCGAGCAGGAATTCTGCAATGCTGCCAGGAAGGCAGGGCTCTTCAGAACTCGGTGGTGGATCCTGTGGGGATGGGGTGGCGGGTGGGAAACTGGATAAATGGAGCCCTGATACCTGGGGGCCCAGGAGACGGGGCGGGGCATCGAGCCATAACTGTGGACTGATGACCGGGATGGCCATGAAACTCATCATCCAAACCAGCACACGACCGAGGACGAAAGGGGCCCCACTGCACCAGGATCAACCCTCATCATGCTTCAGCCCCGTCTTATGTGTCCCTGAAACCGGAAGACAATACCCGACAACCTTCAAGCCCCGAAAGGGAGTTTCATGATAACAGCCCTCAGGCGCTGGTTTCAGAAGGTCGTGAGCATGCACGACAGACATAAATAAAACTGCTTCCAAGAGGTGTTTGGGTTGTGTGCTGACAGACCTTCAATACTTCAAAGCAAGGAGTTAAATTGATTCTAAAAGAGTGATTTTTTTTTTTTTAAGAGATGATGTCATAGTAACAGAAGAAGTAGACTTTGTTCCTGGAGGTTCATATGAAGAATTTTAAGTAGTTGAAGTATTGGAATCATCTTGGTTGGAAGAGTGTACATTTGAAATGGACTCTCTGCAGTCCCCAGTGGCATCTGCGTTACTCTCGAAAAGCCTGTGGTAACACCCAGAGGTAACACGCGCACAAATGGGTGGCCAGTTCCTTCCAGGATAAATCACAGTTTCCTGTTGTTTAAGGGGTGCTTCTCATTACTTTCCTGTTAGTTAATGTGTGTGTTAGCCACCCAGTCGTGTCTGACTCTTTGCAATCATATGGACTGTGGCCCATCAGGCTCCTCTGTCCATGGAATTTTCCAGACAAGAATCCTGGAGTGGGTGGCCATTCCCTTCTCCAGGGGATCTTTCTGACCCAGGGATGGAACCCCGGGTCTCCTGCACTGCAGGCAGATTCTTTGTGTCTAAGCCAGGGTTCAGCCCATTTTCGTAAACCTCAGAATATAGCAGACCCAATAAACTGTCTTATTCAGCTCTCAGTCTTCCTGTCGGTACCACCAGGCACACCCACAGTGTACTGTGAGATCTAGGGCTATTTAAAGCAAGTCTTGTGTGACTAGGACTGTATCACCAGCTACTGCCTCTGTCCCCACTTCATAATAGGGGACCTTGAAAGGGCAAACAGAACTTCCTCTGCAGGTTTCAAGGGTAGCCAGCCCAACATTTGATTCAAAGACATGTAATAATTCTTGTCTACTTGAATTGTGCAGTGAAAACTGTCTAATGGGAAATGAAGATAGGGGCCATATCCCCAGCCATAGGCATCTAAGGCTGGGTTCTTATCAATGTGCGTTCCATGGAGCCTTTGGGAGACTGGGGAGATCAAAGAATGCCCTCTCAGGATAATAATTTTAACTGCACACCATAGATTTACAAACAAAAGTCAATCATATTAAAATGTAATTATAAAAATATTTAAATGCCACATTTATAATATGCTGACATATTTATTTTACTAACACACTAGGAAATAAGACCTAGTAGCGGGTCTAATAACTGTTATAATTGAAAAACAGTGATGAGAGGAGAAGCTGTGCTGAGGTATCTGCAGGAACTTATGAACACAGTGATCTCCTCTGGGTTAGGCCATAGGTGCTTTTACTCTGCTGTGATGTGTTGCCCACGTTTCTAACTGCAGGGATGATAAATTTAAGTCAGTGATAATGAGAATGAAGATGTGGGTGTTTTTGGTGGGTTTTTTTTTTTTTGCCTCTGAGTTTATAGATTCCTTGGATTTGTCTTTGAACCCCTTCTGAGGTCTTGTTATTGTTTAATCACTAAATCATGTCCAACTCTTTGCAACCCCATGGACTGCAGCACACCAGGCCTCCCTGTCCCTCACCGTCTCCTGGAGCTTGCTCAAATTCATTTCCATTAAGTCATTGATGCCATCCAACCATCTCATCCTCTGTCGTCCCCTTCTCCTACCTTCAGTCTTTCCCAGCATCAGGGGCTTTTCCAAAGTTTTGGCCCTTCACATCAAGTGGTCAAAGTACTGGAGCTTCAGCTACAATGTCAATTCTTCCAATGAATATTCAGGACTGATTTCCTTTAGGATGGACTGGTTGGATCTCCTTGCAGTCCAAGTGACTCTCAAGAGTCTTCTCCAACACCACAGTGCAAAAGCATCATTTCTTTGGTGCTCAGCCTTCTTTATGGTCCAGTGCTCACACATATGGACCCACATTTGAGAACCTCCTTCTTTGAGGGCACTGTTCCCCTCCCCACTGTTCTCATAGACTGTTAGCGACCATCTGTGAATTGACTTTTCCACAGTCCCAGCCAGGCTGATGATCCCGTTTTCAAGTCCTCTTTGGCTTGTGCGTAAACCGCCTGCAATGTGGACTCCGAGCACAGGGGAAGCTGCTCCCCCCAGGGCCCACACTCCCTGCCTCTCCCACTCCTTCTCCTGGGCCCTCAGTCCCCTCCTGGGAGTCCAGAGCCTTTATTCACTGTCCCCTTATGGCACAGAGCCTTGGAATACATCATTTTAACATCTCAGCCGATACTGAACTGTTCCCACTTTGTCTTTAAAACAGCTTATTGGTTGCGAATTGCACGGCAGTACTGATATTCCACAGGAGAGGCGTCCAGGCAGTTGGAGGCCACAGCGGTGGTGCTGCCCAGGAGAACCCCAAAACAAAGGAAGCAACAGCACCCAGTCCCGTGTGCAGTTACTTTTTTAATTAAATTAATTACTTCATTGTTTTCGGCTGTGCTGGGTCTTCGTTGCAGTGCGGGCTTTTCTCTGGTTGCAGCCAGCGGGGGCTGCTCTCGAGCTGTGGGGTGTGGGTCCCTCATTGCAGCGGCGTCTCTTGGCGCCGAGCCCAAGCTCTGGAGCACGTGGTTTCCAGAAGCTGTGGCTCCTGGGCGCTCTGGAGCACAGGCTTCACAGCTGTGGCTCAGTGGCTTGGATTCCCCGTGGCACATGGGATCTTCCTGGACCAGGGACCACACCCTCGTCTCCTGCGTTGGCAGGCAGGTTCTTTACCACTGAGCCACCAGGGAAGCCCTACTTGTTTCCTCCTTGAGAAACCTGTGGCTCCGTCTTTGGGGCTTCTCAGCATGTTCTGAGGCCTCGTGTGCACGTACATTTTGAGGCGCTTGCCTGCTAGGGCACTCAGAACAAGATCCAGTCTCTCTACTCTGGCCCGAGATCCTATCTCACTTGCCTGGAACGGGCTTGATAAGTGCTCGTTCCCCTTCTTCATTACGAGTGAGAGCCCCTTCCCTGTCAGAGTGATCCCAGTCTGAGTGGTGGACGGTGTGGCCATCGCCCTGCCTGCTGCTGGGTCACTCAGCTCGCTCTTCCAGGACTAAGATGCCTGCTTCCCCAGGGGCTGGGAGTGGATGGCCTTTGGCTCTCAGTGAGCTCTTATTTGGAAATTGCCTTCAGGTGAAGAGCATCAGTTTGGACATGCTCCTGATCCTCCCCTTTCTTGGGCTAGCTGGTCAATGAAGGAGGGAGGGTCGGCTTAAGGTCTGCCTTCATTTGGAACATGGGGGAAGGGGGCAGAGCACGGGCATGGCACAACCTTTAAAAGAATGGCATAGCTATAGGACGTGGTAAAGACTGGTTAGAACCACCTGGGTCCAAGATGATGGAAGGTTCAACTTCCAGTGGACCTTGAGCCTCATTATACGCTCATTGTAACACATCAGCATGTTCAGTGACATGCCCACCACCGGCACCATGACAGTTTTGAGGCTAACCGTGAGACGCCAAGAAGAGGGTGGTGGCCCAATTCCTGGAAGGGCCTATGTGGCCCTTCCCCCAAATAATTGTGCTAATCCTTCCCCTCATCTCATTAACCTATGAAAGTACCCAGCCTGTAAAAACTGACCAGGCCATATTTCAAAGCTCGCTCTCCTGCCTTCTGAGATGGGCCTCTCTGTGTCTGTGGAGTGTTTCTCTCTAAATCAGTGCACTTCTTCTCTATCACTCCATCTCCAGATTCTTTCTCAATGAAGCAAGAACCTCAGATTTCCCAGGAACACAGTGACCGAAGGTCCCCACCTCTGCTGGGGAGTCCCGGGTCAGCCAGCAGGTATGTTGTCTGGCCTTGCTGCGGCCGCCCTGCAGCTCAGCTCCTCCTGGGTCAGTGCCCCCTCCTACACATACCCTCAGGGTGTTGCCCTTGGGGACGTCCCGCAGGCAGAGCTCCACCCCAGGGGCTGTTTCTCCATGCCCCTGACATAGGGCACAGTCCACCCTGGTGGCTCTGGGCTCTGGTCCCTGATCACCACTTTGACCTTATCTGGCCTTTGACCTTTTCTCACATCCTGACGCCCTTGTCTCCTCTGGCATCCACTGCTCCTTCTGCTGATCATCTGCTCCTGTCCCAGATTGTTGCATATCAAGCTCCTTCTCATCCTTCTCGAATCTCACCTCCTCAATGAGGCCTTTTCTTCCCTGAGACTATGCAAACGGCCGCTTTCCCCAAAGCCTTTCTCTACCGCATTCTTTTAATTTCCTCCATGGACCCATCACTAACTGAAACTATCTTGTTCATTTATTTGCCTTCTTATTGATGGTCTCTAGAAGGTCTTGGGGATGAAATCTCATTTGTCTTTTCACCCTGAACCTTCAGTATCCAGAAAGCTCCGTGTGTGGCGTGAACTCCACTAACCTGCACACCTGCAGGGCACATCGCACACCGCCGTGCATCTGAAGAGCAGCGCTGCACTTGCCCGTATCGGGGCAGGTGGACCCAGAGCGGGATCTCCTCTGTGTTACTTCATAAAATGCCTCCTTCTGCCTAGAAACCCTCCCACTTCTCTTGGGAATAAATCGTGTATTTAATCTCTATAATCCTATGTTTCCTCATCTGTAATGGACTGGTTTAAGAATTAAACGAAATATTTCCCACTTAGTGTAGAATCTGACCTCTGGCAACTTGTCCATTATTATTACCGCCGTCCTGCGCGTGTGCCTGCTCAGCGGTATCTGACTCTGTGTGACCCCACAGAATGTAGCCCACCAGGCTCCTCTGTCCATGGGATTCTCCAGGCAAGAATAGTGGACAGGGTTGCCATTTCCTCCTCCTTGGGACCTTCCCGACCCAGGGGTGGAATCCGTGTCTCCTGTGTCTCCTGCATTGGCAGGCAGATTCTTTAGCATTGAGCCACATGGGAAGCTCATTGCTATTAACAGTGATTCTCAATAATACAATTAACAGTTATTCTCTTTTTAGTTTTATTACTTCATTATATTTTGCTATATAATATTTTTTCTTTTATGTGGGATCTTAGTTCCCTGACCAGGGATCAAACCCTTGCTCCCTGAATTGGAAGGCAGAGTATTAACTATTGGGAATTCCCGACCATACAATGTTTTTGACTAGGCTTCTTATCATTATAAATACAGAATCATGAAATCTTAGATTAAAAGGTTTAGAAAATGTAAACGTCATGAAGACAGGCCTAGTGGCCTTAACCCCAAGCTCAGCTCTAAGCTCCTGTGTCTGATCAGGGCTTAGAGCAGTAACAGGTCTAATAGAGTTGCTTTGCACGTGTACACGGAGTGCCTTACCCCTCGCTCTGCTGAGTGAGCACACAGACTCTGTCTGCTTGCATCTGGGCTTCAGCTGGTGCAGCTCGCAGGCTCCAGAGCACTGGC
Organism: Bubalus kerabau; assembly: GCF_029407905.1. Taxonomy (NCBI): domain Eukaryota; kingdom Metazoa; phylum Chordata; class Mammalia; order Artiodactyla; family Bovidae; genus Bubalus; species Bubalus kerabau. The sequence goes on along the minus strand of NC_073636.1, from coordinate 83,796,177 downwards.
TCAGCAGTTGTGGCTCCCAAGCTCAGTTGCTCTGGGGCATGTGGAATCTCCCTGGACCAGGGATCGAACCCGTGTCTGCTGCATTGGCAGTCAGATTCTTACCAAGTGCACCAACAGGGAAATCCCAACAGTAAGTAATCCTAGAGTTCTCGAATGGTAAATAGAAGGTGGCCTTCCTTCTGATTTTACTTGATGATGTAAAGAGAGGATCCAAAAGAGAGGATCCATTCCCACCCCACCCATTAATTTGTTTAAAAAAAAAAAAGTGAACTGAGTTTTTTGAGAAATCAGAGCAATTCAAATTCTTATTCTAGTTGCTGTTGCATTAGGTAGAGTGTCTCCCAGTGAATTCCAAGAAAGTATTCCTAGCACTGGAACTGAGATGTAAAATCATGAGGGTCATTTCCCTGGCTTTTCTCTAATCTGGAAGGAGGACAACTGACAGAGGTTTAAGGAGGATTCTTTGTCCAATTAGTCTTCAACATGAAATATTATTATATCTTCCTTTTATCTGAGAAATGGCCTCAAACAGGAATCTTCTCCCGTGCTGGAGGAATTCTTGCTGACACACTCAGAAAGGCTAGGCAAGCAACTTGCTGGCATAATTGGCAAGGATGTTACATCTCATCCCACTTAATATAATTAAATCTGATTATATATACTTACTCCCTTCCACGGAAGAGCTTCCTTGAAAGGTTAAAAACACTGATGGCTGGGAGTGGAGATTTCACTTTCCCACATTGACCATAGGGAGAAATAAAAATCTGTTGAACCCCTGTATCCAACATACTTATTCAAATATATATTTCTTTTCCCTCCTCAAATGCATTTAACTTCTTACCAAACAACTGTAATCAAGATTAATGGGTCCCAAAACAGAAGCACATTTTCCTGTAAAAACCCCACATTCTTTCTCTGGGTTTCCCTGGTAGCTCAGATGGTAAAAGAGCCTGCCTGCAAAGCAGGAGATTCGAGTTCCATCTCTGGGTCAGGAAGATGACCAGGAGAAGGATATGGCCACCCACTACAGTGTTCTTGCCTGGAGAATCCCATGGACAGAGGAGCCTGGCAGGCTCTAGTCCATGAAGTCACGAAGAGTCGGACAGGACTGAGCGACTAACACTTTCACTTTCTTTCTCTATTACTTTTATCTTCCTATTCTCTTAACATGTAAAGTCACTTGATTCTAATAAATAACAAGAGGTGACTAAACTCATTGAAAAACTTTGACATTGAAATTTTGTTGGGTAAAGTGAGCAAAAGGGGAAAAATAGCAGAGCAACAATTAAGCTGTTAAAACAGCGTTTTCCTAACTTCCACCATCCTTTCCCCTGGTTTTCCTCCTTTGATCTCAGATGTGTCTGCTTTCCTGGCTGTGAAGTAGGTGGAGTCATCTTGAAGCTCTTAGGCATTAGCTGCCCATAGTAGAGAAAAAGCCTATGTCCTCACAGGGACTCAGGGTCCATTCATTCTCTGGCTTTCTTTTCCTCTGGCTTTTGTTTTAACTTCCTGCCTCCTGTGTCCTTCTTTGTGATCCTACCAGTCACCAGATGACATACCAGCCAGCTTCCTATTAAGCCATTGCTTGGGACTTCCCTGGTGGTCCAGTGGTTAAGAATCTGCCTTCCAAGGCAGGGGATGTGGTTTGGTCTCTGGTCAGGGAGCTAAGATCCCACATGTTGTGGGACAACTAGTCCCACTCACCCCACGCCGGCGCTGCTCTATTCTTGCTGAGGTGCTCCTTCTACAAGGCTTCTCTTCCATCTTTCACTCCTCTGCTGTTGTTCTGTCTCCTCCCAGGAAGAAAGGAGGCAGGTGGACCGTTGCTGCTTCTGTCCCCACTTGCAGCTGATCAGTTCAGTTCAGTTCAGTTGCTCAGTCGTGTCTGACTCTGCGACCAACCCCATGAACCGCCTGATGGCACCTAGATTATCTTGTAATTCCACATTATGTTTTGAGAAAGCCATGCAAAACTGAAACAAATTAACATTTAGCTTTATTGATGACTACCTCTTCCACCATCATCATGAGATTAATTTTTAACTTCACTATAAGCCATAACATAAGCAAAATAAATAACTGGAAAATAACTTTTAGTAAAATTCTTAATAAAATACATACCTCCTTAACAAAATTAAGGAAAAGCACTGCCCTTGATTTATATGATAATTGCATTCCTGGAAAATTCACTATTATTAAAAATTATCCCCGGATATGTTATTTCTATATATTTAGTGTGGTTGCTCTTTAGCTGCTAAGTTGTATCTAACTTCTTATGACCCTTTGGACTGTAGCTCACCAGGCTCCTCTGTCCATGGGATTTCCCAGGCAAGAGTACCAGAGTGGATTGTCATTTCCTTCTCCAGGGGATCTTCCTGACCCAGGGATGCCCTGCATCTCCTGCACTGGCAGGTGGGTTCTGGATTCTTTACCACTGAGCCATCACAGAAGCCCATGTATTCAGTGGGAGTCTTTCAAAAGTCATGTGGATATGAAATGTCCTTTTTTTTTCTTTTCTTGGTCAGGACTGTCCAGTGTTTCGGAGCATTTCTGGTATCCTTGGCCTACCCACTGAATGCTAGTGTGCCCTAGATATTACAACAATAAAAGCACCCCCACCAGGTCTCCAAAATGCCCACCTGCAGGAGATGCCATTGCCTTTACTGGCAGCCAGTACTGGAAAGGAACTTGGGTGGAGTGGTCCTTCCCTGACTTTGGGGCCAAGGGCCCTTCTGAGCAAAAGCACAGCAGTTACCGTCATGTGCTTTCTCCCAAAGGCACAGGTGTAAGGAAGCCCAGTCCTTGCCCTTTGTAACTGAAGCAGGTGGATGAACGTGCACCCATGTGCAGACATATTAACAGAATCACCGAAGCTTTTCCTGATGACCATGTAGGCTTTATGAGTGTGATTTTCTCCCTGTGGAATTTAGGGAGGAAAAAAAAGGGAGAAAAGGCAAAAGCAATCTTCTTTTGCTACATATGTCTTAGCCCCATTATGTGTGAAAGTACTAAATTTACAGGAAGGTCTAAGTAACCGCAAACAAGATGAGGAAAATTTACTCCTAACAGGCAAGGTATAATCTCCCTAAAAGGGACCTTGAAGTAGACTTATTCAGCTGTACATTTAGGTTATTTTGCTGTCAGGGGAAACCAGAGGAAGATTTGAGGGCAAATGTTAACCTGAAATGCACACACAGCTGCATGCAAATATCTAGGGCACAATTTTGTTTTAGTTAAGTGGAGACCTTCATCCTTCTTGCAAGGTTTTAGCTCCTGGTAATAAACAAGTTTCTTTCTTAATGATCAGATTTTCCTTCTTTAGTCTTTTCATTTTTTTAGCTTGCCCCCCTCCCCCGAACATTCTTGGCTATTGAATCCTTGATTCTCAGGAGGGCTGAAGATGAATGATTTTCTACAACTGTGACAAGCTATTCCTTCTGGGTGCCCCAGATTCTTCATCTATAATATAGGGAAGGAAGTTTGAACAAGACTCTTTAATGGCCCTTCCAACTCATGAGCTTAGGTTTCAGGGACCTTAAATCTAGCTGAATGACCCTGTATTTAACAGCAAGGATATTTTTCTAATAAATGGGTAAAGTGACTGATTTTTCCAGTAGGAAATTAGGTGACGCCGCCCTCCCCCCGCCCCGCCTCCACGTTCAAATGGCTCTTCTGCCATGCTTTGTTTGTCTCAGTTGAGTCTCTCATCTCTGCAGCGTATAATCTGTGTTAGAATCTCAGGCGGATTTCTCAGTAACCGGGTGACCTTGAGGCAGTTACTGAGCATCTCAGAGCCTCAGTTTCTTCAAGCATGAAACAGAGATAATTTTGGTTTCTATAGAGGTCTTAGGAGGAGTAAATACCTCTGCACGTATTAGCTGGTCACCATTGTCCCCAGCATATGGTAGGACTCAGCATCATGACTTAAAAAAAAAAAACTATTTAAAATTATTTTAAAGAATTTATTCATTTATTACTTTTGGCTGTGCTGGGCCTTTGCTGCTGTGCGTGGGCTTTCTCTAGCTGCAGGAGCGGAGGCTACTCTCCTGCGGTGGTGCTGAGGCTCGGGGTGCATGAACTGCAGTAATCCCGTGGCATGTGGGATCTTCCTGGGATGGGGACCTAACTTGTATCCCCTGTGTTGGCAGCGGATTCTCAACCACTGGACCCCGGGAGCCCTTGACTCACTCTGTGCAGCCCTAGTTCCCAGCACATGGGGGACATGCATTCAAACCCCAGTGACCTGAATAAGGTCACCTCCATCCTGGCCATTTCTCCAAACTCACTGCTTCCTATTGCCAGGGCTTCCTGTAAATCGTCTCCAATCTTTCAGAGATTTAGATTTTTAATGAATTTCTGAAATCATTGAATCTGGCAGTGCCTGGCCCCCCCAAATATGAGGGAGTAATTTCCCAGCCTGTCATTTGCAGCTCTGCGGTGGTTCCACCCACACATTCCAGGAGTTACCCCCGCGTGACAGCTTCACAGCACAGTCATTCCACTCCGTCCATAACCTTGAGAGAGGGGCACTCAGGGTTCCCATTAAAAGGTAACAAATGAAGGTCCGAGACCTTCCATTCGCCTCATATATATGGACTTTTTAACCCTGGGAGGATTTTATGTTTCTATTATAGAAATGATGTGTTGTGGGCTTCAGTTTTCCCTAAATTGAAAGAGTTCTGCCATATCTTTCAAATGCTAAGGTCTGCTCTCTCCCTTCCCAGAACAAGTACATTCATACTTCCAGGAATTTCAAACGTGAATCTGCAGCAGCAGGCTGGCACTGGAGCTATAGACTGTTTTGTGCACCCTCAAGAGTCATATCTTGAAGCTGAACCCCTTCTGGATGGGATCAGAAGGGTGGAGCACCCCATCAATGAGATTAGTGCCATTTACGAAAGAGATGCTGGAGAGCTCCCCTCGCCCTCTGCCATGTGAGGACACTGCAAAGACATGGTAGCCTGTGAACCAGGAAGCGGGCACCCACGCGCCTCCACACCTGCCCGTGCCTTGCTCTTGGACTTCCCAGCCTTGGAATGCACACAAACAAACATTTGTTGTTACAGCCATCCAGTCTACAGTTTCTATTCAGCACCCAGAACGGACGAAGGCAGCTGGGACAGAGGGAATGTGACGCGGCCTTGCGTGCAAAACACAAGAAGAGGTCACCAGAAAACCTAGTAATCCAGATAAACCGTACTTTATTTTATAAGATATTTTAGTTTATTTATTTGACTGTGTTGGGTCTTGATTGCAGCACGTGAATTCATACTTGTGGCATGTGGGATCTGGTTCCCTAGCCAGGGATCGGACTGAGGCCCCTGCCTTGGGAGCATAGAATCTGAGCCGCTGAACCACTAGGGAAGTCTCCAGATAAATATTTTAATGCAATGGTTTTAAAAGTCAAAATTAATTTAAAATCCCATCATGGGACTTCCCTGATGGTACAGTAGAAAAGAATTCACCTGCCAATGCCGTGGACACGGGTTGGATCCCTGGCCCAGGAGGATCCCACAGGCTGTGGGACACCTAAGCCCGTGCAGCACAGCGGCTGACGCCCACAGGCCCAGGGCCCAGCAGCGAGAGGAGCCACTGCGAGGAGGAGCCCGCGCTGGAGCGCAGAGCAGCCCCACTTGCTGTGACTAGAGAAAGCTCACGCCCCAGTGAAGACCCAGTGCAAAAAAAAAAAAAAAAGAAAGACATCCCATGATGAATGAAAAATCAAAATTTTAAAGAAAGATTGGGTCAAGAGTAGTGTTAAGGTGAGCCATGAGTTAAAGGAATTAATAATAGTAATTGTGCACTAAAAAGTTATATTTTGTTTATCATGGTATTAATTTTGATTGAAAAGTACTGCATTATAATGTGATGTACCCAGATAACTGAATGCTCTGGCATTCTGTCTTCCACCCTTAGATTTTGTGTCCGAGCTTACGTTTCTCTTCTTTCACGTTAGTCTTTGCCCTAAAAGAGAGGGTCATCCATTCTTCTTTATTCTGTGTTCAGGAAACTTCTTTTGCTTGTTTTTTGACCACCAAAAAAAAAAAAAAAAACTACAGGAATCATTCTTAAGTCTTGGTCAAAGACAAGTGGCAGCAGTATTTGGCCATGGACCACAGCCATTGGCTGACCTCTGCTCTAGGCCAAAGCCAAACTGCCCAGCTCTCAGTTATGAGACAATCCGAGAACGTCTTTCAGCAAAATGATTCAAAGTGTCTTCTAGAAGGTAATTTAAAACTGTGAGTTTCTTAGATGAGAGTCACGATTTTTATAAAGAGATGTAGAGAGAGTGGATTAAGAGAACCACAGATTTGTTGTTCTAAATAGCCAAGTTACATTAGGTGCCCCCTCTAAACCTTCTGATGCTGTGTAATTATCTGTATTGAGCGTTTAAACTGACTGCAGGTAGTCCGCTTTCTCGTCTGGACTGACAGTCTATGACTGCAGAGGTTCTGTCCATCTTGTACTCTTGAGCCCCTGGACAAATTTGGTGCAAAGCAAGGTTATGATGAATGTTTGATGAATGCATAGACACATATTTACATCCCAGGAATACAGCAGGAGCTTCCGTGTTTCAGGCTCACCAACAAACACTATGTTTGTAAACACAAGCATGGTTTTGCAGCAATTTATGGAACATTAATCCACTAAGAAAAATGACATTGTTTCATTCTTCGGAGGAGAGATAGCCCAACATCAATAGACAGCAATAAAACACTCTTTTGTCTGACGTAAGTTATTAACTACTTGCCATAAAATCAAAAATAAAAAGAAAGACTTAAATGGTTATATCTTGCTTTTAAATGGATAAAGTATTTCCATACTTTCTGAATAAACCAACAATCTCAAAGTCTAAATTTACTAATGAGCTGGGTTTTTACAGGAATCAGTCACTTTGTTAACATAAGGAAAGAAAGATCCTGGGCCAGATAGTTCAACTTTAAGATGGATGTTGTTCAATTATTTAGTAATAAATCCTCCTAGAGCAGCATTATACAAGCACTGTACCTTTAAAAACATACGATTGGAGGGAGATGAGATGGCAACTTTTTGATCAGATGAGACTATGGGGGGACGTGATAAATTTCTGTAGATGCCAGCAACGCTGAATGCCACTTAGAAATGATTCTAGTATTTCTAGAATAATGAATAAATTCTAGTATAATGTATAATGTCTATACATTAAAGGCTAAATTGCAAAGTATTTGGCATCTTTTCAATGCAAAAGCCATCTCATGGAATCCTCAAATTCTAAGGTCAATACAGAAGGCAGAAATCATCTGCAGGGTGAACTAGCTGTGAAAAGCTCTTAGGAGGTCATCCTATTGGAAACTGACATCCATTAGGTCAGTGATGCAATCTGGCCACTTTTGCTCTTGGGTATGAAGAAATCTTTGTTTTTCTGTGTAAGCATCCCAAGAAGCAGTTGCCTTGTGTTTTTAGGCAAGGCTGTAGAAAAGGGAATTCTGCGTCGTTAAGCCCTGGCGAGTCTGATGGTTATACTGCAGAAGGCAATGGAGAAGGGAGATGGAGAAAGAAACAGCAAATCTGTGTTTCTTACATCATTCTTACTCTGGAATGATTTACTCATTGGTTGCATGGAGAAGGTTCAGACTTTATTTTTTGGGGCTCCAAAATCACTGCAGATGGTGATTGCAGCCATTAAATTAAAAGACGCTTACTCCTTGGAAGGAAAGTTATGACCAACCTAGATAGCATATTCAAAAGCAGAGACATTACTTTGCCAACAAAGGTCCGTCTAGTCAAGGCTATGGTTTTTCCTGTGGTCATGTATGGATGTGAGAGTTGGACTATGAAGAAAGCTGAGCACTGAAGAATTGATGCTTTTGAACTGTGGTGTTGGAGAACACTCTTGAGAGTCCCTTGGACTACAAGAAGATCCAACCAGTCCATTCTAAAGGAGATCAGTCCTGGATGTTCTTCGGAAGAAATGATGCTAAAGCCGAAATTCCAGTACTTTGGCCACCTCATGTGAAGAGTTGACTCATTGGAAAAGACTCTGATGCTGGGAGGGATTGGGGGCAGGAGGAGAAGGGGAAGACACCAACTCGATGCACATGAGTTTGGATGAACTCCGGGAGTTGGTGATGGACAGGGAGGCCTGGTGTGGTGCGATTCATGGGATCGCAAAGAGTTGAACACGACTGAGCGACTGAACTGAACTGAACTGCATGGAGGGGGTGGTTGCTTGCACTGTTGCAGGCATTTCTGAGGCTCTGTGAATTGACCTCCACTCAACCACCTTGCTCGGAGAAGGCAATGGCACCCCACTCCAGTACTCTTGCCTGGAAAATCCCATGGATGGAGGAGCCTGGTGGGCTGCAGTCCATGGGGTCGCACAGAGTCGGACATGACTGAAGCGACTTAGCAGCAGAGCAGCAGCAGCAACCACCTTGCTGGATTAATTAAGTCCCATGTTCCTTCTGGAAAGCATCCTGACTCCTTCCGCCTCCATGCTGAAGACTCTGGCTGGTAGACTAATCTCTAGTTTCCCTGCACACTTCCATTAAAGCTTAGTGCTTGCCAAGTGTTCACTTTGTTGTCTTAAATCTGTTCATGGTAATTGTATTTGCTATTATAATTATATCATTTAATTAAGTATTATAAAAACTGATAAATTATAAGTGTGAAAAGAGAATTATCTCTATGAAAACTAACTTGAACACCTTGGAAAAAATGATAAAGGCAATCAGCTAAAAGATGCTATCAAATTAGGTGTGAGGGAGACAGATGTTAAGACAGTGAAAATATCATACAAATCTAGTAGTCTGAATTCAAGTACAATAAAAGTCTTTTGAGGTGCTGCAGCATTTTCAAGAAACTGCTGTTTATCTAGCGGAGTTCCGTAGGCAGCACAGGAGTGGTCAGCTTGCGGTTGTCAGCATCTGCATTGGAAGAAGAAAGGCGCGAATGCTCAGAGACCATTCCCGAATTCCCAGCGCAGCCCCGCGGGAGGACGCTGCGGCTGCCCTCGGTACCGGAGTAACGCGAGTGGCGCGCTCAGAGGCGAGCGGTGTGCAGCCCGGGCAGCTGTAGGTGCCGCTCCTGCTGATGCCAAAGGGGCTCTTCCCTCTCAAAACCAAAACCGCCTCATTAGCCAATCATGAGCGCCTGGTCCTGGAGAGTATGTAGCAAAGCAGACACTCCCAGACGTGGCTGGTGGCAGTGGAAGTTGTTCGGTTCTTGAGGAGGGCAGTTCTATCAGAAATTAGACACCATATGCACTTTGAGCAAGACTTTCTTCTTCTAGAAGGTTATTTTTTTATTAATTGATTTTGCTTTTGGCCGCGCTGGGTCTCTAGTTGTGGCGAGCGGGGGCTCCTCTCCCGCTGCGGCGCGCACGCTCCTCCCCGGGTAGCTTCGGCGTTGGGCGTCACAGGCTCAGGAGTGCGCAGGTTTCAGAAGCTGCTACACTGGGCTCCGCAGCTGTGGCTCACAGGCTTGGCCGCCTCGCGGCACGTGGCATCCCCAGGCCAGGGCTGAAACCAGAGTCCTTCGCGCTGCAAGGTGAATTACTGACCAGTGGACCACCAGGGAAGCCCTCAGTTCAGTTCAGTCGCTCAGTCGTGTCCAACTCTTTGCGACCCCATGAATCGCAGCACGCCAGGCCTCCCTGCCCATCACCAACTCCCGGAGTCCACCCAAACTCATGTGCATCGAGTCGGTGATGCCGTCCAGCCATCTCACACTCTGTCGTCCCCTTCTCCTCCTGCCCCCAATCCCTCCCAGCATCAGGGTCTTTTCCAATGAGTCAGCTCTTCACATGAGGTGGCCAAAGTATTGGAGTTTCAGCCTCAGCATCAGTCCTTCCAATGAACACCCAGGACTGATCTCCTTTAGGATGGACTGGTTGGATCTCCTCGCAGTCCAAGGGACTCTCAAGAGTCTTCTCCAACACCACAGTTCAAAAGCATCAATTCTTCCCTAGTTGGTTAGTTTTAAGAAATTCTTGGGGCTTCCTTGGTGGTCCAGTGGAGAAGACTGCACACCTTTCCTGCAGGGGCACAGGTGTGATTCCTGGTTGAGGAACTAAGATCCCACAAGCTGAGTATCAGGGCCAAAAAGAAAAAAAAAACAAACAAACAAACAGCAATTCTCATTTATGTACATGGAGATACATGTTCAAATGTGCCCATTTTAGCAGTGGAGAAAAATCTAAATGCCCCTCTTCCTCCATTCCTATGTTATTTGAGCACAACCAAAATAGTGTGGCTCATGGAAATTCAGGCTGGAAGAGACACACAATGACCCTGAACTCAGGGAGCATGCCTTCCTGTGAGGTCTCAGGTAAACAGCCAAGAGATGCACAAATAAATATGTATCACGATATTGAAAAGTCAATAAGGCCATGGAGACATTATTTATGATTCATTATGGAGTGCTATTAAGCCATAACAAAAGAATGACATAACCAATTTTTACGGATAAAAAATTTTCAAAACATTTTCAATTCTTTCCCGGAAAATAAATCACACTGCAGTGCACTGTGAGTCGTGAGATCACACCCATGAACAGTCTGTATCCATGGGCATATATGTGACTCTGACTGCTCAGGAGACCTCTGAGAGTGTGTGCATCTGCATAGAAAGGTGCATGTCTGGGGTGGGGGTCTCAGTGCTGGGAGAGGGCGAGTGTGTGCATGTGAGGCGGGTGGGGAGTGAGAACAGGGGAGGTTTGGTCCTGTTTTGCCTTCTTGCACCTTCCCATTCTACTTTGGTGTTTGAAAAGAAGAAATCTACGAGCACTCATCAGTGCTTCTCTAAAGCTGATAACTGAGTGGGGCAGTGAAGAAAGGTACTGTCCTGATGCAAGACTGAAAATCTAACCTTTCTAGAGGCAAGGTCAACAGCTTTAAAAGCTCAACTTTTTGAAGCAACAATTTGACATCTAGGAATTTAGCCTAGAGAAGTAACCCATCGTGTGAAAAAAGATTTAAATCGAAGAATGTCCATTTCCAGGTTTTTTCCTTATAAAAATTTAAAAATTTTAAAAGTGATGTCCACATAGGGAAATGATTAAATAAATCCTGGCAGTTCTAAGGGATAGAATATTACACAATTCAAAATCTTTTGGGAACTGTGAACATAGACACACTCATGATATTGCAATTTGGGGGGAAAACAGTAGAAAACAAAAACAGACCGCTTGGCATAATCCAATATTGTAAAGAATAGAATCTGCCTGAGAAGAGGGCACGGCAGCCCACTCCAGTATCCTTGCCTTTCGAATCCCAGGAACAGGGGAGCCTGGCGGGCTATAGTCCATGGGGTCACAGAGGGTCAGGCACAACAGAAGTGGCTTAGCCAATGCAGGAGACACAAGACATGCTGACTTGATCCCTAGGTTGAGAAGATCCCCTGGAGGAGGAAAATGGCAACCCACTCCAGTGTTCTTCCCTGAAAAATTCCATGAGCAAGAGGAGCCTGGTGGACTATAGCCCATGGGGTCACAAATAGTTGGACATGACTGAGCAGCTGAACATACACCCACGTGTCTACCTATGCATTTATGCATGAGTTTATGTATCTACCTATCTGTCCATTAATCCATCCATACACATAACAGAAAACTGGAATGAAAACCAAAATCTTGGGGGCCTTCCCAGGTGGTGCGGTCATTGAGAACCCACCTTCCAATGCAGGGGACGGGGGTTCAGTCCCTGGTGGCAGAGCTCTGATCCCATGTGGCAAGGGGCAGCTAAGTCTGTGAGCCTCAGCTTGAGAGCCTGGAGGCTCGGGGACCCAGAGCAACAAGAGAAGCCACGTGCCACAATGGAGATCCAAGCAGCCCGTAAATATATAAATAAATAAATAATGGAGATCCAAGCAGCCAGTAAATCTATAAATAAATAAATAAATGCGAGTTGTTTAAACAGAAAAGAAAGCCCCAAATTTTACAATGATAGTGTATAATCGTGTTCATTTTACAATTAATTTTGTAAAATTTTCTAGGTGTCCGCGACGCAGAGGTGTTGTTTTCATGAACACGTGTACACATGGAGACACTACTTACCGTACCGCAAATACGAAACAGCAAGAAGCTGCGTGCGACAACCGTTAGCATCAGCTCGTTTCCTTTCAGTGTTGCCAACTCCAGAGATTATTAATCCTAAGGAAAATGTGCTATATGGCAGCTACTCTGAATTAGGTTTTAACCATATGAAATCGCAGCGTTTATAGGGAAATGTTGGGAATTTTATGTGGTTCAATATATTAGCGCTAGTATATTCTTCAATCCTAATGAAATTAGTCAGCCTCTCTAGACCCTCATCGATTCTTTTTTTTTCCTAAAAATCAATCAATTGTTTAAATTGGAGGATAATTGCTTTACAATGTTGTATTGGTTTCTGCTGTACAACAACGTGCAGAAGTCAAAACTTTACACGTAGCCCCTCCCTCTTGAGCCTCCTACCCTCCCCCAACCCCTCTAGTCATCACACAGCAGTGGGCTGAGCCCCCCAAGCTACTCAGCAGCTTCCCACGAGCCGTCTAGTTCACAGGCGTCGGGTATACATGTCAACGCTGCTCTCCCAGACCGTCCCATCCCCTCCTTCGCCTGCTGTGTCCACAAATCCATTCTCTACTTCTTCTCTATCCCTGCCCTGCAAATCGGTTCATCAGTACCACTTCTCTAGATTCCGTATATATGTGTTAATATATGATATTTGTTTTTCTCTTTCTGATTTCACTTTGGAGCTGGAAAAAGGTATTGCGTGCAGATGAAAATCAAAGGAAAGCTGGAGTAGCAATACTCATAGCTCTTTCTTTCTTGCAAAGAGCTGTTCTTTCTGGCAGGCTTTGCCACGCAGATGGTGGCATGCTTTGTCTTTGTGACAGGGAAGGCTTCACTGGTCACACTAAGAAGAGCCCCGGGCTTGCTGCTTTACTGTACTGTCACTGTTGTGGAATTCTTAATAACTTTTGTACAACGGACCCCATGTTTTCATGGGCACCGGGCCCCACAATTTTATCGTGATCCTGGACAGGAATGTTCTTGAGAACAATAGGCTGTGATTTCAAGTATGCATATAAAGAAGATAGTATTTTTGGAAACCCTAAGGGAGCAGTGAAGTAAAATTGCTCTCATTTTCTAAGTCGTAAACCTAGGCATATTAACACCAGCCCCTGTGTCACTGGGGACATCTCAGGGGTTGTAGTAGGCGTCCATGTGTAGGAGGTAATGGAAGGCTTCACTGGGTTCTTCTAACTTAAAAAAAAAAAAAACTGATAAAGTTACATAACTCCCTAAGGTACACATGGGCACATGGAGTCCTCGTCAGTGTTTCTGTAAGCTTCCCTTTTGCCCTTTGGGAAGAAAAAGAACTCTCCCTGCTTGCTTTTGGAATGAAACTGGCAGGAAGGAAAACAGCTCCAACTTCTGTGTCTCCTCCAAATACAGAGCTTCCCAGGTGGTGCAAGTGGTAAAGAATTGCCCTGCCAATGCAGGAGATGCCAGAGGCACAGGTTCCGTCTCCACTCAAGCATTCTTGCCTGGGAAATCCCATGGACAAAAGAACCTGGCGGGCTACAGTCCATGGGGTTTGCCGAGAGTTGGACATGACTGAGCATGCACTGCACCCAAATACAGAGACTATAATGCCTGCGAAGTTGGGTTCCTGCCTTATTAAAACTGTGTTCTCCACCTAAAACTAACATGATATTGTAAGCCAACTTGACTTTAATTTAAAAAAAAGCAAAAATCTGTGTTCTCAGAAGTTACTCAGCTCTACTCTTTTTCCCCTCTGGAATGAGACCCTTACTTAATGGAAGAAAGAGGAAGATGCAGAGGTTAGATCTTAAGTGTCAATTACATATTCCCAGATGCCTGCATGTCAGGCCATTGTGGTTTGACCCATCACATTTTCCAAGGGCTGAGTTCTGTCCCTCACTCTAAGTTAATAAAAATTACATAAGAAATATTCCTAGTATATACAGACCAGTTTATAAGTTTCATGACAATTTCCAATTCTCTGGTTGTAAGTCCAATCTTTCCTCTCCTAGGTGTCATTATGCAAGTCATTATTTTACTTGAAGATGATTTACTATATTTTTAAATGATTTTTAAAACCTTTGGTACTCTATGTGAAAAGTGAAAGTGTTAGTCACTCATTCATGTCCGACTCTTTGCAACCCCATGGACTGTAGCTTGCCAGGCTCCTCTGTCCCTGGAATTTTCCAGGCAAGAATACTGGAGTGAGTAGCCATTCCTTTCTCCAGGGCATCTTCGCAACTCAGTGACTGAACCATTGTCTCCTGCGTTGCAAACAGATTCTTTACCATCTGAGCCACCAGAGAAGCCTGTTGGTGCTCTATATCAGTTACTAATTATTAGTAATATATTTCAAAACTGACTTCAACATACCAGATATCAATATCATCACTGATTACTGCACACTCAGACACTTGATGAGAGAATCCTTTCCCCAAGTTTCAACATAATTTTTTTAAAATAAATCAAACCAGAAACCATCTATCACCCCCCTCTCCAGGCATTACTTGAAGACAGACGTACATGCTAGACCAGTAAAACTCAAAATTCTGCATGAAACCATTCATATTAATGGCATTTTATTTCTGTCCGGAAGAGCACGGCCCCAGTGTAATGCCGTCACGCTCTCCTTGTGTGTCCTGCTTGCTCTGACCGCGTGCTCCCTCATGAACACGCACAGCCTCCTGAGGGCAGAGCCCTGTCATGTTCCACGGCGCACAGCAGGCCCCGAGCAGGGTACCTGGCAGGTAACAGATGCTTGTGAAACAGTCATTGAGGGAAAGACTACATCTCAGGATGGCCACATACTGTATTTTTAAAAGAGGTTTTACTATGTGATTCATCCACTGCCGTCATAATTGTGGATACTTCCTGCTAGTTCTACCAAGTTCTGCCTTGTCCAGGATAGCAAGGACCCCCTTCTCATCCCTCCTGAGCAGTCCATCTCCCGGCCCTCTGCCCTGGGAAGTTTAAGAGCGCTCGAGGCCGCAGTGGCGGCCCTTGCACTGGTGACTCGTGGCTGTAGGCAGTGCTGACCCCTCCCCCTGCGCCCCGCCAGGGAGTGCTCTTGCCTTCTCCCCCTGCGCCCCGCCAGGGAGTGCTCTTGCCTTCTCCCCCTGCGCCCCGCCAGGGAGTGCTCCTGCCTCCTCCCCCTGCGCCCCGCCAGGGAGTGCTCCTGCCTCCTCCCCCTGCGCCCCGCCAGGGAGTGCTCCTGCCTTCTCCCCCTGCGCCCCGCCAGGGAGTGCTCCTGCCTTCTCCCCCTGCGCCCCGCCAGGGAGTGCTCCTGCCTCCTCCCCCTGCGCCCCGCCAGGGAGTGTTCTTGCCTTCTCCCCCTGCGCCCCGCCAGGGAGTGCTCCTGCCTCCTCCCCCTGCGCCCCGCCAGGGAGTGCTCTTGCCTTCTCCCCCTGCGCCCCGCCAGGGAGTGCTCCTGCCTCCTCCCCCTGCGCCCCGCCAGGGAGTGCTCCTGCCTTCTCCCCCTGCGCCCCGCCAGGGAGTGCTCTTGCCTTCTCCCCCTGCGCCCCGCCAGGGAGTGCTCCTGCCTCCTCCCCCTGCGCCCCGCCAGGGAGTGTTCTTGCCTTCTCCCCCTGCGCCCCGCCAGGGAGTGCTCTTGCCTTCTCCCCCTGCGCCCCGCCAGGGAGTGTTCTTGCCTTCTCCCCCTGCGCCCCGCCAGGGAGTGTTCTTGCCTTCTCCCTCCCATTTCTAGGACACACAGGCTGCCCAGGAATCCGGCTTCCACAGAACTTGTGTCTCCTATCCATCTAACATCTTTCCATCCTCTGGCCTCTGAGAAAATAAAGACAGCCTCTCCAAGCAGGGAGTCGTGTGTCTGTCTCCTTATCAGCCTTTTGGACTGTTCGGCTGTTTTCCTTCAATGTGGCTTTGGATGGTTAAACATACAGACAACAAGCAGACTAATATGTGGAGTTATCACTCCATCTCAAGTCATTCCAATTTTTTTATAAGTAGGATTTCTCATGGCTGCATGACTGTCTGTTACATAGAATTAGCCATAATGTTTTTTAAAAATTCCCTATTGCTAGGCATTATTTTTAAAAAGGATCTTAAGCAATTAAGATCCTTAAGAAAGGAGTGTTCTTATACTTAAAATGTTTGTGAATATCACTGTTATCACTAATATTACCTGGGAGATGCTCTTAGGTGTGGAGATTCTAGGCCAAAGGACTGGACTTTTGCAGAGCCGAAGTCCACACGAGGATAAAGTAGGGGACAGAATATCACTTGACTTGAGAGATCTGTGAAGGGTACAGAGATGACAGTATATACGCAAGGCCGAGCTTCCCGAGCGCGCGCCAGTGTACGAGACACGGGAGACGCAGCCCTGAACCCTGGGTTGGGACGATCCCCTGGAGGAGGAAGTGGCAGCCGTCTGCTGTCCGCGCTGACCGCGCTGTCCCTGACCCCGGGGCGGGCACGGCACTCGGGGCTGGAGGAGGCTGGAGGGGCCGTCGGAGCCTCCCCGCCAGGCCGGGGCGGCAGCTGCAGCAGCAGCCGCGCCGCGTCCTCTCCTCCCGGGCTGACCCCAGGACCCCGCCGGGGCGCAGCTGGGAGGCCGCCGCCTTTCAGGAGGCGCTGGGTTATTAGTACCGCACAAAGTCCTCGTGAGCACATGCGCACAGCTATAAGTGATCTCAGCTGTTATATAGTCCTTATTTACAAAACATGGGGTGAGCGAGCCTGAGCACACCGTCTTTGCTAAATTACTCTCTCCCCACAGCAACCTGCTCCAGCATTCGTGCCTGGGAATCCCGTGGGCAGAGGAATCTGGTGGGCTGTGGGTCCGTGGGGTTGCAGAGTTGGATACCACTTAGCAAGCGAGCAGTCTTACACCCAGTTTTATCTCTGCCTCAATTCGCTGTGAATTACTGATACGGTGCTTTAATTTGTCTGAATTTTCTTTTCCCCAAATACATATACATCTGTGAGAGTTAGTAGACTGCTTAGTATTTACTTTGTGACTGGTAAAGCTTCAGCTAAAAACCATTACTTTTGCTTTAGATAGTAGACAACTATGGATATAAAAGATCTCTTCAAGAAGCTTTCACTTCCTAGTTTTACTTATAGGCAACAAAAATGATAAAATCAGGGATATCAAGCAAATCCGTACAGGGTACATGTCTGGTCTGAGTTGAAATGGTTGATAAGTAACCACATATCAGTTGGTAAACTGCAGGATGTGTGCCAGGTTTGAAGCAACTCATCAAGAAAGTTGTGTGCAGAAAAGAAGTGAGAGCTTCCCTCACTTCTGGCTCACCGTCGTCTATCCTGCTTTCAGCACCTTCTCTCCTGCTGATGTGGTTCTCAGCAGTGCATTTTTTTTAAGCCTTACTTTTACCTAAAATATTAAATGCAAGAACCAGAATCTATAGCCAGCAATCTACAATCAGGGGTATCTTTAGCCACCTTACAGCAAAAGACCTGGAGGACAGAAGGTAGAATTTCCCGGAGGGCAAATGAGTCTCAGTTCACAGAAGTTTCAATGACTCTTCAATATTGAGCCTGGTATTCTCAAGGAGTTAGTCTGATGTTTCCATAAGTGAAAACGTTTGATTCTCAATGATAGAAATATGCTAATTAACTTATGCAAAAAGAGAAAATCAGTTTTAAGTATATATAATGAAACTACAGTCCATGGGATTCTCCACACCAGAATACTGGAGTGGGTAGCCATTCCCTTCTCCAGGGGATCTTACCAATCCAGGGATCAAACCCAGATCTCCAGCAGTGCACACAGATTCTTTACCAGCAGAGCCACCAGAGAAGCCCAAGAAGGCGGGAGTGGGTAGCCTATCCCTTCTCCAGCAGATCTTCACGACCCAGGAATTGAACCAGGGTCTCCTGCATTGCAGGTGGATTCTTTACCAGCTGAGCTACCAGGGAAGTCCAATAGCTTTCAACTAGTGGTGGCTTGTTGGTCTAGTGATATCATTCTTGCTTAGGTTGCAAAAGATCCTGGGTTTATATCCTGGATGAGCCCCTTATGGTTAGCAGGTTTTGGGGCTTCCCTTGTAGCTTAGTCAGTAAATAATCTGCCTGCAATGCAGGAGATAAGGGTTCAATCACTGACTTGGGAAGATGCCCTGGAGAAGGGAATAGCTACCCACTCTAGTATTGTTGCCTGGAGAATTCCATGGACAGAGGAGTCTGGCAGGCTACAGTCCATTGAGTCTCAAGTGTTGGACATGACTTAGCAACTAAACCACCACATAATGAAAACTTGCCACATTAAATTTGGTTTTTAGGGAGTCAACAATGTCAGGGGGCCAGGTCTCTCCACTTTTTTCTGTGTTAATTTCATGCCCAGGTTCTACTAATGGCAGGAGGGACGCCCGGAAGCCCTCAACCTACATTATTCCAACTTTAAGTCCAGTGGAGAAGAACGTATGCTTCAATATTTTTCTCAGGAAATTGTGCCTGAATCACCAGATCGGGCTCTGCTTTATGGAATCAAGTCTAAGAGAGCAAGGAAGGAAACAATTCCAAACGGTGTCTGGGAGAAGACGTTCTCATTGTATGATCTCAGATGGCAGAGGACAGTGGTTTCCAGGATTTGAATGCTCATGCCCATTGATGGATAAGGAAGTTAGAATAATTCCTACTGATCCCTGTCAGAACAAAGAAAACTTGTAGAGCTTATTATTAATATTTTACTCCTTTAAAGAATATTTACTTATTCGTTCAGCTTATTCATTCTTACTTGTGGGGCTCAGTAATTGCAGTACACAGGCTTAGTTGCCCTGAAGCTTGTGGGATCTTAATTCCCAACCAAGGATTGAACTGGTGTCTGCTATATCACAAGATAGATTCTTAACCACCTGACCACCAGGGAAGTCCCTATTTTACTCTTTGTTTGGGGGGGGATGAAGACTCAAATCAAATTCACATGGCTTCCCAAGTGGCACTTGTGGCAAAGAACCCGCCTGCCAATGCAGGAAACATAAGAGACACAGGTTTGATCCCTGGGTCAGGAAGCTCCCCTGGAGAAGGAAATGGCAACTGCTACTTGGCTGGAGAATCCCATGGGCAGAAGAGCCTGGTGGGCTACAGGCCATGGGGTCACAAAGAATCAGACACAACTGAGGAAGTGGGCACACACATTTATAAGACACATAGAGTGTCAAAACCTCTGGGCGCGTGCTTGGGTGGCATCAGGATTCAGTATTTTGGGGAGAGTGGAGACCTGAGTTTAGGGACTTTGTAATTGCTCTTTGCTTTAAAGGGGTTAGAGGTACTTTGGGTGGAAGCCCAAGGTTAGATAATGCTGTGTCATTTGCTATGAATACTAAAATAAGACCAGAGTGAGTAGAAATCTTATGACTCAAAAAATTCATCTCCATTTCATGGATTTTTGAGGTGACCTCTTTGAAGCTTTCTGGCTCTCTGATTTCACATTCCAAAGACTAAGAATGGAAGAGGAAGGGTTATAATTTAAGGCCACAGTATAAACACAGTTGATTGCAAAGAACAATAAATTGCCATCAGAAATCAATACATTATTTTCCAAAGCTTGTTTGGGGAGAATCATTCCATCTTCACAGACACAGTGGATGTTAGCTAGATTTATAGCTGTTTGCTGGGGGTTTATACAGCATCATATTTCCAACGGATCCATCAGGAAGAGAAGCTTGGTTATTCAGCCTCCCTTTAGGGAGTAGAAACAGCAGAGAAATTTCCCGGATGATGTATTGAGAGTTATAAAGTAGTGATCTTTTCCATGTACAATTAATTGGTGAATTAAAGGAAAGATTCCTGGGATAGTTCATTTAATAGTTCACTTTTTAATGCTTTATTTTGTGCACAGGGGCCTGGATTAGATAAATTTACCTTATCAGTGCAGGTAATATTAAACATTTGGGCAGTCTTGATATATGAGGCTTAGTTGTATGTATTTAAAGGAAAAATTTAACATGTATCAGGACACTGAAAATATAAAATACGTTGATTGCAGTCACAGAATGAACCAAACTCTAAATTGAATTTACTGAGCAGGAAAGTCAAATTTGAAGAATTTGGTTTCAAGCACCAATAGTCTGAAGGAGTCATATGCTAAATATTGATTTTTTTCCCCCCAAATCCTTAAAGATACTAAAAACTTTACATACACACTAAAATCTAATTTACTTGCAATGCACTAATTTGTAGTTTATAATGTGTCTTAGTTCGAATGACATTGACTTGTGTCTTCTATTCAAAGAAAATTAGCTATTCTGTGTAAAAGCATTTTCCCAAGGAGCATCTTATCTATTTATTAAAGGACTTGACAGCATGGAAATTGCATTTCATTGAAATAGTTTTGTAATTTACCTGGATCCCAATTAGTACAAAATTGTGATGTTTGACTATCCTTCACTTTATACCACAAGAACATCTAGTTCAGAGTTTAAATATAATATTCCTTTCTAATAAAATATTTTTATAAAATAAGATCTTTTCCTCCTCCAAAGATCCTTCTTTTAATTTTTATGCCATAAATAATAATGGAACATCATCATGTAATAAAATACTCACCTCTCTGGATAAACCGCTCTGCTCTTATTATTTGTATCCTGAAACAGAGTCATTTTATGAATTGAAATCATAAACTGTCTTAGCTCTAAGTATACATTAAGCCAAGCCAATAAAATGTTAGCTGGCCATTCTCAACCAGTACTGCGGAGAAGCTTAAACATTTCTAAAGTCCCATATTAGGCAAACTAATCAACATCCGAGGGTATTGTGTCAGGTGAAGGCATAGCAAGGGGCATTTCTAAGACAGATTTGAATAAAAACAAAAGCATTCAAAGGATAACTTTCCAGACCAAAGTGGTTTCCCATCTGAATGCACATACAGTGAGGGTTGCTCCATCTGCAACTCTCTGCATCCAGAATATGAAACCCCGCTTTCAGGGCAGGCGTGGGGGGAAACGGGGACATTCTCCTTGTCTCAGGGACCTTCTCTGACCTTGCTTGACTTCCCTCATGCCCTCAACCACGAGGCCTCTGAAACAATCTAGTCCCTACAGTCAGTCCAAGAAGATGCTCAATCTCGGTGTGGCTCACTTCTGCCAAGTCCTGTCCTGAGAACCAAAGAGTCATTAGGGGAGGATGAAGGGGAAAGTGCTTTATATTCTGTTGCTATTAAACATTACCGCAGGTGCAAGGCACACTGATTTCAATCAGTCTCCCACGTATTGTGAAGACTTTAGAAAGCCTAGCAAGTTCCAAAAGCTGTAAGTTTCCATCAGACATAGAATAACCTAGGGCTACCATCTCAGAAGATAGACTCACAGCATTTAACAGCCCACAAATTCTTCTTATTTATCTGCATCTCCCCCTCTTACTCTATAGTTGCCCTTCAGCTTGAAATTACTGATCTGTAAGAGAAGGCAACATTTGGTCATTTATTCACCAAATACTTATTGTTCTATATCAAGCATTGTGAGTAGGCATTGAGACATATAAATTAATGTGATAGACAAAATCCTTATTGTCAGAGACCTCATATTTCTGGGTGGGGATGTACAACTACGATAGACAAATCTTTCAGATAAAAATCCAGAGCTGTAAACACTGCGAAAGAACAGGGTGCGGGCTTACCACGTGTGGCTGACACAGCAGATGCCGCAGCTAAGAAGTCAGAAAGCGTTTGTGTGTGTGTTTTAATATTTCCCTTTCAAAGTGTCCCATCAAAAGTCAGGTTTATTTTTGCAAAGTAGGGGTATAAGTCAGGGTTCTCTAGGGAAACAGAACCAATACAATATAGAAGTAGACATAGATATATAGACTCTTCAGAGCTCCAATACTTTGGCCACCTGATGCAAAGAGCCGACTCATTGGAAAAGACCCTGATCCTGGGAAAGACTGAGGGCAGGAGAAGGGGGCAGCAGAGGATAATATGTTTAGATAGCATCCCCGACTCAATGGACATGACTTTGAGCAAACTCAGGGATACAGTCAGAGGAACCTGGTGTTCTATAGTTCACTGGGGCCCAAAGAGTCGGACATGATTTAGTGACTGAACAACAGCAACATATAGTAACAGATACAGATATAAATGTAGATATAAGAGGAGATTTATGATTAGCAGTTGCTTCATGCGCTTATGCCAGCTGAAAGTGAACAGTGTTAGTCACTCAGTCATGTCCAACACTTTTCAACCACATGAACTTGACCCCATGAACTCAACCTCATGAGCCCACCAGAGTCCTCTGTCCATGGGATTCTCCAGGCAAGAATACTGGAGTAGGTTACCATTTCCTTCTCCAGGATGTCTTCCCAAGCCAGGGATGGAACCTGGGTCTCCTGCATCACAGGCAGATTCTTTACCATCTAAGCCATTATGACAACTGAGATGCTCCACAATCTGCCGTCTGCGAGCTGGAGAACCAGGGAAGCCCGTGGCATGCTTCAATCCGAGTCCAAAGTCCTGAGAGGCAATGGGATGCTGGTTTAAGTCTCGGGGTCTGAAGGTCTGTGAGCAGGTGCTGCCGTGCCTTGGCGTGTCCGTGACCTTCCAGCTCAAGACGAGGGACAGAACTGCCCTCCCCTCACCTTTCTGCTCCACTTGAAGGCCTGCTGGATAGGTGAGGGTGGCTCTTCATGCTGTCTACCAGATCAAATGCCAATCATTTCCAGGCACACACTCACAGACTCGCCCGGAAAGAATGTTTCCAGCTGTCTGGGCATCCGTCCCTAAGGGCGGTTACTGCAACGGTAACACGAGTCCGTCTTTATTTCAGCTTGTTAGTTATATCAGTGTCCTGCTTATATGTGCATAAATGTGGGATGTTTGTGGTAATTTGAGAGAAGACCCATGGGTCTGAAGCCTGGATTTGTACAGTTTTGTCATTCCCTTTGAAAAAAAGCACGTCTCATCAGTTACATGTTAGAAGGGGAAGAGTAGGTGCCTGACTTTGTAGTCAGACCTGTGACATGAGTCCTTCTGGGGGAGACGGGGTGCCCGCGGTGCACACATTACTCTTGCAGGCGTGCTCCTATCTCCTGAAGTCAGCAGAATTCTTGTTGACTTCAAAGGTGGTCTATGGAGATAAAGTTGCATACCGACTGACAAGTCAGAGCCTGAGAGATTCCACATCAGCCGTCTTTCTCCTTAAATATGCACCTTTCACTTGTAAGTCTTTCAAACAATACACTTGTCAATAATTTAGGAAATGATCTCCAATGTCTTAAAACTTTTATAGCACTTTGGGTTTGCAGTCTGGTGATGTTTTACATCCTGGATGCCTCTACAAATCAAAATCTTTATTATGGAGTCAAGTACATACCCAGAGCTGTCCTAGAAAATGGAGGAAAAGGACAGATGTTTGTAGATAAATATTTGCAAAATAAAAATGTTTTAATGAGAAAAATCTTGTTGCAAAGAGGATAGAATGGATGTCCAAACTTGGAAAATAAAACTGAATAACCTTCATCTTATTCATCTGGTTTTTGATGAGATCTTCAAGACTAGTTTGACCACAGTTAAGATAAGACCTGAAAGTGAGGATGATGTGATCTGCTTATTAACAGAATAGTGCCTTGCACGTCAGAGATGCTTAATGAACCTGTGTTAAGTTGGTACCTCCCTAATTTATGAGGATATATGGGCTTCCCTTGTGGCTCAGCTGATAAAAAATCCGCCTGCAATGCGGGAGACCTGGGTTCGATCCCTGGGTTGGGAAAATCCCCTGGAGAAGAGAAAGGCTACCCACTCCAGTATTCTGGCCTAGAGAATTCCATGGAATATCCATGGAGTCGCAAATAGTCAGACCTAACTGAGTGAATTCCACTTTCACTTATGGTATAATCTTGAAAACAGGTCTTCTTCCAGTCGAGAGGAATTCACAACTGTTTAAACCACAGTTCCTGTGTGTCAGGAATTGTTAGTAAAATACATGGAAATGCGTGGGATATCTGTGCTGATACTAGTCCATCATTATAAGCTTTTATTACACCAGTGCCTCTTAACACGACCCAAACCCATGTCATTTTATAGCAAATATTCCACACTCTATCTTTTACTCTTAGGAAGTAAAGTTCATAGGTTATATGAGCTTTGTACCGTATAATTTTAAGATGTAATATCATAATTATAATATGAGAAATAAGAGAACACTACCTTGCTTTATAGCAATAATAATATGACACATATTTTAATATAGGAACACTTAGTCCTGAGCATGCTAGAAGACAAAATATCATTGTCAAATATTTACACCTAGATATAGAGTTATCCTTAGATATAGAGTTATGCTTAGAAAGCATCACTACAAACAAAGCTAGTGGACGTGATAGAATTCCAGTTGAGCTATTCCAAATCCTGAAAGATGATGCTGTGAAAGTGCTGTACTCAATATGCCAGCAAATTTGGAAAACTCAGCAGTGGCCACAGGACTGGAAAAGGTCAGTTTTCATTCCAATCCCAAAGAAAGGCAATGCCAAAGAATGCTCAAACTACCGCACAATTGCACTCATCTCACACGCTAGTAAAGTAATGCTCAAAATTCTCCAAGCCAGGCTTCAGCAATATATGAACCATGAACTTCCTGATGTTCAAGCTGGTTTTAGAAAAGGCAGAGGAACCAGAGATCAAATTGCCAACATCCGCTGGATCATGGAAAAAGCAAGAGAGTTCCAGAAAACATCTATTTCTGCTTTCTTGACTATGCCAAAGCCTTTGACTGTGTGAATCACAATAAACTGTGGAAAATTCTGAAAGAGATGGGAATACCAGACCACCTGATCTGCCTCTTGAGAAATTTGTATGCAGGTCAGGAAGCAACAGTTAGAACTGGACATGGAACAACAGACTGATTCTATTTAGGAAAAGGAGTTTGTCAAGGCTGTATATTGTCACCCTGTTTATTTAACTTCTATGCAGAGTACATCATGAGAAACGCTGGACTGGAAGAAACACAAGCTGGAATCAAGATTGCCTGGAGGAATATCAATAACCTCAGATATGCAGATGACACCACCCTTATGGCAGAAAGTGAAGAGGAACTCAAAAGCCTCTTGATGAAAGTGAAAGTGGAGAGTGAAAAAGTTGGCTGAAAGCTCAACGTTCAGAAAACGAAGATCATGGCATCCGGTCCCATCACTTCATGGGAAATAGATGGGGAAACAGTGGAACCAGTGTCAGACTTTATTTTTCTGGGCTCCAAAATCACTACAGATGGTGACTGCAGCCATGAAATTAAAAGACGCTTACTCCTTGGAAGGAAAGTTATGACCAGCCTAGATGGCATATTCAAAAGCAGAGACATTACTTTGCCAACAAAGGTTTGTCTAGTCAAGGCTATGGTTTTTCCTGTGATCATGTATGGATGTGAGAGTTGGACTGTGAAGAAGGCTGAGCACTGAAGAATTGATGCCTTTGAACTGTGGTGTTGGAGAAGACTCTTGAGAGTTCCTTGGACTGCAAGGAGATGCAACCAGTCCATTCTGAAGGAGATCAGCCCTGGGATTTCTTTGGAAGGAATGATGCTAAAGCTGAAACTCCAGTACTTTGGCCACCTCATGCGAAGAGTTGACTCATTGGAAAAGACTCTGATGCTGGGAGGGATTGGGGGCAGGAGGAGAAGGGGACGACAGAGGATGAGATGGCTGGATGGCATCACTGACTCGATGGACGTGAGTCTGAGTGAGCTCCGGGAGTTGGTGATGGACAGGGAGGCCTGGTATGCTTCGATTCATGGGGTCGCAAACAGTCGGATACGACTGAGCGACTGATCTGATCTGATAGAGTTATCCATTTAGACATATTTACTCAACTAATGAAGGTGTATCGTGTTGGTTGTTGCATCTGGAAAATACTGAGGTTTGCCAAAAAATGGTGACTGACTGACTCAGTTAAGTTATGAACCACAGTAAAACTTAACGTCAGTTTATACAGATATTCTGCTCTGGAGAATTGAGTGCTCAGAATTGTGAAGAGATATTTTAGATTTGTCTGTGAGGGGTGTTAGATTCTAGGCTTGTATAAGATTACGAACAAGTTTGCCGCCTTCATGGATATCCATGGGAACATTTCAGAAACACTCAGAATATAGGAGCATCCTTTGTTCTTTGGGGAGAAAAGTCTGGATTCCTTGGACCCCGTATTCCAAATCGTCCTGCTCGCCCCCACTTACCCTGACAACCAAAGGGAACGTCCTCTCACGCCCCCAAGCGTGCCCTGTGAGGCTGCGCTGTGGCTGCTGAGAGCCCGGGAATTACAGCGCGCAGGCGAGAAGGCGACGGCAAACCTCTCCTCTTGCCCATCTTGGGATGTCGTTGTCACTCTTTCCCTAGTTCCTGGTCGTTTTTGAGATGTAGCACCCCACAGCAGTCTCACCACCACTGACAACTGGTTGGTGATGTAGTTTTCCTGTGCCCTAGTCATTTAGATGTAAATGAATGGAAGTAAAACGAACCCCGCATGTTTAAAGGCAGTTCTGGTTTACATAACTATAGGACTGGAAAAAAATTATTGCTACACAGAGGGAAAAATTAATCACACGGGAGACTAAGACAAATAAAAAGCGGGACTTTTTTCATCTTTAAATGTGAAGAAGACAGTGTAACAGTAATGGAAATATGCAAAAAAGAGAAAAAAGACGATTGTTGGGTTCAACGAGCTTTGAGTATCTCAAAGCATTGGGGAATGGGAGCATAGATATGCTCTGATAACCAGCGCTTCAGATTCTAAGCAAAGCTCACGAAAAGTGGCTGGTGGGTTAAATCACTTCTATCCTTGGGTGTTTGGGTTGTAATGCTAAGGATTTTAAGTAATTGCCTCATAAACTCAATTGACCATTAAAGTCCAATTGACCAAAATATTAAAGCCTTTGGCAGGGCAGAGGGGGGACGGGTGAACCTTAATGACAACAGAGTGATTCAATTAAGTTTGATAAATGCTCACGGAAGGTCTAAGGTCTAGCATATGTCAAACACTGGGAAGATCTAGCATTGATGAACCTCTTCCAGAAGCTACACACACTGACCTACAGTCTTCTCAGTAACTCTCTATGAGAATATTTCATCCCCACTTTATAGATGCGAGCACTGGGGTTCAGCTGGAGGAGGAAATGGCAACCCACTCCAGTATCCTTGCCTGAAGGATCCCAGGGACAGTGGAGCCTGGCCAGCTACAATCTGTGGGATTGCAGAGTCTGACAGGACTCAGTGACTAAACAACAACTGAGGTTAAGCAAAGCTCAGAGAAGCAGTCCTAGAAGCTGGGATTTGCACGTCCGCCTGCTTCATGCTCAGGGAGGAGAGTGCATCATTGCGATACTGGGTCCTAGGCTAGGAAAGGTGCATGCTCTATTTCCTTTATTCCCCAAAGAACCAAGTGATAAAGGGGGTGGCTATTTCTCTAATTTTAAAGCTGAGTCCCTGTAGGCACAGAAAGCTAAGAGACTCGGTTCAGATCACACCACGAGTGAATAGTGCAAGCCAGATGTACAGTGGATTGATGTGATTTAGAGGACCTGTTCTTTCTACCCTGGTCTCGTGTGCTTGGTAGCACCATCTCACTTTTTCATTTCTCTACTTGTCATGATTCTTTCTTGAACGTGCCCTCTCGTGTCTCTTTGTGACCCTATGGACTGTAGCCTGCCAGGCTCCTCTGTCTGTAGGATTCCCCAGGCAAGAATATTGGAGTGCGTGGCCATTTCCTTCTCCAGGGGATCTTCCCAATCCAGGGATCAACCCCATGTCTCCTGTGTCTCCTGCATTGCAGGAGGACTCTTTATTGCTTTAGCTACTGGGGAAGCCCTGTTGTTTAATTTTATTTATTTATACATTTTTGGCCATAGTTGGTCTTTGTAGCTGCACTCGGGTTTTACTCTAGCTAAGACAGCAGGGGCTGCTCTCTGACGATGGTGTGCGGGCTTCTCGACACAGTGGCCTCTCTTGTTTCCGAGCGTGGGCTTCAGGAGCACGGGCTGCAGCAGCTGCAGCTCCCGGGCTCTCGTGTTGCGCTGTGCTTAGTTGCTCAGTCGTGTGCGACTCCTTGGGATCCATGGACTGTAGGCCATCAGACTGCTCTGTCCATGGGATTCTCCAGGCAAGAATACCAGAGTGGGTTGCCATGCCCTCCTCCAGGGATCTTCCCAACCCAGGCATCGAACCCAGGTCTCCCACATTGAAGGCGGATTCTTTAATGACTGAGCCACCAGGGAAGCCCTACAGCACGGGCCCGATAGTTGCGGTTCACTGGCTTACTTGCTCCTAAGCAAGTGGGATCTTCCTGACCAAGGGATCAAACTGGAGTCTCCTTCATTGACAGGCGGATTCTTTACCACTGAGCCACCAGGGAAGCCCTATCATGATTCTCCACATTAAACTCTTGGGTGGTACCTCATTAATTATAAAGATCAAAGTGTAACTTTTTTTTAATGTAAAAGACACTTGTATTAGCTAAATTATCTAATTCCCTGAAGCAATCTAGAAAAATCTGCCTTGAAAAAAAAGAGTGCCATGGGGAGCATGACATGCGGGCCGTCCCCTGCTCCCGAAGCAGCTCTCATGCTCGTTACCAGCTTATTAAGGTTTACAAGAAGCATCTTAGTAGCTCATGGCTTCCTTTGGTTAATGTAGTTAACAAACTCGGGGGTTTTTCCCAAACTCACTTGACCAGGGAATCCTTTTCCCCACTAACATCTGTTAAAATCCTCAGGATCTAATATCTCACCTAAGACATCTGGGAATAAAAGAGATTGTCTAATTAGCTTTTTAGAGACAAGATCGGTTTTAACATAGTTAGCCCACCTTTTGCAAAATTGAAGGGAGTCCACGGTTCTGCCTCTCTATTGGGCACCTCCTTCTGTTGTGCTTTCCAAGACCCTGACTGAGACCCCATTCACCATTTCTTCTCAAATATTCGCCCAGAGATCTCCAGTGACAGTGGCATAAAGGAACTTAAGGCACTGGGACTGCGGTCCATCGGCTCGCAAAGAGTCAGATGTGATGGAAGCAACCGAGCACGCATGCACCCCAAAGCAGGAAGAGACTCACAGGCTTAGAGGACAAACGTGTGGTTGCTGGGGGAAGGGATAGTTGGGGAAGTTGGGGTGGACATGTGCACCCTGCTGTGTTTAAAATGTGCAAAAACAAGGGCCTACTGTACAGCACAGGGAACTCTGCTCAGTGTGATTGATAGCCTGGAAGGGAGGGGGTTTGAGGGAGAATCGGTTCAGTCAGTTCAGGCGCTCAGTCGTGTCCGACTCTTTGGGCCCTCATGGGCTGCAGCACGCCAGGCCTCCCTGTCCATCACCAACTCCCAGAGCTTGCTCAAACTTATGTCTATCAAGTTGGTGATGCCATCCAACCATCTCATCCCCTGTCATCCCCCCTTCTCCTCTCGCCTTCAATCTTTCCCAGCATCCGGGTCTTTTCCAATGAGTCAGTTCTTCGCATCATGTGGCCAAAGTATTGGAGCTTCAGCATCAGTCCTTCCGATGAATATTCAGGACAGATTTCCTTTAGGATGGACTGGTTGGATCTCCTTGCTGTAAAAGGGACTCTCAAGAGTCTTCTCCAACACCACAGTTCAAAAGCATCCATTCTTCGGCTCTCAGCTTTCTTTATAGTTCAACTCTCACATCCATACATGACTACTGGGAAAATCATAGCTTTGAGTAGACGGACCTTTGTTGGCAAAATAATGTCTCTGCTTTTTAATATTCTGTCTAGGTTGGTCATAACTTTTTTCCAAGGAGCAAGTGTCTTTTAATTTCATGGCTGCAGTCACCATCTGCAGTGATTTTGGAGCCCAAAATAGTAAAATCTGTCACTGTTTCCATTGTTTTCCCATCTACTTGCCATGAAATGCTTACATGAAATGTTCCCTGGGTATCTCTAGTTTTCTTGAAGAGATCTCTAGTCTTTCCCAGTCTATTGCTTTCCTCTATTTCTTTGCATTGGTCACTGAGGAAGGCTTTCTTATCTCTCTTTGCTATTCTTTGAAACTCTGCAATCAGATGTGTGTATCTTCCCTTTCCTCTTTGCCTTTAGCTCCTCTTCTTTCTCATCTATTTGTAAGACCTCCTCAGACAACCATTTTGCCTTTTTGCATTTCTTCTTCTTGGGAATGGTTTTGATCACTGCCTCTTGTACAATTTTAGGAGCCTCCATTCACAGCTCTTCAGGCATTCTATCTATCAGATCTAATCCCTTGAATCTATTTGTCACTTCCACTGTATAATTGTGAGGGATTTGATGTGGGTCATACCTGAATGGTCTAGTGGTTTTCCATTCTTTCTTCAATTTAAGCCTGAATTTTGCAATAAGGAGTTCATGATCTGAGCCACAGTCATCTCCCAGTCCTGTTTTTGCTGACTGTATAGAGCTTCTCCATCTTTGGCTGGAAAGAATATAATGAATCTGATTTCAGTGTGGACCATCTGGTGATGTCTACATGTCAAGTCATCTCTTGTGTTGTTGGAAGAGGGTGTTTTTTTATGACCAGTGCATTCTCTTGGCAAAACTCTATTAGCCTTTGCCCTGCTTCATTCTGTACCCCAAGGACAAACTTGCCTGTTACTCCAGGTGTTTCCTGACTTCCTACTATGCATTCCAGTTCCCTAGGATGAAAAGGATATCTTTTTTTGGTGTTAATTCTAGAAGGTCTTGTACGTCTTCATAGAACCGTTCAGCTTCTCTGGCATTAGTGGTCGGGGCATAGACTTGGATTACCGTGATATTAAATGGTTTGCCTTGGAAACAAACAGAGATCATTCTGTCATTTTTGAGACTGCAAACAAGAACTGCATTCCTGGACTCTTGTTGACTATGAAGGCTACTCCATTTCTTCTAAGGAATTGCCCACAGTTGTGGATATAATGGTTATCTGAATTAAATTCTCCCATTCCGGTTCACTTTAGATCACTGGTTCCTAAAATGCTGCTGGTGTTCACTCTTGCCGTCTCCTGTTTGACCACTTCCAGTTTGCCTTGATTCATGGATCTAACATTCCAGGTTCCTTGCTTCCATCACCGGTCATATCCACAGCTGGGCGTTGTTTTCGCTTTGGGTCAGTCTCTTCATTCTTTCTGTAGTTATTTCTCCACTGATGTCCAGTAGCATATTGGGCACCTACCGACCTGGGGAGTTCATCTTTCAGTGTCCTATCTTTGGGGGAGAATGGGTACATGTGTATGCATAGCTGAGTCCCTTCGCTGTCCACCTGAAACCACCCCATTGTTAATCGGCTATGCCTCTGCAGCTGCTAAGTCGCGCATAAAAGTGAAAAGTGCAAGTGAAGTCGCTCAGTCATGTTGGGACTGTTCGAGACCCCAGTACAAAATAAAAGTTTAAAGTTTGAAAAACGAAATTAGATTCTAATTTCAATTCTAGAATTTTCTGATTTTAGTGTCATATGGAGTCCATGGATAATGGAAGAGAATAAGCTTTGGAAGCAGGTTACCAGAGCTGTGCCATTCAACAGAGCACACTTGGCTGATTGCCTCTCTACGCTTCTGTTTGCTCACATGTAAAACACGGATAATGAGGGTACTCTTCATGCATTTGCTGTGAGGATTAAATGTGGCTTACCACACCTGAAGTCTTTAGAACCAGGCCCAGCAAGTGGTGCAGCTATATGCATCATGTAAAGGAGATCAATAGAAGAACAGCTAGACCTTGAATCATGTGTCAAATTTGCCTGCAAGTGATGGAGAACAGGGGTCCCCAACCATGCCTGATGGTCTGAGGCGGAGCTGATGTAATGACAGTAGAAATTAACTACCATAAATGTAATAAGCTTGAATCATCACACCGCCCCCCCACCTTGGTCCATGGAAAAATTGTCTTCCATGAAACCAGACCCTGGCACCAAAGACATTGGGGATCACTGACGAGAGGAAGGGGAGACATTTAGCATGAAGGTGCGTGTATCACACATACACCATTTTAGACTCAGAGTGGGTAGGACTTTTGGTTTTGGAAAGAATGGGGGGCTGGCAGAGAGAAGACCTGAGATGCTCACAGCACATAAAGAATAATGAGAAAGCAGTGTGTGCATCAGAGAAGGCAATGGCACCCCACTCCAGTACTCTTGCCTGGAAAATCCCATGGACGGAGGAGCCTGGTGGGCTGCAGTCCATGGGGTCGTGAAGAGTTGGACACGACTGAGCGACTTCACTTTCACTTTTCACTTTCTGTTTTTTTTTTTTTAATTTTGTTTTATTTTTAAACTTTACAATATTGTATTGGTTTTGCCAAATATCGAAATGAATCCGCCACAAGTATACATGTGTTCCCCATCCTGGATCCTCCTCCCTCCTCCCTCCCCATACCATCCCTCTGGGTCGTCCCAGTGCACCAGCCCCAAGCATCCAGTATTGTGCATCGAACCTGGACTGGTGACTTGTTTCATATATGATATTATACGTATTTCAATGCCATTCTTCCATATCATCCCACCCTCTCTCTCTCCCACAGAGTCCAAAAGACTGTTCTATACATCAGTGTCTCTTTTGTTGTCTCATATACAGGGTTATTGTTACCATCTTTCTAAATTCCATATATATGCATTAGTATACTGTATTGGTGTTTTTCTTTCTGGCTTACTTCACTCTGTATAATAGGCTCCAGTTTCATCCACCTCATTAGTATTGGTTCAAATGTATTCTTTTTAATGGCTGAGTAATACTCCATTGGGTATATGTACCACTGCTTTCTTATCCATTCATCTGCTGATGGACATCTAGGTTGCATCCATGTCCTGGCTATTATAAACAGTGCTGTGATGAACACTGGGGTACATGTGTCTCTTTCCCTTCTGGTTTCCTCAGTGTGTATGCCCAGCAGTGGGATTGCTGGATCATAAGGCAGTTCTATTTCCAGTTTTTTAAGGAATCTCCACACTGTTCTCCATAGTGGCTGTACTAGTTTGCATTCCCACCCACAGTGTAAGAGGGTTCCCTTTTCTCCACACCCTCTCCAGCATTTATTGTTTGTAGACTTTTGGATCGCAGCCATTCTGACTGGCATGAAATGGTACCTCATAGTGGTTTTGATTTGCATTTCTCTGATAATGAGTGATGTTGAGCATCTTTTCATGTGTTTGTTAGCCATCTGGATGTCTTCTTTGGAGAAATGTCTATTTAGTTCTTTGGCCCATTTTTTGATTGGGTCATTTATTTTTCTGGAGTTGAGCTGTAGGAGTTGCTTGTATATTTTTGAGATTAGTTGTCAGTTGCTTCATTTGCTATTATTTTCTCCCATTCTGAAGGCTGTCTTTTCACCTTGCTTATGGTTTCCTTTGTTGTGCAGAAGCTTTGAGGTTTAATTAGGTCTCATTTGTTTATTTTTGCTTTTATTTCCAATATTCTGGGAGGTGGGTCATAGAGGATCCTGCTGTGATGTATGTCAGAGAGTGTTTTGCCTATGTTCTCCTCTAGGAGTTTTATAGTTTCTGGTCTTACGTTTAGATCTTTAATCCATTTTGAGTTTATTTTTGTGTATGGTGTTAGAAAGTGGTCTAGTTTCATTCTTTTACAAGTGGTTGACCAGTTTTCCCAGCACCACTTGTTAAAGAGATTGTTTTTAATCCATTGTATATTCTTGCCTCCTTTGTCAAAGATAAGGTGTCCATATGTGCATGCATTTATCTCTGGGCTTTCTATTTTGTTCCATTGATCTATATTTCTGTCTTTGTGCCAGTACCATACTGTCTTGATGACTGTGGCTTTGTAGTAGAGCCTGAAGTCAGGTAGGTTGATTCCTCCAGTTCCATTCTTCTTTCTCAAGATAGCTTTGGCTATTCGAGGTTTTTTTGTATTTCCATACAAATTGTGAAATTATTTGTTCTAGCTCTGTGAAGAATACCATTGGTAGCTTGATAGGGATTGCATTGAATCTATAAATTGCTTTGGGTAGTATACTCATTTTCACTATATTGATTTTTCCAATCCATGAACATGGTATATTTCTCCATCTATTAGTGTCCTCTTTGATTTCTTTCACCAGTGTTTTATAGTTTTCTATATATAGGTCTTTAGTTTCTTTAGGTAGATATATTCCTAAGTATTTTATTCTTTCTGTTGCAATGGTGAATGGAATTGTTTCCTTAATTTCTCTTTCTGTTTTCTCATTATTAGTGTATAGGAATGCAAGGGATTTCTGTGTGTTGATTTTATATCCTGCAACTTTACTATAGTCATTGATTAGTTCTAGTAATTTTCTGGTGGAGTCTTTAGGGTTTTCTATGTAGAGGATCATGTCATCTGCAAACAGTGAGAGCTTTACTTCTTCTTTTCCAATTTGGATTCCTTTTATTTCCTTTTCTGCTCTGATTGCTGTGGCCAAAACTTCCAAAACTATGTTGAATAGTAATGGTGAAAGTGGGCACCCTTGTCTTGTTCCTGACTTTAGAGGAAATGCTTTCAATTTTTCACCATTGAGGATAATGTTTGCTGTGGGTTTGTCATATATAGCTTTTATTATGTTGAGGTATGTTCCTTCTATTCCTGCTTTCTGGAGAGTTTTGATCATAAATGGATGTTGAATTTTGTCAAAGGCTTTCTCTGCATCTACTGAAATAATCATATGGTTTTTATTTTTCAATTTGTTAATGTGGTGTATTACATTGATTGATTTGCGGATATTGAAGAATCCTTTCATCCCTGGGATAAAGCCCACTTGGTCAATCAAAAACACTCTGGAGGCAACAAATAGTAGAATAACAGAGGCAGAAGATAGGATTAGTGAATTAGAAGATTGAATGGTAGAAATAAATGAATCAGAGAGGATAAAAGAAAAACGAATTAAAAGAAATGAGGACAATCTCAGAGACCTCCAGGACAATATTAAATGCTACAACATTCGAATCATAGGGGTCTCAGAAGAAGAAGACAAAAAGAAAGACCATGAGAAAATACTTGAGATAATAGTTGAAAACTTCCCTTAAATGGGAAAGGAAATAATCACTCAAGTCCAAGAAACCCAGAGAGTCCCAAACAGGATAAACCCAAGGCGAAACACCCCAAGACACATATTAATCAAATTAACAAAGATCAAACACAAAGAACAAATATTAAAAGCAGCAAGAGAAAAACAACAAATAACACACAAGGGAATTCCCATAAGGATAACAGCTGATCTTTCAATAGAAACTCTTCAAGCCAGGAGGGAATGGCAAGACATACTTAAAATGATGAAAGAAAATAACCTACAGCCCAGATTATTGTACCCAGCAAGGATCTCATTCAAGTATGAAGGAGAAATCAAAAGCTTTACAGACAAGCAAAAGCTGAGAGAATTCAGCACCACCAAACCAGCTCTCCAACAAATACTAAAGGATATTCTCTAGACAGGAAACACAAAAATGGTGTATAAATTCGAGCCCAAAACAATAAAGTAAATGGCAACGGGATCATATTTATCAATAATTACCTTAAACGTAAATGGGTTGAATGCCCCAACCAAAAGACAAAGACTGGCTGAATGGATACAAAAACAAGACCCCTGCATATGTTGTCTACAAGAGACCCACCTCAAAACAGGGGACACATACAGACTGAAAGTGAAGGGCTGGAAAATGATTTTCCATGCGAATAGGGACCAAAAGAAAGCAGGAGTCGCAATACTCATATCAGATAAAATAGACTTTAAAACAAAGACTGTGAAAAGAGACAAAGAAGGTCACTACATAATGATCAAAGGATCAATCCAAGAAGAAGATATAACAATTATAAATATATATGCACCCAACACGGGAGCACCGCAGTATGTAAGACAAATGCTAACAAGTATGAAAGGAGATATTAACAATAACACAATAATAGTGGGAGACTTTAATACCCCACTCACACCTATGGATAGATCAACTAAACAGAAAATTAACAAGGAAACACAAACTTTAAATGATACAATAGACCAGTTAGACCTAATTGATATCTATAGGATATTTCATTCCAAAACAATGAATTTCACCTTTTTCTCAAGCACACATGGAACCTTCTCCAGGATAGATCACATTCTGGGCCATAAATCTAGCCTTGGTAAATTCAAAAAAATAGAAATCATTCCAA
The DNA here is from genome assembly GCF_029407905.1 of Bubalus kerabau. Lineage (NCBI taxonomy): Eukaryota > Metazoa > Chordata > Mammalia > Artiodactyla > Bovidae > Bubalus > Bubalus kerabau. Next base: position 83,760,151 of record NC_073636.1, on the reverse strand, counting down.
GCATCTTTTCTGACCACAATGCAGTAAGATTAGATCTCAATTCCAGGAGAAAAACTATTAAAAATTCCAACATATGGAGGCTGAACAACACGCTGCTGAATAACCAACAAATCACAGAAGAAATCAAAAGAGAAATCAAAATTTGCATAGAAACGAATGAAAATGAAAACACAACAACCCAAAACCTGTGGGACACTGTAAAAGCAGTCCTAAGGGGAAACTTCATAGCAATACAGGCATACCTCAAGAAACAAGAAAAAAGTCAAATAAATAACCTAACTCTACACCTAAAGCAACTAGAAAAGGAAGAGATGAAGAACCCCAGGGTTAGTAGAAGGAAAGAAATCTTAAAAATTAGGGCAGAAATAAATGCAAAAGAAACAAAGGAGACCATAGCAAAAATCAACAAAGCCAAAAGCTGGTTCTTTGAAAGGATAAATAAAATTGACAAACCATTAGCCAGACTCATCAAGAAACAAAGGGAGAAAAATCAAATCAATAAAATTAGAAATGAAAATGGAGAGATCACAACAGACAACACAGAAATACAAAGGATCATAAGAGACTACTATCAACAATTATATGCCAATAAAATGGACAACGTGGAAGAAATGGACAAATTCTTAGAGAAGTACAAATTCCCAAAACTGGACCAGGAAGAAATAGAAAATTTTAACAGACCCATTACTAGCACGGAAATTGAAACTGTAATCAAAAATCTTCCAGCAAACAAAAGCCCAGGTCCAGACGGCTTCACAGCTGAATTCTACCAAAAATTTAGAGAAGAGCTAACACCTATCCTATTCAAACTCTTCCAGAAAATTGCAGAGGAAGGTAAACTTCCAAACTCATTCTATGAGGCCACCATCACCCTAATACCAAAACCTGACAAAGATCCCACAAAAAAAGAAAACTACAGGCCAATATCACTCATGAACATAGATGCAAAAATCCTTAACAGAATTCTAGCAATCAGAATCCAACAACACACTAAAAAGATCACTTTTCACTTTCATGCATTGGAGAAGGAAAGGGCAACCCACTCCAGTGTTCTTGCCTGGAGAATCCCATGGACGGGGGAGCCTGGTGGGCTGCTGTCTATGGGGTCGCACCGAGTCGGACACGACTGAAGTGACTTAGCAGCCGCAGCAATGTGTGCACGCGGCCACCACCGGGAGGCCTGCTCTGGAGGCCACCCTCAGAGCACTTTCTTCTTGCAATTCACTGCAGGGCTGGCTCACATGCACATTTACAGCTTACCTCTTTCAGATTTAAGTGAGACTGGGATTGCTTCCGCCTTCCCTGGTGGCTCAGATGGTAAAGAATCTGCCTCCAATGCAGGAAACAGGGGCTCCATCCCTGGGCAGAGAGATCCCCTGGAGAAGGGAATGGCTACTCACTCCAGTCTTCTTGCCTGAAGGATCCCACGGACAGAGGAGCCTGGCGTCTACAGTCCATGTGGTCACAAAGAGTCAAACACGACTGAGCAACTCTCTCACACACACACAGACACACACACACACACACACACACACACACACACAATTGCCCTCCTTGGGCATGGAGCCTGGGAGGGCAGGTTCATTTCCCAGCCCCTAAATGGGGCTGCCCTCTCTGACGTCTGTCTCCAAGCCCATGTCCTACTGGACCCTTACCCTGGCCACATCCGGCCGTGTCATGTGATGAGGCCTGTTACCTAGAGCCACTTTAAAGTGAATATGTAAATGGTTGAGGCAAAGGTTGTGTGAGTGCTAAGTCACTCAGTCGTGTCTGACTCTGCTACGCCATGGACTGTAGCCCTCGAGGCCCTCTGTCCATGGGATTCTCTGGGCAAGAACACTGGAGTGGGTTGCCATTTTCTACCCCAGAAAATCTCCCTGACCCAGGGATCAAACCTGAGTCCCTTTGTTGGCAAAGTGATGTCTCTGCTTTTTAATAAGCCATCCAGTTTCAGTATCATCAGTTTGAACACCTCCGATGTCTACCAGCAGACCCAAGCTACCCCGGACTTCCTTTTCGTCATGACAATTAGTGTAATCTGATGACTCAGATCTGTTTTGAATTTTTTCTTTAGAATTTAAGCAGAAAGATGGGGCCTATAGGTAACACTGCGTAATGCTGCATACTTTTGTGAATTGAGAGCAGCATAATGAAAGCGGTTTAGTACATACTTGAAAAGGTTTGTGGAACTGTGGAGCGCATCTAAGGTGCGTTGAGCTAATTGTTTGGCTGTGACGGTAATTCATGAGATGGAGCCTTGTGTGAGGTGTTTGGTATTTCAGGCCTTTTGGAAGGAATCTTCACTATCTAGTCTACATTAATTTGTGAGTATTGAGATACAGGGTATGGGTAGGGAGAGAGTGAGAACTCGGGTGGCACAAAAGAGTCCCACATGGGATGAATGTTCAATATGACTGAGCAATGCAGTGATCTGTAATGCCAGATAACAGCCAAGGATTATCGCTCATTTTTGTTAAGCAAAAATACAAGAGAAGATACCGTTTTTAATTACTTCATTTCCTCCCAAGGATAGATTCAAGTGATACAAAAAAAAAAAAATTCACTCAGGTGAGATGAAAATCTTGGAGTTTACACAAGGTAAGAAAATCCTGATTGCAGTGTAGAACACGGCGCCTTTTGCTCTGTACCTTCACCGCATGCTCCGGAGCCTGAGGCGGCTCTTGCGCGTGCGCCTTCTCGGCTTCCGCCTGAGCTCTGGCTCTGCCAGCCCTGCGAGCTCCGCTGCTACTTTTGCACCGCGGCCGAGTCTCCTTCTTCCATTTGCCAGCTGTGGCTAATGGCTTTAGTTTAAATTGAAGAAGTTAGCACACAGACGAGATTTCAGAGATTTCTAACCACCTAATGAATGACACTGAAATCCCTGAAAGGTTATTGATGAAAAGATTGCCGCTGATTAGATATTTGGATACGGAATTTTAACTGAACTTTATACGCTTCTTTGTTTGAAGATGTAAAGGGTGAATGCAATATTAGGATACAAGGAAGTTTTATGTGGCAGAAAGTAATAAATAATAAATGTGAAAGAGCTGAAGAGTGAATTTGCGTTTATCAGGGTTATTCCGTGTAATGAGCCGTTATTATCATTCCTATTATGAGAAGCTCACGTTTCCAACTGTGGAATTTATGCGTTTTCAACAACTAAATTTTTTTCCATAATCTACCCAGCATAGGTACAATATAACGAGGGGACATTTGGAAACTTCGTATGGAAGGAAGCTGTTTCCTTTTTAAATATGGTATTTACAAAACTTCACAAGCCTTTAACTAGAATTAAGCTATTAACACACACATACACACTGTTAATAACTTTTTTTTTGGCTTGTGGAGTTTAGTTCCCTAATCTTTCAGCTTTCCTGTCTTGAATGTCTTGCGTTTGTTCACCACTTAATGAGAGTGCCTCCTATGTACTGGAGGGGGTTTAGCACACTTCTAGGCAGTTAATACTAAACGGGTGCATTGCATGAGGAACACACTCACTTAAGAAAATATGAACACCTGAAAAATGAGAAGGAGTGAATCATTGATTCCACTCCTTGCAGACAAGTTCTGCTGCGATGCTGGTGGGCCTCCCCCGACCCTGGTTCGTCTGCACCACTCCTTCACTTGTATTTTATGTGAAACAGGATCGCTTTAGGTGAACTCTTTTATATACTTCCTTTCTTTAAAAGTGTATTTATCTGTATTGGACAGTAACTGCTTTACAGCATTGTGATGGTTTCTGCCGTACATCCCGTGGATCAGCCACACAGACACACGCCCCCTCCCGCCTGAACCCCCCTCCCCCTGCCACCCATCCCGCGGCCTGGGTCGTTGCAGAGCCCCGGGTGTGAGCTCCCTGCAGCGCACAGCAGACTCCCACTGGCGCTCTCTTACTTTACATCTGGTGATATATGTGTTTCAATGCTCGTCTCTCGATTCGCCCCACCCGCTCCTTCCCCCACTGTGTCCGCAAGCCTGTGCTGTCTGTCTTCGTCTGCACTGCAGCCCTGCGTATCAGTACATCTTTCCAGATTCCATGTATATGCGTTAATATACAATATTTGTTTTTCTCCTTCTGACTTACTTCACTCTGTATAACAGGTATAGCCTTTTTTTTCAAAATATTTTTTGATGGAGACCATTTTTTTAAATCTTTGTTGAATTGGTTACAGTGTTGCTTTTTCTATGTTTTGGTTTTTTGGCTGTGAGACCCGTGGGATCTTGGTTCCCTGACCAGGCATTGAACCTGCGTCTCCTGCATTGGAAGGCAAGTTTTAACCAGTGGACCATGAGGGACGTCCCCAGCCTTTCTCTTTCTCCACTTAATACTGTTAGCATTTCCCCAGACCAATGAATGTGCTTCTGTGGCATGATTCTGAACAAGCGCTTGCTCACATGTGGCCGTGCCATATTTTACTTGACCTAACGCCGTTGTTCAAGAGGGACACTCACCGCTCTGCTGTGTAGCATGTAACTACTGCCCTAGTCAACACGCACTTGAAGCACGTTGCTCTTCCCGTAGCATGCGCTTCCGGCCGCGCCGTTTCTAGATTAAAATGAATGAACGTTGTGAGAGGTTCACTACAGATGAGTCGTTTGCCCGAACTCATGGTCCCAACGCCCCTGTGTCACTCGTTATTTGACGTCATCTCTCGTCCCCGGCAACACTGATCACTGCTGCAAATGAACACTTAATTTGCTGCTTTATGTTCATGTTTTCCACCCGAACATAAGCCCCGTGAGGACAGGGGACTGTCTGCCTTGAACATGGCTATTATGTTCAGCACCTGGGACTGTGCTTGGGACAAAGAAAGAAGTCACCAAATACCTGTTTCTAGAATGAAAGGAAGGAAGAGGGGAAAGATGAGCCAGGTGGGGGGACAAGAAGTTGAAGTGAAGGGAGAAAGAATGGAAAGACAGAATCACTGTGGCTCCGGTTTTTAGTTTGTAAATGAAGTGGGTGGATGAGGAGCCACCCTGGGGCTCAGCAGTAAAGAGTCTGCCCATCAGTGCAAGAGACAGGGTTCGATCCCCGGGTCAGAAAGATCCCCAGGAGAAGGAAATGGCTACCCACCCTAGTATTAGTGCCTGGAGAATCCCATGGATAGGAGCCTGGCGGGTTCGGTCCACGGGGTCGCAAAGACTTGGACACAACTTAGTGACCAAACACCAGCACCACGTGAAGAGGGAGTGGCCGACACCAGATTCTTGAGCTCTTTTCAACCTAGCATTTTCTAGCCCTGGAAATTACAAGTAATAAACAGTATCTGCCCATGTCAGTGAAAATGGCTTTCAGAAACAAGAAGGATTTAACATAAGAGAACAGGTCGAAATGTGTAGCTTAATGGCTGCTGGGCTCCTGAATGTGACACGGGTGGGGGGGACCTGCTCTGCAGTGTTGATGACCTGGTGATGAGACTCTGGACATCGGGGCTTTCCTCCCGCAAAGAGACATGAGCAGAGGGCGGTTAAGAGCCACGGGGAGACATGAACGGAAAAAACAACCGGTAGACAAGTATTTCGGAGAAGGCAATGGCACCCCACTCCAGTACTCTTGCTTGGAAAATCCCATGGACAGAGGAGCCTGGTAGGCTGCATTGGAGAAGGAAATGGCAACCCACTCCAGTGTTCTTGCCTGGAGAATCCCAGGGACGGAGGAGCCTGGTGGGCTGCCGTCGTCTATGGGGTCGCACAGAGTCAGACACGACTGAAGTGACTTAGCAGCAGCAGCAGCAGACAAGTATTTGCATTGATGCTGCAAACACAGATTGGTAAAGTGTTAAAGAAAATAAATGTCTTCCCCGCAGTGATGGCTGGAGAGGATACAGTGAGCAGAAGAAATACTGGTGCAGATAAAAAGGCCCCACTGGTGGAAAGACTGCAACTCCGATTCTAAAACACATGTGTGTTTTCTGGGTTGAAGACCATTTAACTTAGAAAAAGGAAATTGTTTTCCTTATGTAACTTATTTCACAAACTTTCTTTCATTTTCTCACCTTTTTTTTTTTAAGGAAAAAAAAGAAACACCTTCTTTTTTGGTGGAGAGCAAAGGATTTGGCCCTTTGGGCGGGTTTTGGTGTTAATCCAGGCTGTGTATCAGCTGTGGCACTGAGTGGGCGTGGGAGGAAGTCTGATCCCTAGATGGGGGCCCCCGGGGGGCGCAGTGTGTATCAGTGGAAGTTAATGCAGAATTGTCTACTTGGCTGGTGCAAAGTAAATATTAAATATTAATAAAACAAATTCCATTGTTTTCAACTTGAAAAGAAGGTGCTATGCTCAGGGACCTTTGTTTCAAATTCTCTAACTAAAATTAGGGTTCTGAAAAGTATTGTTCTTCTCTGGAATGATGGAAATTAAAATTCTCCCTGTTAGATTTATGCCATATCTAGGAAATGCAAAGGTGATACTTCAGGAGAGGAGGTTAAGATTAGCAGGAAAAAAATCAAACAGAGGGTATTTAAATACCATATTACAAGCGAATAATGTATTCAGTCTTGTAAGAAGGCTTGCGAGATCTAAGGGAATAAGCAGAACTGAGGATAAAAAGGAATTTAAAGTGGGGGAGGTGCTTTGGAGACTTCAGTGATTAAAGGGTACCATCCATAGGCATAGCGACATGAGGCAGATAGCTTATACTCTGTGCTAGCTCTTAGCTGAATTCATACAATATTTCCCGTTTCTTTAAGAGGATGTAAGAAAGTCATTTACTCGGAATTGAGCAGGAGACACTGCATTTCAAAATGAAGCTCTCAGCTTTCAGTTCTAGGAAGGGAGGCCTCTCTGTCAATATGATGCTTTATCTAACCGTGTTTTCTCATGGGCATCTGAATTCTGGATCCCTCCAAGGAGGCCTTTCAGGTTTCTGCTAGGGGCTGTTCACGCTGCGAGACGTTCACTAAAGCAGAGAGCATTATGGCTCCAGAAGTTTCATGATGTTCTGGTCTTTTTTTTTTTTTTTTTTTGGACTGCCTTGGGTCTTTGCTGCACAAGGGCGTTCTCTGCTTGCCGTTTGCGGGCTCCTCATTGCGGTGACATCTCTTGCTGCAGATCACAGGCTCCAGGCACACAGGCTTAACTGTGCCACCGCACATGGGATCACTCCGAACCAGGGATCGAACCCATGTCCTCTGCATTGGTGGGCGGATTCTGAACCACTGGGCCACCAGGAAAGGGTGGGGAAGGATGGGGTGAGGGAGGCGGAGGAAGCAAAGTGGCCAAAGCGCTTCGTTTCCCAAGTTTCTGAGTTAGGTTGACCTGAGCTTAAACATCAGCTCTATTTTTTGCAGGTCCTCTCTAGTTTTAGAGAAGTTCTGAAACCCTTTGAGCTTTATTTCTTACCGAGAACAATATTTGTGCATTACAGATTGAGTTCTGGATTGAAAGTAACTCTGTATGCAATGACCTTTAAAGAACTTTACACATTATAAACATTTAGGAAGTGGTAGTTTAAAACCAAAATAACAGTCATAAAATAGGGGCTGCTTAATTATCAATTACGTGTTTTGGCATTTTAAGAAGTGTAACTTTTCCTTTTTGTTTTTACTTTAACAAGGAGGTGGACAATAGTAGAAAGAATCCCGTATTCAAGTTACAAGGCTGGGTTTATCACTTAACCTGAGGCAAGTCTTGAAACTTTCCAGGCCTTAGTGCTCCTGTATTCGTTTCTTGTTGCTGCTTTAACAAATGGCCACAAACCTAGTTTCTGAAAACAGCAACCATTTATTGTCTGACAGTTCTGTAGTTCAGAAGTCTGACACAGGTCTTAGGCAAAACTCAAGAGGACAATCACTTCCCTAGCTCTCTCATCTTCTAGAATCAGCCCCTCAGACAAGAATTCCTTGTCTCTTGGTTCTTTTTCTATCTTCAAAGCCAGAAACTGCTGGTTGAATCTTTTTTAAATATATAAAGTCTTACTGCTGCTGCTGCTAAGTCGCTTCAGTCGTGTCCGACTCTGTGCGACCCCATAGACGGCAGCCCATGAGGCTCCCCCGTCCCTGGGATCCTCAAGGCAAGAGCACTGGAGTGGGTTGCCATTTCCTTCTCCAGTGCATGCAAGTGAAGAATGAAAGTGAAGTCACTCAGTCGTGTCTGACTCTTAGTGACCCCATGGACTGCAGCCTACCAGGCTCCTATGTTTAATTGTAGTACTGTTACATTTTTGGTTTTCATTTTAAATCTTTTTAAAATCTCTATATATTTATTTGGCTTTATTTATTCTGGCAGAGTCTTGGTTGCGCCCTCAGAATCTCCGCTGTGGAATGCAGGGCCCTTAATCTCCAGGCGTGAGCTCAGCGGCAACGCGCGGGATGGAGTTCCCTGCGCCTAGGTCCTCTGCGTTGGGAGGAGTCGTAGCCACTGGACCACCAGGGAAGTCCCCAGGTGAATCTTTCCCATTGCTCTACCCTGCCCTCCTCTCCTGCCTTCCTCTTCCACTTTTAAGGAGGCTTGTGATGACATTAGGCCACCTGGGAACCTGGGGGTCGTCTCTCCTCCAGGTCGCCTGGTTTGCACCTTAATGCTCAGTGCTGGCCCTTGTCATTTAAGGTTCATGCGCTCTGGCAATCAGGACATGGATATTTTGGGGTGACTATTATTCTACCTGCTACGTTTCTATCTGTTACATGGAAATAATAGCTTACATAGTAGAATTTATTTTAAATGAAAACATATAAGTTTCCATTCATTTGCTAATATTATTTAAGAAAGGACTTCCTCTTTGAGTATTTGAGTTCTGTGTCTTTCTTATGTCAACTGTACCCTTAACACATACTGATATTTCTCAGTTACTTTTTTTAATTAAGAGGAAATTAGAAAGGAAATTGTGAAGCAATGTATGTAGACTGTTTTAAGATATTTTAAGGAATTTTCCATTTTATGTGATTTTTTTTCACTCAAGCCTATTTCAATTCCCTTTCCAGTTTCCAAATATTTCAACTCAATTTTCATTGAAAAATTATTTTTCACTAATATTCACCAATTTATGTAGCATCTATATGCTTTCAACAAGAGGAACAAATAGCATCAGCAGTTAAAACTGATCTTGGTTAGTGTAGAATTTACCCATTGGAAGCACAGGTGTGTGGCAAACAAGAGACCCAGGGACTAGTTAGCATCCGTCACGATGCTTTACTGGAGCGGAGGAGACTGTCAGATTCCTTAAATGGAGACTGATTAAAAGAGCGTCGATCATAGTAACGGAAGCCATGGTCGTTGGAGGCTTGTTGTACATCACGCACCCCTGTGACGTGTTTTGTTGCTATTGCTTGTTAGTCACTAAGTCGTGTCTCACTTTTTTTCGACCCCATGGACTGTAGCCCGCCAGGCTCCTCTGTCCATGAGACTCTCCAGGCAAGGCTACGGGAGTGGGTTGCTGTTTCCTCCTCCAATGGACCACGTTTTGTCAGAACGTTCCATTATGAGCCGTCCATCTTGGGTGGCCCTGCACGGCGTGGCTCATAACTTCATTGAGTTTCGCAAACCCTTACCAGAACAAGGCTGTGACCCACAAAGGGCGCTCTGAAGACAGAGACAGAAAGAGACCAGCAAGCGGAGGAAGCAGGGAAACAGGAAATGCTTACCCTCAAGGGCTTTCCTGCTCTGAGAAAGCAGCATCCTTAGATCCTTTGAACCACATGGTCTCTGTCCAAGGCCATGCTGTCTCCTTCCTCTGTCATGTGCCTCGCGCTTCTCTCTCTTCTCACGGCAGAATCTAGGCTCCAGGAGCAAGGGCACGTCGGTCTCAGCGCTTCAGCTCCCGCTTCCAGAAGAGCATGTGGTTTTTGTCAGCATTTATACATTTGTTTGAATGAATGAAAAAAAAAAGAACCTGTAAATTCCTGAATGGTCACATATGGATGTGAGAGTTGGACTATAAAGAAAGCTGAGTGCCGAAGAATTGATGCTTTTGAACTGTGGTGTTGGAGAAGACTCTTGAGAGTCCCTTGGACTGCAAGGAGTGAACATTTCTCTTCAACTTAAAGGGGACTGTCTATTTCCTGGTGTAGCATGGCTGAATGGACTGGTTGGATCTCCTGAAAAAGGAGACTTAACTTTCTGATTTCACACTAGGAGACACTCCTTGCAGTCCAAGGGACTCTCAAGAGTCACTTGGACTTTTTCAGGAGATCCAACCAGTCCATTCTGAAGGAGATTAGTCCTGAGTGTTCATTGGAGGGACTTATGTTGAAGCTGAAACTCCAGTACTTTGGCCACCTGATGTGAAGAGTTGACTCATTGGAAAAGACCCTGATGCTGGGAAAGATTGAGGGCAGAAGGAGAAGGGGACGACAGAGGATGAGATGGTTGGATGGCATCACCGACTCAATGGACATCAGTTTGGGTGGACTCCGGGAGTTGGTGATGGACAGGGAGGCCTGGAGTGCTGCGGTTCATGGGGTCACAAAGAGTCAGACACGACTGAGCGACTGAGCTGAACTGAACTGAAATTCCTGAATGAAGATTCTTTGGGGAGGAGCAGCCTTGACAAAGGAGGGTAAAGAATGGTGACATTTTAACATAATAAAAGTGAAATGAGTGACACACGAGGTGAGGAGCTTTCTCTTTTGGTTCTATTCTGTGATTTTTAAGATAAGTGTCAAGATCATGTCAACTTGTAAAAAGTGAACATTTCTCTTCAACATAAAGGGGACTGTCTATTTCCTGGTGTAGCATGGCTGAAATCTCTCAAAGTTGAAGGGACAGACTTCATATCCCCTCACGGTAATTTTCTGGCTGTGGGATTTGGGGCAAATCACCTAAACCTGTCTGTGTAATGAGGTTCGTAATGTTTTTGTCTCCTAGTGTGAAATCAGAAAGTTAAGTCTCCTTTTTCAGAAGGGAAATGTGAAATAGATCTCTATTTCTATAATCCCCCAACTGCATTTTCTATCTCTTCTGGCCCAGCCTTGATGAAAGGAATCATACGTTAGGCAAGGGATTTGGCAAAGAAAAGAAACAATCCTTTGAACCTAAAAATACCTTCTTATTCAGGTGCTATAATGTGCAGCATTTTTCTTTATAAACAAGACAAAGAAGGACACAGAATATTTAAAACTCATGAATGAAATATGGGGCAATGGTTCCAGGTAAAATTAGATTTGATAATGATCGGTTCCTTTTTGTAAGTCAGATAATCTCCCTATGTTTTCTCAAATTCAATGGAAAGAAGACAAATCTTTCCAGAGCCATCAAACGCTTAGACTATACAGACTTTCTTAACTTTAGGACACCAACCTTCATCCCCAAGACTGTGTTAACTTTAGAGTAACAATTTTAGAGAAAATGTGTCATAAAACTATGCTGTAGGCAAAGTGTTCATAGTGTTTGTCTCATCATTTATATTAGCTGTAAGTAGACTTACAAGTTCCTCCTCCCTACAATTCCCCCTTTAAAACGTATATATATATTCATTTATTTCTGGCTGTGCTGGGTCTGCCCTGCCGCTTGGGCTCCTCTCTGGCTGCGGAGGGTGGGGTGCTCTCCACTGCAGGCGGTGGCTCCTTCTTGCGGAGGCTGCTCTTGCTGCAGAGCACGCGCTCTGGGGGTTGGGCATCATAGTTGCAGCACATGGGCTCAGTAGTTGGGGCGCTCCGGCTTAGTTGCTCCGCATCATGTGGGATCTTCCCGGACCAGGGATCCAACCTTCTGCACTGACAGGCAGATTCTTCACTACTAAGCCACCAGGAAAGCACCCCCCAACCCCCACCTTTTAAAAAATCTACAGTGAAGGAGAAAGTTTGTGTTTTTAAAGTGACTCTAATGTGTCATTAGAAACCCAACAATTGTCAGAGCCTTTTGGTCTACACCACCTTACAGACTTATTGTGAAAATCAAATGAAATAATGGCTTCCAAAGCTCTTTTAAATCTATAACCTGAAAATACATCTAAGGTGTTGGGTGATGTTGTGCTGAGCTTGGACGAGCACTCACTAACATCCGAGGTCTTTGGAATAAACCAAGGCACTTTACACCTATCATCTCATGGTCTCCCTATAAGAGCCTAAGACTAAGCCTTTTAAATGTCCTTACTATTAGGGAGATGACCTAAATTCCTACTTCATGAGAAATTCAAAATAATCTAAGTAATGCATGCATGAATGAATGTCCTACAAAATTCTGTTTTCCCACAATTATTATTTGGATTTTTAATATTGTAAAAAACCCATTTCTTATTCCCCACCCCCCACATGAATGCTTCTGACTTTGCTGGTGCCTCATCCAGGTACTTAATTTGCCTCCTGGGGACTCCAGCCATGGATTTATGTGGTCTTCCAGACAGTGTAAATTAAGTAGTAAAATCCATCCTCAACTAATTTCTAACCAACTTAATCCAACATTTTTTATTTCCCAAAGAGTTTGGGCATCTTCTAAGATTGATCTTCTTCTGGTCCCGAGTTTGGCTAAGTGAACCATTAGAGAAAGAGACAAACGGAGCCACATAATAAATTAAGACGTGCCTCAGGCACCGACACTCGGCTCTTTAGGTCCCATCTGCCGCGCTGCGTTTCTGAGGTGCGCTGCGGCAGAGTGCGGGGCGCACTTTCCTTTTCTCCTCTCCTGAAGACCATGTCTTTTCTGTCTGGAGACCTGATGTCAGGACCCCCTGACCAAGGGTGGCCGGAATGCTCGTTCAGGTCTGATGGTGGGGACCTTGTGCCCAGACCTCATCTAGGGACACGTTTCCTGGGTGTATTTGTCTTTCCTTCCCCTACCTGCCCTCAGGTGGGTCCCTGCATGTGGCCTGTGCCTGCAGCCCCTGCCCACCAGTGAGCAGGATGACGGGCTGGAGGATTATTTCGGGAGACTCAGGGAGAAGCGCCAGAGTGTCTGTGGGTCATAAAGAGCCTGTAAGGGTCTTGTTTCTGAAGCACAGCTGCAGCTTGTGTGCTCAAGCCTCATCTTGAATTTTTTCAGCACCTGCTCTGAAAAGCAATCGATGTTTCTCTCAAGTCTGAGCTTGATGTATGGGGAGACGTGTGTTCCCCTTTCTATGAAAAGAGGATGCTGGGCTTCTTCCTGCGAGGTCTCCTCCAGCTCTGACACCTGTGAAATTCACATTCCCAGTAAACCCCCCCCCCTTTTCTCCTCGGTTTCTGGGAAAGACGTGTCCACTGCTCACTGGACATGTGTTTCCAAACTGTAGTCAGGGGCGTCTTTTAAGATACAGGTTTGTTGTTGTTTAGTCACTGTGTCTGACTCTTGTGCAACCCCATGGACTGTGGCCCGCCAGCCTCCTCTGTCCATGGGATTCCCCAGGCAAGAATACTGGGGTGGGTTGCCATTTCCTCCTCCAGGGGATCTTTCCAACCCAGGGATCAAACCCAGGTCTCCTGCACTGACAGGCAGATTCTTTACCACTGAGCAACCTGGGAAGCCCAGGAGATAGCTTAAAGGATGTTATTTCCAAGCTCCTATGATCCCAGTGGCTTTCCAATATTGTTACTAATCGGGGTTCTTGGCCTCCATAATCAATAGACATTGATGAGAGGCCAGACAAGAAATTCAGGTAAGGCTTTATCGGGGCTCCCCCTGCAGCAGCGGGAGGAGAGCAAGCAGCAGGCCCCCTCGCTTGCTCCCTGAGACGACGGGCGAACTTATTCCTTACGCGGGGTGGCGGCAGGGGTGTTGTCCGGGATGGAGGGCAGGTGGCTTAGGAGGTGTGTGTGCAGGGGGCATGCGCAGAACCCTGCTTTGGCTCCAGGCTCCTCAAAATGGCAGTCGGGATTTTTTGGCCTCTTTGTATCTTTTGTCCAGAATTTGCCCAACTTTGCTTGCAGGCAGGTGTTTTTAGTCCCAGCCCGTTTCTTTGCATTTCCTTGCTGGAGGAGCCGTGTGTCCCAGGGGCAAGCCTTGCAGCACTGCAGCAAAGGGTCTCACTACGGTGGACAGCGAGCCAGCGTGTCCTCTGTGTGCGTTGCTGGGTGTGGTCCCGCTCACCTGGGACCTCGGCTCTGCTCCATCTCCCCAGGCTCAGCAGCCTTCTTGCCCCTTAACAAGCTGACGTGTTCCGGCAAGAATGCTGGACTGGTTTCCCTCTCTATGCTGACCATGCTTCTGACTCTTCCCCTGGCCAGATCCTTGTTTGTTCAAGGGCCACCTCCAATGTCGCCTGCAGAGGGAAGCGTCTGCTCCCCCCTGAGCTGAGGGAACCCCAGGAGGCATCCTCTCCCATCAGGCCTTTCCACTTTCATCATGATGGTTAAAGGAAGCCAAAATTTATCTTGTTTATTTGCTGTCCGTTTTTCCTACAAGAAGGTGTAGTGATGGATGGAGGTCTTGTTTCATCTGTTGTTGTGTCCCTCACAGGTGGAAAAGAGTACAGTGGGGATTCAATAATTTGTGTGAAATGAATATATAACCACAAACCACACGGCAGCTTATACTTGCTACGTGTCAAGTGCTATTCTAGGTGTTTTTATATTGACTAGTTGACCTTTGGTATTAGCTTAATGACATGGATGCAATTATTACCCCCACTTACAGCTTAGGAAATTGAGACACGGAGGGAATGAATAAGTTGCCAAATATGTTGATGATGTGACCAAATGGACTCAGACTCTGCGCTTTCTGGGCGGAGCTTAAACGATCACCAACCAAAGATGAAAGATTCTTCATCTTTGAAGAATGTGGTCTGAAACTTGGAGTTTCAACCGTGTCGTTACTGTCTCCACTAAAGTGAGAAAGCTTACCCTTCGTTTGTCAGGTGGTTAGCTAAGCTTACTTAGGAAGTAAACATTTTTTAAAGCTTTATTTAATTTTAATTGAAGGATAGCTGCTTTGCAATACTGATTTCATCTCTGCCGCGCATCAGCAGGATCGGCGCAGGTGTCCGCGGGTCCCTCGTCCTGAGCCCCCTCCCGCCTCCCGCCCTTCCAGGTCGTCACAGCGCCCCCTGCAGTGCCCTGAGCACACTGCAGGCCCCACTGCTGGCGGGCCTACACGCGGCGGAGCGTGTGCTTCCGGCCCTCGGCCCGGCGTCCCGCGCCGCCCCTGCCCGTGAGTCGGTCCGCTCTGCCGAGCAAGCCTTTAGAAGGGGTCTCTGCCTCTCTCACTGCGGGAGCATCAGAGCAGGGGTTATAGGAGGACACAGCCCCGGGTCATCCGGTAAAGTTCCTAAGGCTTCAGGGACTGAGAGAGTTTTTCTTTTCATTTTTTAAATCATACCCTTAAACCCTGAGCAATTAAGAAAATCCCCTCAATATGTTCAGATTAATAAAGCAAATATTTTACAAGCTGATTTTCTTTCTTGAGCATTAGAATGAGCGATTCAGAGCAACATAAACCTACTGGCTTTATTGAAATATTAAAACACATAAATAATTTATATGGAGGGACTCACAGAAGATATGAAATCTTCAGAACATTACAGATATAAATTATGTACACTGTGTGGCCCAGGAAGTTTAATGTGTTCGAAAATGTCCACGTCACCCTCCCATGCTCAGCCCCGCCCACTTGAAGGGAGGAAGGCTACAATGAAGACGGAAAAGGGAACTTGGAATCCCAGACGCCCGGTCTTCTAAAGGACAGAGCCAGCTGTTGTCCTCAAATCAGCCAGACACGTGAGCTGGGCAAACAGAGGCAAATGCCTGCGAGGCCGTGATAGAAACACTGGAGCTGGGTTAGGTGTCCCCCCACCCCCCATCCCGTGCAGTTCCTGTGCAGCAGTGGGAGTTCTGACACCAGGAATCCCTCCTTTAATGCTGCCTTTCCCGCTAGACTGGAGGCTGGACGGGGACGCAGCCTGGGCTCCCTGGCTTGGTCCCAGGAGCCAGGGCTGGTGACGTGGGACTCCTTGCTCTGCCTCTGCCCACCAGGCTTCTCATCCGTGAACTGGAGACAGTGAAGTGGCACAAAGAACACTCTAGAAGGATGCAGCCTTCCTGAGTCAGGCTCGAGGCATTAGCTGTTGTCATTTTGTGTCTTTGTTTATAACTTTGTGTCTTTATTTTGGCTGCTCTGGGTCTCTGTTGCCCTGTGCCCTTTCTCTAGTGGCTGTGAGCAGGGCTTTCCTCTAGTTGCCTCACATGGGCTTCTCTTTGCTGTGGCTTCCCTTGCTGTGGAACACGGGCTGCAGGGTGTGTGGGCTTCAGAAGCTGCAGCACGTGGCCTCAGTCCTCGTGGCTCCTGGCTCTGGACCGCAGGCTCAGCAGCTGTGGTGCCTGGGCCTAGCTGCTCCGTGCCATGTGGGATCTTCCTGGACCAGGGATCGAACCTGTGCCCCCTGCAGTGGCAGGAGGATTCTTTACCACTGGACCATCAGGGAAGCCCAGTTGTTATTATTTTCAGTAGACTGTAGGTTACTCACCAGAAGGGACTCTATATGTTTTGTCTGCTGATGATTCCCTGGTGCCTAGAACAAGGCTTTAGATATAACTGGCACCTCGCTAATAATTCTTGAACAAATTAATTACTAAACTACTATTCTAGATCCTTAATAAGTAGATTTTAAGGTTGGGTTGTGGGATGGTGAACAGTGCGCACAGGAGCGACACACCTTTATTCTCAGCATAAACTTTTGATTACCGAGGACAACCAAATAGCCTTGCAGCTGCAAGTGGGATCCAGCTGCTCACCACTCAGAAGCCATCAAAGAGGCCCAGGCTGGTGGAAAGGAAAGTTGATTTATTTTGGATGCCAGCAGCTAGGGTGGGGGGTGGACACCTGTCCGAAGGCTGACACACGCCCCCTCGCCCCTCCACCTCTGACAATCAGTGGGCAAGATCTGTTCCAGACGGAGGGAAGGAGGCGGCTACACGCGGAAGCAGCAGTCAGCTCTGACGATCATCTTGAAACCAGGCATCGGTGATCTGACCGGCGTCCTCTTGACGGTTTCGGGTCTGGTTAGTCTTCAGTTTCAGGGCCGCTTTGTTCCGTTTCCTGGAGGCCAGTTCTCGGAACTGTGCCACTTAAGTCGTGGTACAGTCTCGTCATCACGCAGTTACCTTCTCCCACCTGGTATTTAGTGTCTAAGACAGTTCACGGGATAGGGCTCGGAACACTATAGCCACTGAGAAGGAACTAAAGGTCCTTTCTCAATGCCTGTGTTGTTATCTGGTCTCCTTTGACTATTCTCTGACTTCTTTGATTGAACTTACTCCTCGGCTCGTTTTTCCAGAGAGGAGAGGCAGGCTGAGGACAGGGTGGGAGAGGTCCTGCTCCGTATCAGCATGATGCCCCCCACCCCCAGCAGGACGTCTGGGAAGGCGGATCATTTGCCTTCCTCACTCAGCTATCTTTGAATTCCACCACCTCTGGCCAGTTCCCCAGGTGTTCTCTCCTGCTCTGAATCAAAGCCGGAGCTTGCTTTCATTTTGCAAAGGGGCAGTGCGACTTATCATCACCGGCATTGCAACAGGAAAGTAAATAGCCCCTCACCTGAAATGCCAATTTATTGTTCCCACTCTGTCACACTTGATTAAAATACAGAGTTCGCCTCCAAGGCTGAAATTAGCTTTTCATTCTGACTGACTGCCATCCAGGTCTGAAAAATAGCAGCTCGTTTGTTTCAATATTTACCACATCCATTCAGAAGAGGTTTACATTATGGCCAATTAGGACTTAATTGTTGCCCATAACTCACACATTTGCTGGCTGTTAACACAGTAAAAGCCATCATTCTCTTTTTACTATCCTGACTTCCTCAACCCCTCGACCCCTGGGACACAAGAGTGGAGAAATTTCTTTAAAGATGGGCTTGGTGGAGAAGGTAACAGTCCTTTCAACTCTTAGCTCCAGGCAGTGGCTGAAGGCAGGCTTTAATTGTCCTGTTTAATGGAAGGTGGGTAAGCTGAGTCTGGTATCCTCTTCACCTCCCTAATCTGCATTTCCCAACATTCTCCGGGCAAAAACCTGATTTGGTTTTGGAGATGTTCTCTGCAGCTTAGATGGTTCCACTAGTCTCCGAGCTGAGCCTCCAGCTCCTACCATTGGCCCCTACAGCCAATGGTAGGGGATGAATAATTTTCTGTAGGAGACCCAACGGCAGGGACTCGGCCATTTCAGTGCGGGGTGAGCTTTTCCCAATGTATCAGATGCGATTCATCCATTGCAAAGTGTGCGTCACCTTCCTGTCTCCCTCAGGGTCAAGGATGGTGTCTCTGCAGGGACTCCGGGGCCCTGCCTCCACGCCACTGCACAGGACATGACCTTCCTCTTCCCTCACACACGCTGGACGTTTTATTTATTTATTTGTATGTGGTCTGTTTCCTCCACAAAAATGTAAATTCCAGGAAGGCAGGGACGTGTTTAGGTTTATTTATGTAGCCCAACGTTATTATTTCTGGCTTCCTTTCTGTTAATGCTGTTGACTTTAAAGAACAATTGCAACTTAAAAGTTGAGAGTTATGTTTTATTTGGTGGGAATGTTTAGGACTTCCAGCCCAGGAGACAGCATCTCAAGGTACTCCGAAAGAACTGCCCTGAGGAGATGGCCCGGGGTCGGGGGGTGGGGTCGGCGGCAGGGGTCAGGTTGTACAGAAGTTTGCAACAAAGTGCAGTAGTCTGGGCATCAAAAGTATTTTTGTGAATTAAAACCAGATAGCTCAAGTTAAGGAATTTAGTGCTTTTCTGTGTATAGAAGATGATTGAGTCTGGGTTCACGAAGCATCCCTCTTACTCGCCTATGTCCGTCTGGAGCCAGGAGCCGACACTTTTCCTCAGTGCTGACCAGGGCGTGTCTGCAGCCTACTGCCCACCAGCTCACAGGCGTTGTTCCCCGCCCTGGGGGGCTGGAATCGCTGATGGCTGGGACTATAGCAGAGGTTATTCCATTTCTTGAGGCCACGTCTGCCGCTGTTTCCAGGTACCAGCCAGGTCCCCTCCGATCCCCCTGCTGCCTCCAGACTTCCCAGCTGTCCCCTCCTAGAGATCCCTCAGCGGCAAAATAACCTGTCCTTTCTTAGCATCATCTCACAGCCTCTGTGTCCCTCAGTGTGACTCTTAATGAACTGACCCACTCTAAGGCATGAGAGGACTGTCAAGGTAAAAAGCTTTTCTTCTATCCAAATGCATATGGAGTTTTAGGCAACGGGTCAGAGTTGTATGCTTAGGGCAGATGCTTGAGAAAGAGGCGTTGATGAACTGATCAGAGAGAAAGCTTCTCGGGGGGGTTTGTTTACCCCCCAGGGGGTCTGGGGATCGGAAGATGCCCCACAAATGCCAGGACCCAGAGACACATTTCTCTTGGCTGGCTCTGTGTTTGAAAGAAAGAAGAGTCAATGCTGAAAAAATAAGACATTTTGTAGAGTTCCTGAAGAACTGGACCATCTGGGAAATGTCCTCCTGGCCCCGCTGTCTCAGCCTGAGGTTCTTCTCCTGCTCCCTTTGGACCAGGCCTGGCTTCTGTGTCCACACAGTCCCCAATGTGACCTCTGCTCTTTCGTATGGACCTGGCTTCTGTGTCCACACGGTCCCCATTGTGACCTCTGCTCATTTGTATGGACCTGGCTTCTGTGTCCACACAGTCCCCACTGTGACCTCTGCTCGTTCATATGGACCTGGCTTCTGTGTCCACACGGTCCCTACTGTGATGTCTCTGCTCGTTCGTATGGACCTGGCTTCTGTGTCCACACGGTCCCCACTGTGACCTCTCTGCTCGTTCGCGTGCACCTATGGTCATGTGAGGAGCAGCAGTCTTCATGTCTCAATTTCACGTGCCCCAGGCTGGTCTGTGGAGGAGCTGGAACCTCTCTTTTCATTCTGAGGAAATGCCCCCCATCTGGGCTGGCGTGAGTGGGTGTGCACATCCCTGCAGTGTGCATCCCCGGCTAGTGTCTGAGCAAGCCTGCTGAGGCTTTGTTTTCTTCCCGTTCTGATGCTTTGGAAACCATTTGCTCTAAGGCGCTTTTATTTTTTAACTTTTTATTTTATACTGGAGTATAACTGATTAATAATGTCAGAGTTTCAGGTGGAGCAAAGGGACTCAGCCATACATATACATATTCATAAACAGTTGCATTTACATATACATGTACATGTATCCATTCTCCCCCAAAACTCCCCTCTCATCTAGGCTGGCTCTGCAGCATTTAATAAAAATCATTTAAAACTTATTTTAAATAATAAAAATAACTATTGCCTAGGTCCACCCCCAGAACAACTGAATAGAAACCCTTGGGATCTGGGGCTCCGTCTTGATAATTTTTTAAGCTCAGGCAACTCTACATGTGCACCAGGGTTGAGACCCATTATGGAAACACTCCGTTGATTCCTATTGCAGGGTGAGGAGTTGAGTGTCTTTCAGTTAGGGGGGGTCTAAGCCTAAGGTGACTCCTGTGACCACGAAGGAGCCTATCCAACCTTCATATCGTCTCTCCAGGTGTGATCCTGGGACCCTGTAACTGACTTAAATTTCCTCTGGCTTGCTTTGGTCTTTGTTGGAACAATAAAAGAATATGAAACACAAGGAGCAAGAGAGAAAATTTACGAGCATGGCCATTTCCTGACCAGAAGACACTCTCCTTTGTCGAAGGGGGTCCTCAGACAGCGTAACTTTGGGGCATTGCTATTTCTGCATTTGATTCTGGACAGGGATTGAAAGGCTTTCTTTACAGTTCAGTCTTGCTGTCACTCACCAAAGTTTACCAGTCTTGAACACTGTGGTTCTCTTTTTGCTCTCTGAGTTGAAATTTATAGCATCCTCCAAAAAGCATGCTGGACTGTCAGATGTGTGCTGAAAATGTAGTTAGAGATGAGTCTGCTCTGCCCCGGGCCGGGAGAGGAATGGCCAACCCTCAGGGACCTGAGAGGTTGTGGGGACACCTGCGAGGTGTGCCCGCCTGGCCTTCTGTCTCAGGCAGGTCGTTTACTGCAGGCGAATTTCAGAAAGCTCTCCTCCGGGGTGGTTGTCATTGCTTTGAAGTGCTTCAGCTTGCTCCGAGGCCACGGAGGAGAAGACTTTCAAATACTTTTATGTGAACAGATTTTTTTCCCGTGGACCACAAGTCACAGGAAAACCTGCTTACAGACAAAGCATGGAGCACTATCGATGGGACGGGTGGGGAGAAGCTACCTCTGTTTAATTAGCTGTGGGCGGTGACGGACGGCAGGGGCCACTGAAGATGCGGCTGGGCTGCTGAATTTCAGACGGCTTTACCGTCGAGCATCATTCTTATCTCCCAAACTTTGTCAAGATCACCAAGAGCACTTGATGGAAAGCCTTTTCTGGAGAAAAAAAGGCAGATGACATATTCTGTCAGGCAGTAAAGCAGCCACTTAGAGACAGCACTTTGATTATATTCTTTGGAAGAAAGAAAGAATTGGGTTTCAACCACGCTCCCAAATTCCTCACCTAAAGGGTATAATTGTAAAGGAACTCTGTGTCGCCCTTGTTATTACGGCATTATTTGGACAATGCTAAATTAAAAATAGGATTATTATTTTTTAAAAGTTTAATAAAAATAATTTTTAAACAAAATCGCTCGTTAGTTTCATTAGAAGCTGCACCGTGTGGTCTGTTGGCACGGAGTGCAGTGCCCTGGGCACGTTTATTAGATTTGGCCGAAGGCATTCTCATGATGGTTTAGCCGACAGAGTAGAGTCCCTAGACCAACTCTTTCTATTGGTTTCTTCTTGTTTTAAATTCTCCACTGAATCTGTCACAATATTGCTTCTGTTTTACGTTTCTGGGTTTTTGGCCTCAGGGGATGTGGGTCCCAGCTCCTTGACCGGGGGTCAAACCAGCACCCCCGCGTGGGAAGGGATAGGCACACACTTCACTTCCCCCTCAACGTTTGAACAGTTGAGAGTAACCCTCTTGGCAGATGATGCATCTACAATCTCAACCTAGAACATGCATCGTCATGCAAGACGGTGCGTCCACGTGTCCACGTTCACCACCAGCTTAGCAAGGGTCAGAAAACAGTCACTGGGGGTGAATCAGGGACTCGATCATGTTTCAGGAAATGGTTATCGAATCTGAGGGCTCACTGGAAAGAGTCTTGTTAAAAAAGCCAGTGGAAGGAAGCTTCCTCCTAGGATTCTGCACCTTTAATAGTCACCCCAGTTGCTCCAGGAGCCAGGGAAATCGAAGGCCATGCTTTAATAGGTTTGGACTGAACAGAAGAACTTGCTGGAAAAGTGTAAACCAAACACCTGAGAATTATTCACGCATTGTGACTCAAGAGTGGCATGAAAAGTCTGGCGGAGTTTTACAGCTTAATTCATAGGTTTGAAAGGGAAAGTGTTAGTGGCTCAGTCGTATTGACTCTTTGTGATCCATGGACTGTGGCCCCAGGCCCCTCTGTCCATGGGGTTCTCCAGGAAGAACACTGGAGCGGGGTCCCATGCTCTCCTCCAGGGGCTCTTCCCCGCCCAGGGATCAAGCCCCGGTTTCCCGCATTGCAGGCGGATTCTTTACTGTCTGGGCTTCTTACCTTGGAAGCCCAAATTCACAGGTTTGCGGAAGCCACTTTCTGATCCACGCACAAATGAGGGAGTTCGACGGTCTCCTTCCGCTTGCACCGAACTTCAGGACTTGCTGGGCCCCGTCAGGCAGCGAGTCTGCGCTCCGCAGGCTGCAGTTTCTGCGCGGACAGCACAGCGGCATCACTCCAGCCCCTCACTCCCTTGGATGATGGTTCTTAACTCACTGAAAAGAAAACACGTCCTCAAAAGCGGTCATTTTGCCTTAGCGCTTGGGCCAGGTTCTCCTTCCTTCATCGGGGAATGACGCTGGGTGGACCTCTGCCCATTAAAGGATAGAGCGTGAGTCTGAGATCATTTTAGCTGGGAGGAGAATGCGCTTTTAAACTTGAATTATATTCAAGAACATTGGTGCTCTTTTAAGTTATTCTTCAATCTTTTTGAATACTTGAAGCTCACTTTGCAGCTATCTGGCTGTAACACTTTTTACCACAGTTAAGTATCTGTTTTTAATGAAAAGAGGGATAACTTCAAGTTTTTTTTTTTTTAATTATTTGTTTATTTCTGGTTGTGCTGGGTCTTCGCTGCTGCCCACGCTCTGGGTGTCCTGTGTGGGCTCCTGGGGCCGGCGGCTTCTCTTGCTGGTGACCCCAGGCGCTAGGGCGCGGGCTCAGGCGTTTGGCGCTCGGGCTCCAACGCCCTGGAGCAAGTGGCATCTCCCAGACCCAGGATCGAACCCATGTCCCCTGCATTCTTAACCACTGAACCACGAGGGAAGTCCAAGTTTTGGGTTTTATATACCTGTATCTTCAAATATTTAAGCACTTTCAATAGATAGCTGCCATTTTCTCCCACCTGCGGGGAGACCATAATTCACAGGAAGGGCTTCCCCTGTGGCTCAGTGGCAGAGAACCCGCCTGCCAATGCAGGAGGCCCAGGTTCGATCCCTGGCTGGGAAGATCCCCTGGAGGAGGAGATGGTAGTCCACTTCAGCATTCTTGCCTGGGAAGCCCCATGAACCAAGGAACCTGGCAGGGTTTCAAAGAAGCTGGACATGACTTAGCGACTAGATAACAATGAATATCCATTTGAGTCTCTGCGAGAGTATGGCTGTGTGGCTGAGATGGCAAATTATGGGCTAAAGGATTCTGCAGAGCATGCTTGGTTGGAGAAAGGATTCAAGAGGATGAGAATATACTTATGCAGCAAAAATAAATCAGATATTTCTATGAGCCGGATCTTATTCCAATCTGGTGTTGGGGATATTGCTGCTGCTTGTTGCTAATCGAGTTGTACAGACTAAGTCAGTGGTTCCTAAAATAAGTTCACGTGTATAGAAAAATTTATACTGTTTCATGGCAGGATGAGGAAAAAAACATGAGAAAACCTATAACACTATAACATATGTAATTTTAAACCATAATCATTTATTTTGTATTTTTCCTTTATTGTTAAAAACATTCTCTTCCATAAAATGACGATGGTAGGATGTTATTGTTTTGGTGAATGTTTCCATGTCCTTATTAAATGAATCAGTAAATTGACAATATTATATCAGTCCCAATCAATTTTTCAAATTGGTGTGAAAAATCCTAAAAATCATGAACCTCTGGATTAAGTTTTTTAAATGTTAATAAAATAGGTGACTTTTTAATTAAATAGACTCACATCAGGAACACTGCATTTTTTTTAATTGTGTCACTTTTTATTTTGTATTGGGGTACAGCCAACTAACAGTGTAACAGTTTCAGGTGAGCATGAAGGACCCGGCCTCTCATGCAGCTGCGTCCACTCTCCCCCCAACTCCCCTCCCGTCCAGCTGCCACATACCCCTGAGCAGAGCTCCCTGTGCTGGACAGTGGGTCCTCACTGGTCATCCGTTTTAATCTGTTTTAAATACAGCACTGTGTCCAGGCCCATCCCAAGCTCCCTGACTGTGCCTCTCCCATGGCAACCATAAAAGGACATTGCACTTTAAGGATCTGTGAGCCACTCAGAGAAATCTGGTCTTCAGAAAACCTGATTATGTATCAGCTCGTTTGTTGAGAGATGGAAGAAAGAAGAATCAAAGTCAGGTGGAAGGCTCACAAGAGTGCTGGGCCCTGTTCCTTGTATTCATAAACTCTTTATTCCTCTCACCCAAAATGCCAAGCTTTCAGGTATTTTTGGCTTCCATTTGTTCCTAATTCATGTATTCTGCTTCATGGCCTTTTCTCCAGTGCTATTTTTACTGTTTGATTTTAGAAAACAAGAACGTACTTTTCAAGGGTTTCTTTCAAAGGTTCCCGTCTGGACTGGTGTCTCTGGCTGTTTAGCAAATTGCCTCCAACTTTAGCCGCTTACAGCAGCGCCTGTTTATTTCTCTGCAGTTTCCGTGGTTCAGGAAGGCTGGGCTGGGTCCCGCATGGGGATCCAGTCAGTGTATCAGCCAGGGCTGTGGTTTCATCTGAAGTCTCAGCTGGGGAACGATCCACTTCCAGGCCTCCTCACCGGCTACCAGAAAGATTTAATGCCAAGTAGGTTGTTGGACAGACCTCATTGCATTCTCCCTGGGTATTGACTGGACGTCGGCCTCAGTTCCTTGTGGGCTTCTCCACTGTGGCAGCTGGCTTCCTCAGGAACAGCAATCAAGAGTCTGTTAGGAAAGAGAAAGTTACTATCTTTTGTAACCTAATCACAGAAGTGAGCTCTCATCACCTTTGCTATATTCTATTAACTAGAGGAATGGTAAAGAGTCTGCCTGCCAATGCAGGAGATGAAAGAGACACAGGTTTGATCCTTGGGTAGAGAAGATCCCCTGGAATAGGAAATGGTAACCTACTTCAGTATCTTGCCTTGAAAATTCCATGGACAGAGGAGCCTGGCAGGCTACAGTCCATGGGGTCACAAAGAATTGGACTTGACTGAGCATGCACACAGGCAAGGGACTAAGACCCCACAAGCCGCAAAGCACAACGGCATGTTAGTTTCACGCAAGTCATAGTCAACTCCAGACAAGACGGTTACACAAGAGGGCAAGCACCAGGATGTGAAGCTCATTGTGTATCATTTCAAAATCTGAGTACTATGCTCTATCTCATCTCCTTAATCCTATTTTTCTTATAACATCTACTACTACAAAGATCATGGCATCTGGTCCCATCACTTCATGGGAAATATATGGGGAAACAGTGGAAACAGTGTCAGACTTTATTTTGGGGGGCTCCAAAATCACTGCAGATGGTGACTGCAGCCATGAAATTAAAAGACGCTTACTCCTTACTCCTTGGAAGAACAGTTATGACCAACCTAGATAGCATATTGAAAAACAGAGACATTACTTTGCCAACAAAGGTCTGTCTAGTCAAGGCTATGGTTTTTCCAGTGGTCATGTATGGATGTGAGAGTTGGACTGTGAAGAAAGCTGAGCACTGAAGAATTGATGCTTTTGAACTCTGGTGTTGGAGAAGACTCTTGAGAGTCCCTTGGACTGCAAGGAGATCCAACCAGTCCATTCTAAAGGAGATCAGTCCTGGGATTTCTTTGGAAGGAATGGTGCTAAAGCTGAAACTCCAGTACTTTGACTACCTCATGCAAAGAGTTGACTCATTGGAAAAGACCCTGATGCTGGGAGGGATTGGGGGCAGGAGGAGAAGGGGACGACAGAGGATAAGATGGCTGGATGGCATCACTGACTCAATGGACGTGATTCTGAGTGAACTCCGGGAGTTGGTGATGGACAGGGAGGCCTGGCGTGCTGCGATTCATGGGGTTGCAAAGAGTTGGACATGACTGAGCGACTGAATTGAACTGAACTGAACTACTCCCTACGTGAGAGGTGGATGTGTAGATCAAGGTCATATCAAAACGAATCTCATCTGTAATCAATTTATCATTTCTTCTAATAACAATTAATAAGTTCACAACATCAATTCATTAAGAGAAGATTTTAAGACTATGAAATTAAAACATATATATGCTTAACTGAACTGATGGTAGAAGAATCTATTGGTCATGCCTTTCACTATTGCATTCTTTCTACCATCATACACTTATCAGGGACTTGCTGCACAATAAGTTTCTTGGAGTCCTTTATCTACTAAATCCCTTAAAAAAAATAAATGTGCATTTCAGAATACTGCCTTGATCTTCACTACTTTGTGACAGTTGAACTAAGGGACTCTTTAAGAAGTGGTCATCAGGCAAGTTCCACATTAATTTGCTATAAATTGTTAGGACAACATGTCAACTCTTGAGATCATAGACTTTTCATGTAGGTGCCTTAATCGTATGCACATTGCTTGTGTTAGAAGAAAGGACTATAGAATTTTAATGCAAGTGGTTAAACATGATCTTCCAAAGAGAACACTGTCACTCAGGGATGGTTAATTAGCTTTTATAAAAAGAAAGGTTAGTTAAACAAGTTAAACATCACTACAAGATGTAATTTGTGAATTCTGGACTCTGATAATTACACCATTAGAATGTGTGTTTCCCTGTCATGAGAGCATTTTCTGTAATTTTCACTCTGTAATTCAAAATGTCTTCTAGGGATTAATTCAAGAATCAGAACACTGCAAGTGTTGAACATTAAGAAAATGCTGTGAAATAGCCAGATATTTGATTTACCATTTCTTCTGTGGCTGAACATGTGGTTTATTTTGTCCATGCATGGAAATTATTTAACTTAACAGCACAGTAAATGTTTAGAAAAACATGAATATTTGATCACAAAGTTATATTATTATTATAATATCATTTCTTTTCAAAATACATTGGCTTTAGCCTCTTGAAGAATTACTGATTTGAGACCACAATGAGGGGTAAATTCTCAGCATATGTCCTAAAGTAGAAAGAAGATATCAGTCATATTTTAGAGGTTAAAGCTAAAAAAAAAAAAAAAAAAAAAAAAAACCAACTTTGATTATTTAGAACTTTGGAACAATTAATACAATAATAATAATTTTTATTTATTTATTTTAAATTTTATTTTATTAATTTATTTTTGGCTTTGCAGGACCTTCGTTGCTATGCACAGGCTTTCTGTGGTTGCAGTGAGCAGAGCCTCCTCCCTGAGCTGGCCTCCTCCCTGAGCAGGGTTCCTCCCTGAGCTGGCCTCCTCCCTGAGCTGGCCTCCTCCCTGAGCAGGGCTCCTCCCTGAGCAGGGCTCCTCCCTGGGCAGGGGCTCCTCCCTGAGCGGGGTTCCTGCCTGAGCGGGGCCTGTTCTCTGGTTGCCTTGCGTTCTTCTCGCTGCAGTGGCTTCTGTCGTGGAGCAGGCTCCAGGCGTGCGGCCCTCACCAGCTGCGGCAAAGAGGCTGCTCGTTCTGGGGCCTTCTCTTGTTGCAGAGCGTGGTTCTCTAGGGCACTCAGGCATCAGTACTTGCAGCCCACAGGCTCAATACTCATGTCACATGGGCTTGGTTGTTCGTCCACATGTGGGACCTTCCTGGACCAGGGTGGGACCTCTGCCCATGCACTGGCCGATGGATTCGTATCGACTGCACCACCAGCAAAGTCCCTACGTGCTTTTTCTCTATAACATCTTTGTTGAATTTGTTACAGTACCGCTTCTGTTCACATTCTGGTTTTTTGGTTGCAGGACATATGGGAGCTTAGGCCCCCAACCAGGGATCAGAGCCTTGCCTGCTACGTTGGAAAGTCAAGTCTTAACCACTAGACGTCAGGGAAGCCCCATCAACGTACTTAATAATGAAGAGCTGGTTCGCTGGAGATGGTTGGATGGCCTCGCCGACTCAAGAGACATGAGTTTGAGCAAACGCCAGGAAATAGGACAGGGGAACCAAGTCTATAAGGGATGTCATCTAGGGTTTCTCCTCTGACTTTCTTCACTCAGTATGACACTCTCTAGGCCCATCCATGTTGCTGCAAAAGGCATTATTTCATTCTTTCTAATAGCTGAGTAATATTCCAGTGTATATATATGCCACATCTTCTTTATCCATTCCTGTCGATGGGCATTCAGGTTTCTTCCGTGTCTTGGCTATTGTAAACAATGCTGCAGTGAGCATAGGAGTGTATGTACCCTTTAGGATCGTGTTTTCCTGTGGATATATGCCCGAGGTGGGACTGCAGGGTTATATGGTAGCTCTATTTTTATTTTTTTAAGGAACTTCCATACTGTCCTCCACAGTGGCTCTACCAATGTACATTCCCACCAACAGAGCAAGAGCATTCCCTTTTCTCCACACCTTCTCCAGCATTTATTGTTTGTGGATTTTTGATGATGGCCATTCTACCTGGTGTGAGGTGATATCTCATTGTGGTTTTGAGTTGCATTTTTCTAATATTGGTGACGTTGAACATCTTCTCACGTGCTTCTTGGCCAGCTGTGTGTCTTCTTTGGAGAAATGTCTATTTAGGTTTTCTGCCCGTTTGTTGATTGGTTTGTTTGCTCTGAGGCTGTTAAGCATCATGTGCTGTTTGTAAATTTTGGAGACCGATCTCTTGTCAGTCACATCATCTGCAAATATTTTCTCCCAGTCTGTGGGCTGTCTTTTCAATTTGACTGGGGAAACTAGTCTTTGTTAACTGAAAGGTCTGCTAGGCTCAAGACTCACCATCAAAGACACTTTTTAAAAATGTGTTTATTTGGCTGTGTCAAGTCTTAGCCACGGCAGTCAGGGCCCGCTGGTGCAGCGCACTGGCACTCCAACTATGGCACCCGAGCTCAGCTGCTCTGCAGCACGGGGGCTCTTAGTTCCCCAACCAGGGGTCACACCTGCTTCCCCTGCCTTGGAAGATGGATTCTCAACCACTAGACCACCAGTCAGACACGGTTCAGTTCAGTTCAGTCTCTCAGTCATGTCCGACTCTTTGCAACCCCAGCAGCAGCACGCCAGGCCTCCCTGTCCATCACCAACTCCTGGAGTCCACCCAAACCCATGTCCATTGAGTTGATGATGCCATCCAACCATCTCATCCTCTGTCATCCCCTTCTCTTCCTGCCCTCAATCTTTTCCAGCATCAGGGTCTTTTCCAATGAGTCCGCTCTTCGCATCAGGTGGCCAAAGTATTGGACTTTCAGCCTTAACATCAGTCCTTCCAATGAACACCCACAACTGATCTCCTTTAGGATGGACTGGTTGCATTTCCTGGCAGTTCAAGGGACTCTCAAGAGTCTTCTCCAACACCACAGTTCAAAAGCATCAATTCTTCGGCGCTTAGCTTTCTTTATAGTCCAACTCTCACATCCATACATGACCACAGGAAAAACCATAGCTTTGACTAGACGGACCTTTGTTGGCAAAGTAATGTCTCTGCTTTTTAATATGCTGTCTAGGTTGGTCATAACTTGCCTTCCAAGGACTAAGTGTCTTTTAATGTCATTGCTGCGACTTCGCGACAAAACCATCAATGGCCAAGATGGAACTAGTGTAAGGACTGAGGATTTTAGAGAGCTGTGTGCTGTGCTTATTAGATCAGTAGTGTCCAACTTTTGGGACCCCGTGGACTGTAGCCCACCAGGCTCCTCTGTCTATGGGATTCTCCAGGCAAGAATACTGTTGTGGGCTGCCATGCCCTCCTCTAGGGATCTTTCCAATCCAGGGATTAAACCCACCTCTCCCACATTTTGGGTGGATTCTTCACCATCTGAGCCACCAGGGAAGCCCTTCGAGAGCTTTAGGGCAATGCAGCCTGGAACATTTGTCATTCAGGCCTATTCATTGGAAAGCTCACAGAGTGGGGTGGAATTGGTACTGACTCCATGTACTTAGCACATGTGAGGAATTTTAAAGAATCCAAAAATAAATTTGACATCACATTTGCCCTCATGATGACTAGACTAGCTTTTGTGAAATAAAAATTGAGTAATATGACATTGTGCAAGCAGAGAGGTGCGAACAGATGCTGTCAGCATGAATAGGAAGGAGACGATTGGAAATACGGCTTGTCGGGAAGGCTTCTTGGAGGGGAGTGAAGTTAAGCTTGGTATTCAGTGAGTGAAGAGCCTGTGAATTCCTTGGTGGGAGGTGGCGCTGCCTGCCACGCTCACCTACCACACTTGCCTGTTCAGGATAAGTTTCGGGGCTGGGTACTGTGGCAGCCAGTCTGCAGTGTCCCAGTGTCTGGGTTCACACCCTCATTATGCCAGGTTTGGTGTGTGAGCGACAGAAGCCCGGAGAGGTGGTAGTGTGGGCTTCCCGGGGGCCACTGGTGATAAAGACCACGTCCTTCCAATACAAGAGACACAAGAGAACGGGCCCATCCCTGGGTCAGGATGATCCCCAGAGGAGGGCATGGCAGCCCACAACAGTATTCTTGCCTGGAGAATCCCATGGACAGGGAAGCCTGGCGGGCTGCAGTCCATGGGGTCCCAAGAGTCAGACACGACTGAGTGACCGAGCACACACAGTCACATGCCACACCCGAGAGTGAGCTGGGGGAGACTCCGTCCTTGCTTTCCCTCTCACCGCCCCCTCTCAGTGTCTCCCTGCTTGTTCAAGCCAAGAGCTGCCTGAGTGAACCATGTCAGACGTTCTGACCCTAACCCTAACCCTACCCCTACCCCAGTCAAGCCTTTGGACGACCACAGACCCAGTGACAATTGGCTGCAGTTTTCTTAGAGACTCCAAACCGGAACCACCCAGCTCTGCTGTTCCTGGAGGCCTGACCTCAGAAACTGCATGACTTAAACGTCCTTTTTTTTTTCTTTTAAGTCACTAAGTTTGGGATAAATGCCTACTACTAAATCAAGAATGGGCTTCCCGGGTGGCACTAGTGGAAAGAACCCATCTGCCAAAGCAGGAGACGTAAGAGACTTGAGTTCCATCCCTGGGTTGGGAAGCTCCCCTGGAGGAGGGCATGGAACCCACTCCAGTATTCTTGCCTGGAGAATCCCATGGACAGAGGAGCCTGGCTGCTACAGTCCAGGGGGTCGCAAAAGAGTCAAACAGGACTGAAGGCACGCATGCATGCAGATCAAGTACATCTTGGCTATAAAACAAAACTGATCAGGAAAATTAGAATTTCCTCTTCCTAAAACTCTTAAGGCACAGGGAAAGCTTGAGTGTATCTAGGAAGACCCACTTTCCGCTGCTAAGATCTGTTGTGAAGCTAATGCAATTGCTATCCACCTGAGCCAGAATGTCAGTGAATATTGTGGGAAATTGTTTTAAAACAGAGCTGATACATGAGTAAAACTGAAGAACATTCAAGATTCTTTGGGTCCTCATATACTTTTCCAGGTTAATAATACCAATAAATACCAATAAAGCAATAACAGCTCAATAATAACTACCATTTATTTAGACTTAGAACGTTGTATGAATAATACACTGTCTTATTTCTTCCTCAAATAATTCTATGAAGAAAGTGCCATCACTCACTCCTAGTATTTATGCCAGGGAGGCAAACACGAGTCTGTGCAGTGTCTCTCAAACTGAAATTCATCTTCGAAATATTCCCTGAAAAGGCAGATTTGACTCACTCCACTTTGTAAGTGAAAAAAAAAACTGAGTCACAGAGAAGTCACTTTAAATAAATTTCTCAAGGATGTATTTATTTAATAAGCTGCTGAGCTGGAATTTGAATCCAAGAATCTATATAATCCAGAAATCTATATAACTGCAAATCTCACTTTCTTTCCACTGGGTCGTACACAGCAAAAGCAACTGATCGTCGATAAAGATGTTTGTTGAAATAAACATACATCACATAAAAAAAATAAAGGTAAAAATAAGATCACGGTGACACCTGCCTTACGCCAGTTGTGTTTCTATGCAGGTGTATGGTCTTTGGAGTCTCAAGGACATGTGAGATAAAAATATTTTTGCGATTTCTCTCCCTGCTCTCATTTCTAGGTATTTTGGCATTTGGGATGGAGGGTGGGGGAGTCAAGAATTTTTCTCAAAATGACAGAAAACGGATCATTTGCATGGGGAATGCCAGCTGGGGAGAAGGGAACATACGCTTACACTCAGGAAAAGTTTCACAGGACGTAAAAAGAAACCATCTGCTTTTTCTTTTTGTTCTTGTTTAAGAACAGCTTGTGTTTGCAACTCACAATTTAAAACATGGTAATAACCTACAGGACTTTGTGAAGCATGAATCGTGTGGCTTTTTTTGGTTTTTGTTCCTCCTCATTTTCCCCTGCTTATTTTTTCCAACTCTGTTTGCAGAAAGCAGAATGCAAAGAAGATATTTGCATGTTGCAACTTGGATAATAAGATTCTTCTGATCATGGCCTGAGTCTGCCTTTTTCAAAGTGTTTCCTGGGCATTCCTGGATCCTGCAGTGAAATCCAGACACTATGAACCAAAGCCTTGCTCAACTTTGCTGTAAGAAACACCCTAGGCTGAGACCGGGGCTTGGGGGAACCTCCTGCTCATCCCTGGCAGAAAACATCCCTGCGACCTGGCTTTATCTGCTTGGGCACCTGGTAGGGACTTGGAAATCGTTTTTTTTTTTTTTTAAATCCGTTTTATCCGTTTGCTCTTCTCATTAGCATTCATCTCAGTGGCTTTGACCTGCACCTTCATTCCCTCCTGAAGCCTTAACAACTCGGCTTCACCGCTGGTTAAGTGCAAATCAGCGTGTGAGCTGGCCTTTCACAGAGGGAAGACGGAAGGGCTCATGGAGGTCCCAGTGGAAAGGCTCTGAAAGGTCTTTGGGGCTCAGCGATCAGGCGATATTAAGAAGTGGTTCAGGTCATTTACACTCTCTGAGTGATAATCATGAACCTCCAACTTACTAGCTCTGTGACCAAAGGAAGCTACGTAACCTCTCTGAATCTTAGTTGTTTTATTTTTTTATCTACAGTGTGAGAATAATAATGTTACCCACCTGCAAAGGTTGTTATGAAGGGTCAGTGAACTAATTAGAACATGTGCAGGATGGTATTTTGAACATAGGAAGCTCCAGTGAAAGAACCAGGACCCATGGCAGGAAATTCTCCCTGAAACCATATCATGGTTTCCTGCAGTATACAGCACTCTCACACATACGCACACAGTGAGGCGACATACAGGAATTTTTAAATATGTGCATATTTATGGGGCCTCCCTGCTGGCTCAGAGGTTAAAGCGTCTGCCTGCAATGCGGGAGACCCAGGTTCGATCCTTCGGTGGGGAAGATCCCCTGGAGAAGGAAATGGCAACCCACTCCAGTATTCTTGCCTGGAGAATCCCATGGACTGAGGAGCCTGGTGGGCTACAGTCCACAGCGTCGCAGAGTCAGACATGACTGAGCGACTTCACTTTCACTTTCATAAATATATAAGTGCTAGTCACAAAGTTGTGTCTGACTCTTTGCAAACCTGTGGGCTGTAGCCCGCAGACTCCTCTGTCTGTGGAATTCTCTGGGCAAGAATACTGCAGTGGGTTGCCATTCCCTTCTCTAGGGGATTGTTCCAACCCAGGGATGGAACACAAGTCTCCTGCATTAGCAGGCAGATTCTTTACCATTTGAGCCACCATGGAAACCCACATTTATATGTATGAAATTACACATAAATTTATTAAACATCTCTCAAATAAGATTATTAAACTTATCCCAGAGTGTTTCAACCTCTGCCCAGCTGAGATTTTGAGCCAGATAAATCTCTGTGGCAGGGCTTGTCTTATGCGCTGGATACCAACGGCCTCTCCTTCCCATTATGATAACCAGAAATGTCTCCAGGTCAAGTGTCTCTTTGTCAAATGTGCCCTGGGAGTCAGAATCGCCTGATACAACCAACCTAACTGATCTTGACCAATGTGAAAATCACCAATATATGTGACCCCTTTTGCTGTTATTTTTTAAAGTTTGTAGCCCCACTGTGAAGCATGCAGGAGTTTAGTCCTCAACCAGGGGTCGAACCCCTGCCCCCTGCAGTGGAAGCTCAGAGTCTTAACCACTGGATGACCTCCAGGTCAAAATGATTGACCCTAATTTCTGATGAGAAAAAAGCAAAAGATGCACAAGGAATCACTGGACAGCGCAGGAGGAGGATGTCTGTGGATCCTGTGTGTGCTAAGGCTTCAAGACTCAAACTTCAGTCTTGGTGAATATCCCCAGTGAGTGCTGACGTGCTAAATGTATTTGAAAGGAATCATTGCACACTCACACACATTAAGTACTCAATTTCGTGTCTCTTTATATGGATCTCCTTTAAATTGAGATGTTGTCTTTTTTTAAGAGCGTGTGTGTGGACTTTATCTATTTATGGCTGTGCTGGGTCTTTGTTGCTCGGCTCCGGATTTCTCTGGCTGCCGTGAGCAGGGGCTGTTCTTTGTTGCAGCACCCAGGCTTCTTGTTGTGGTGGCTTCCCTAACTGTGAGCACAGGCTCTAGGGCGCGTGGGCTTCAGCAGTCACGGCTCGTGACCTCCGCAGCTGTGGCTTGACGGCTCTGGAGAGCAGGCTCAGTGGTCGTGGTCCTTTGTTGCTCAGTGGTATGTGGGATCTTCCAGGCCAGGGATCAAACACCTGTCGTCAGCATTGGCAGGTGATTCCTTACCACTGTGCCACCAGGGAAACCCTGAGATGTCATCTCATTATGTGATGGTAGATAGCAGGGCTTTTGGAGAAGGCAATGGCAAGCCACTCCAGTACTCTTGCCTAGAAAATCCCATGGATGGAGGAGCCTGGTGGGCTGCAGTCCATGGGGTCACTACGAGTCAGTCGCGACTGAGCGGCTTCACTTTCACTTTTCACTTTCACGCAATGGAGAAGGAAATGGCAACCCACTCCAGTGTTCTTGCCTTTAGAATCCCAGGGATGGCAGAGCCTGTTGGGCTTCGGTCTATGGGGTCGCACAGGGTCGGACACGACTGAAGCGACTTCGCAGCAGCCGCAGGGCTTCCCAGGTGGTGCTAGTGGTGAAGAGCCCGCCTGCCAGTGCAGGGGACGGAAGGGACACGGGTTTCATCCCTGGGTCGGGAAGATCCCCTGGAGGAGGGCACAGCAACCCACTCTAGTACTCTTGTCTGGAGAATCCCATGGACACAGGAGCCTGGCGGGCTGCAGTCCATGGGGTCACAAAGAATCAGACAGGACTGAAGAGACTTAGCTTGCAGGGGGTAGATGGCATAGCTCAAGCACATAGGCCAGACTAGTGAGTTTTCTTTCGAACTGCAAGTTTCTGGGAAACAATGCAAGGGTTAAAACTATTTTTGGAGTGCTTTTGAACTGTTTAATGTTTTCCCATCGCATTTTTTGAAGTGGCAGCAAAACCTTATCAGCTGTGGGAATTAGTGCAACATTCATTAATCTTTTCCAGAGGTTTTTAAAAAATTAATTATCAAAGTCCCTTTCATCCAATAGTTTACATTATTTCTATTTATTTACATCTTGCCAAGTATCTAACCGACTCATCAAATTCAAGAGTTACAGATGCAAGATTTTGCTTCCTTTTGTTTTTCAGCGTTTAAATGAATCATCTTATGCAATGTAAACAATAACACAACTGCAGTCACGATGATCAGATGTTTTCATACTTGACTTAGTGTCTCAGCTGCAAAAGCATAGCAGCGGCAGATGAAATAACAAATAGGAAGCACTGAGGGGACGTGGCTGTGCTTGGGAACAGGTTACACCTTTTTCAAGCTACGCTGCTGGTCTGGAAGCAGGCAGCCCGCTGGTAGGATGTTGCCTATGGGTAACTGAGTCAGTGTGCGCACCAGCTCAGCTGCTTCAGTCGTATCCATCTCTGTGACGCTATGGACTGTATCCCACCAGGCTTCTCTATTTATGGGATTCTCCAGGCAAGAACACTGGAGTAGGTTGCCATTTCCTCCTCCAGGGGATCTTCCCAGCCCAGGTATCAAACCCATGTCTCTTAAGTCTCTTGAATTGGCAGGCAGATTCTTTACCCACTGAGCCATCTGGAAAACCCCAATTGAGTCAGAGAACTCAGCACTGTTTGGAGGCAAGAGCTAGGCTGGGTTGGGGATACTCGGGGAAGAAACTGAAAGAGAAACTGCACGGATTGATACCAGGGGCTAAGACATTCAGAAAGCTGAAGACCTAGGGAAATATGAGGCTGCAGACTCAGCCTTGAAACCAAGAACAAAATCTTTCCAACTCAGTGGTTGGATATGGAATATCCTCATTGTCTCTACAGATGCAGAGTCTCAAATTGCTATTGAAAGACCAATACTAGACTGGAAATTCAGTCACTTAGTTGTCTCTGACTCTTTGCAAACCCCATGGACTGCAGCACACCAGGCCTCCCTGTCCATCACCAACTCCTGGAGCTTACTCAAACTCACGTTCATTGAGTTGGTGATGCCATCCAACCATCTCATCATCTGTCGTTCCCTTCTCCTGCCTTCAATCTTTCCCAGCATCAGGATCTTTTCTAAGGAATCAGTTCTTTGCATCAGGTGGCCAAAGTATTGGAGTTTCAGCTTCAGCATCAGTCCTTCCAATGAATATTCAGGACTGATTTCCTTTAGGATGCACTGGTTGGATCTCCTTGCAGTCCAAAGGACTCTCAAGAGTCTTCTCCAACACCACAGTTCAAAAACATCAATTCTTCAGCACTCAGCTTTCTTTATAGTCCAACTCTCACATCCATACATGACCACTGGAAAAACCATAGCTTTGACTAGATGGACTTTGTTAGCGAAGTAATGTCTCTCCTTTTTAATATGCTGTCTAGGTTGGTCGTAACTTTTCTTCCAAGGAGCAGGCATCTTTTAATTTCATGGCTGCAGTCACCAGCTGCAGTGATTTTGGAGCCCAAAAAAATAAAGTCTGTCACTGTTTCCACTGTTTCCCCATCTGTTTGCCATGAAGTGATGGGACCGGATGCCATGATCTTAGTTTTCTGAATGTTGAGTTTTAAGCCACCATTCTCACTCTCCTCTTTCACTTTCATCAAGAGGCTCTTTAGTTCTTCGCTTTCTGTCATAAGGGTGGTGTCATCTGCATATCTGAGGTTACTGATATTTCTCCCTGCAATCTTGATTCTAGCTTGTGCTTCATCCAGCTTGGCGTTTCTCATGATGTACTCTGCATAGGATTTAAATAAACGGGGTGACAATACACAGCCTTGACGTACTCCTTTCCCAATTTGGAACCGGTCTGTTGTTCCATGTTTGGTTCTAACTGTTGCTTCCTGACCTGCATACAGATTTCTCAGGAGGCAGGTCAGGTGGTCTGGTATTCCCATCCCTTTAAGAATTGTACACAGTTTGTTGTGATCCATACAGTCAAAGGCTTTGGCATAATCAATAAAGCAGATGTTTTTATGGAACTCTCTTGCTTTTTTGATGATCCAACAGATGCTGGCAATTTGATCTCTGGTTCCTCTGCCTTTTCTAAAACCAGCTTGAACATCTGGAAGTTCTCAGTTCATGTACTGTTGAAGCCTGGCTTGGAGAATTTTGAGCATTACTTTACTAGTGTGTGAGATGAGTGCAATTGTGCAGTAGTTTGAGCATTCTTTGGCATTGCCTTTTTTGGGGATTGAAATGAAAACTGACCTTTTCCAGTCCTGTGGCCACTGCTGCATTTTCCAAATTTGTTTGCATACTGAGTGCAGCACTTTCACAGCATCATCTTTTAGGATTTGAAATATCTCAGCTGGAATTCCATCATCTCCACTAGCTTTGTTCATAGTGATGCTTCCTAAGGCCCACTTAACTTCATATTCCAGGATATCTGGCCCTAGGTGAGTGATCACACAATTGTGGTTATCTGGGACATTACATCTTTTTTGTATAGTTCTGTGTATTCTTGAAACAGAGGATTCAGTCAAGAAGTAAACAAAAAGTTGTGTGGGTGTGTATGTGAGAGAGAAAGAGAAGGAGGGAGAGAGAGACCACAGATAAATAGTGAAAAATATAAAAAGAAAGTAATCTATTCCATTCAAAGCTTTTGTATGCGTGTCCAGTAAGCACAGATGTGCTAAGTCAGAATGGTTTACAAACCAAGCACATAAAGTTATCTAGTGCCAAGGAAGCTGCAAAATAAACAATTAGAACACTTAAAGTCGTCTGGAAAACCCTAGTGTAAGGCAGCTGCTGGCCCTTGAGTGTGTGACACGCACAGCGTACAGTGCCCCGCGTTGATGGAGCTTATGTTTTTACGACATATTTTAGAAACTCAAAGAAATAAGTACAGAAACCACATCCACAAGGAACTATAAATCTATAAGAAACTATAAAAGAAGAACAAGCAGCAATGAAATAAAAAAGTGACAATCAAATAGAAACCTTAGCAGTGAGAAGCAGCATCATTTAAATAAGGCATTCATTAAATAGCTGGAATATAGAACGGATATTGTTAAAGAATTTGACCAGTATAATATTAAGATTCTACAGTACAGAAGAAAATTACGAAAGGCCAGTAAGGTGTCATGAAGGCTGAGAGGCTCCAGCATGCGTTAGAGGGTGTTTTGTTTTAAAGACGAACTCATGATTTTCATACAGATGCAAAATGAACACAAGTTAAAGACTGGATTCAGCTCGTTATTGATGAGGAAATCTGTAAGATGTTATAACTATTTTGAAGAAGTTAAAGAAGGATAAATTTATACTGAGTTAAAGGCATGTTGAAATAAATTTACAAATAGACAATGCAAAAGAGGGTTTTTTTTTCCTTTTTTTTAAATTTTATTTTATTTTTAAACTTTACATAATTGTATTAGTTTTGCCAAATATCAAAATGAATCTGCCACAGGTATACATGTGTAGATTTGAGGTTTTAAATCTGAATCAGACTTTCTCATATCTGTGGATACTCTGTTTCAGGGATGGCAAATTATGCTTAGAGACTGAGTTTGTCTTTGCCAACAGCTTTTTTAACATAAGTTCACAGCAAGTTTCATAAGAATTTTACAAGCTAATAGCAGATAAAGTCTCTTAATAAGCCAACAGAGAAACAGCATACTCCAAATAAATGATAAATTGATTGCCTTGTTGGTTCAGGCAAGGGAAGATGAAAGGAAAAGAGTCCAGATTTAGCTCGAGGTGCACCTTTGCAGGAGTTGGTATAGGGACAGAGGTTTTGACCAACCGAGAGTGGACTCGCAGCGGCCTGTGCAGGAAGGAAGGTCCCTTGTTCTTAGACCTTGGCTGCTAGGGAACCAGGCGCCATGCTGGCCTGCAGAGCAGGCTGCTCTGGGGGTTATCACTCCAGGAACCACTGCAAAGCCAGTGCCTATGAGGTTCCCCCGT
Source organism: Bubalus kerabau (assembly GCF_029407905.1). Taxonomy (NCBI): domain Eukaryota; kingdom Metazoa; phylum Chordata; class Mammalia; order Artiodactyla; family Bovidae; genus Bubalus; species Bubalus kerabau. The sequence goes on along the minus strand of NC_073636.1, from coordinate 83,720,689 downwards.
AAGGCAGGTGCAGAGGTCCTTTCTCTTCCTGAAGCTGCTGATCGGTCTAACGTCTCCACCTGCCAAGAGTGACCTCGCCACCACAGGAGAAGTGTCTCGGGATCTCCCCAGGGCCATGTCAAGGGTGATTTTTGCCAAGATGCACATTCCCGGACACTCCTCACACGTCCCCGTGTGCACATTCCGTTACCTTTCCACGGCTATGCCTCCACCTGCTCCTGTCAAGACGCCTCCAGAACTGGACTACTTGTCAACCACCCTGACAAAACTCCTCTCGTTCTGAAATCAACTTTACTTCAAAGAGCAGCTTCTTATTTCACTTATTTTGTGTTGTCTTTGTCATAAATAAGTGGATTAAAACAACTTAAGTCATAAACAAGTAGATCTGAAATCATATTAAACCAGTACACCAGGCACAGGAATTCTTTCCCATCACTGTTCCTCACAGTCTGCAGAGCTGCTGAGCCGCGCTCAGCCACTCAGTCATGGCCGACTCTCTGGGACCCCGTGGACCGTAGCCCACCAGGCTCCTCTGTCCTTGGGATTTCCCAGGCAAGAATACTGGAGTGGGATGCCGTGCCCTCCTCCAGGGGATCTTCCCAACACAGGCATTGAACCTGTGTCTCTTGGGTCTCCTCCGTTGGCAGGCAGATAACACAGAAGAGCATGCTCAAAGTCAGGGGTCAGCAGACTGCAGTCTTCGGCACAATCCAACCTCCAGTTTCACCGGAACATACCGCGCCTGCACTCTGCCTGTTGTCTATGGTGATTGTATGCTGAACGGCAGGGCTGACATGGTTGAAGGAGCCTCTGACATTGTTACTGTTTAGACCTTTAGAAAACATTAACCCACTCTTCTAAACAAGGTAGTGTTCCACGGAGAACCTTTTTTCAACATAAATAATAGAATTAAAAAAAAATGATGGAGAGAGTGGTAAAGAAACAATGCATTTTTTAGAAAAATTGCCATTTTCCCCTAGAATTAAAACAGGACATCAGTCCTTAAACCAACATCTCACTCTGTGAACAAGCAGGTGCATAAAATTAGATCCACTCCACGTGGTCATCAAACTCCCCTGGTGGCTCAGTGGTAAAGAATCCGCCTGCAATGCAGGAGACACAGGAGATGTGGGTGTGGCCCCTGGTTTGGGAAAATCCCCTGGAGAAGGAAATGGCAACCCACTCCAGTAATCTTGCCTGGGAAATCCCATGGACAGAGGAGCCTGAGGGGCTACAGTCCATGGGGCTGCAAAACATGGCTGAGCATCTAACTAGCAGCATCAGACATGTCGTAGAAAAATTGCAAACATTAACAGATGCAGGGAAAAAAATTACGAGAAGAGCGTATGCTGAAGGGAAAAAAAATGTTCACTGAGAGAGAATAAATTCTGCATCAGACCTATCATGGAAAAATATTTTACATGTATTATTTATCTGAGCTTTTTAATTATTCTAGGAGCAGGTATTGGTCTTTAGCCATGAAGAAACTGAGTTCAAAGTTACACAGCTGGTAAATGGCAGAGCCAAGATGGAAACTCTGGTTTTGTGTTTTCAGAAACACAAACTTGGGCCCTCAGCTCTACTACTTGTTATTATAAAAAAATAGTTTATTTTTAACCATGAGTAACACACACTTCTCAGGAAAGACAACAAGAAAAAGTCAACTTGCTGATGCAGTTATATAGAGACTTTCGTAGCCAAGAAACAGACATGCAGAGACTTCTGCTGGAGGGACCTGTCAGGATCCAAGCCCTGGGAACAGAGTTGCAGCTGGAGAAGGGAAGACAGAGGGGCGGATGGGGCTATAGACCAGGTGGGGCTTTGCAGGCTTTCAGGCTGTGCTAAAGATCTCACAATATTCTAAGAGAAATGAGAAGATATTGAAGTTTTAAAGCAGTGAGAGGGGTAGGTGACTTGATCTAATTTGCATTGCAAAAAAAAAAGCCTTTGGTGTGATGACTGCCTTGGAGTTGGGCCAGAATGGATACGGGGAGACCAATTAGAAAGCTGCTGATATATAACAGCCAAGATGATTACATGCCCAAAGGGAGCTGCGAACCAAATAATGATGAGAACTTGCAGCGTTCAGACTGGAAGCAGAAATGTATAGGACACGGGCATGACTGTTTCCATATGGAGCACTGCTCTCTTTCCCCGGCGTGTTCTTTCATTTATATTCCACAGTATTTGGCCTTATTCGCAGACGGGATAAACCTCCATTGTTCTGGCTGCCTGAATTCCCACAGCAAGCAAGCCTGATGCTCTGACTGATTCTCCTTTTGTTCTTTCTGTCTGTGTGCTGTCTGCTTCTTATCTGCCCTACAGCACTTTTCACACTGAATTATAATGTCTGATCACCTCCGCCTCGCGGCCTTAGGAGAAGCCCTCAAGACTGAAGACTTCCTTTTAATCACCTTCGCATCCCTACCGCCTACCAGTGCTGCCCAGAAACGGTCATTCCATCCAAGTTGCTGACAAAATGAGTGAGACTTAATTATGTGGAGCAGATCATTTGCTTCTGCCAATTTTAACAGCTCCCTTCACTTCCATGTTTCTGGATCCATGCTTATTCCCAGGCTCCTGAGGAATTGGAAACCCTCTGATATAACCCTGTTATTCACTTTTGTCACTAAGTGCTGTCCGACTCTTTGTCACCCCATGGACTGCAGCCCGCCAGGCTCCTCTGTCCACGAGATTTTCCAGGCATGAGTATTGAAGTGGGTTGCCATTTCCTTCTCCAGGGGATATTCCTGACTCAGGGATCGAACCCATGTCTCCTACTTCTGCGTTGCAAGTGGATTCTTTACCACTGAGCTGTAAGTCAATACGATTTCTTACATAGAATATGTAGGGCATTGTAATTGTTTTGAATAGCACAAATACACTTGAATTCTGCTAAAGATATTATCTCCATATCTCAATGATAAACTAATCGTGTCTCTAGAAACATGTGCTGTTTACTTATTTTCCTGCACAACCTGTTCTTTGTGTGACTTGATCAGTCTCTCAGTCTCAATTTTCTCTCCTAGAAAACAGAGATAATATTTATCCATCGTGACCATTTTTATAAGGATAAATGAGATCATATGAAGTGTGGTAGGTACAAAGCTATTCAATTCCCTTCTTTTGTAATTGTATTTATTTTTGGCCATGCTGGGTCTTCCCTGCGGGCTTTCCTCCAGCTGCACAGCCTCTCCAGTTGTGTGCCAGTGTCTCATTGCGGTGGCTTCTCCTGGTGTGGAGCATGGGCTCTGAGCAGGTGGGCTTCAGCTGTGGCGCACAGGCTCTAGAGCACAGGTTCAGAAGTTGCGGCAAATGGGCTTAATTGCTCTCTGGCGGCATGTGGGTCTTCCTGGATCGAAGATTGAACCCGTGTCTCCTGCCTTGGCAAGCGGATTCTTTGCCACTGAGCCTCCAGGGGAGCCGCCCTTCTTTTACTTTTGTGTCTCCACCATTTTTTTTTTTTTTTTTTTTGTCCTCCATGTCTCCATCATGCCATGGATTACCTAAGTGGTTGGGTGTCCTTTTGAAAATTCTCTTATTTTTGCTGTACTGAATCTCTTCCAATATTTGCTCAGGTTTACCTTTTATGTCTCTAGATAGAATCAAATAGAAGTGTTCTACTTCACACACCATGAATATTTTGACTTCAAAAATGCCTCCCAAATTCTCCCTTGGGAGGAAATTCAAATTCACTCTAATCTACCCGTTGTTGCCTCCTTTCTGCTGTCAGAAGATCTGCGGATGGTCTAGAACTCCTTCACTCCGCTCTCCTGTTAGATCCGAGGCTCCGTTACCCAGGAAAAGCGGGCAGCGCCAGCCTGGGGAAGAGCTGGAGGCAGTGAAGCCTTCTGCTGCAGGCACTGCTGTGCGGGGCTGGCACATCTGAGTTTAGGATCGGCAGGTGCGTTTCTTTAATTGTCCACTTTGTGTAAATTTCCATCCTCCCAGCATATTCTAATAGGCTATTATTTTGAGTCCTAGGTGAGAATTTTTATATTCAAATATTCAGTAGCAATTTTGTGCTCTTTGCTGCTTTCAATTGTCATATGGAAGCCCTTTGCAGGTAAACATTATAATAAGCACCCTTTGCCTGGGTGGTAATACAAAGGGACGTGAAGGCATTAACAACCCTGCCTTTCTCTGCCTCAAACAGCTCATTGGCACATTATCTGCCTTTGTTCTCAGAGTGTCTTATAAGGCGTTGAGGGGCTTCACCCTCTGGGTTAGAATCTGGGTGTCTTTAGTCTCCTGGAATTTGTGTTCCTTCTAGCATTATCTCACAGACAGGCGAGACAGAGGAGAAGGGAGGCTTTACAAGTCCTGGTAACACAAACACGGGATCAAGAAGACACTGGCAAGGTTGCTAATTGAAATTGTTTAGGGCCTGGCTTCTCATGCTTTAATCTGTATGTGAATCACTTGGCAGTCTTGTTAAAGGGCAGTCCCTCATTCAGTGGGTTTGGGGCCTCTAAGCCTCCATGTTCAACATATCCAACAGGCCTAACATGTTTAACACGTCTCTCTCTCACTCTCTCTCAGCTTCCCATGCAGCTCAGAACCTGCCTGCAATGCAGGAGACCAGGGTTCGATCCCTGGGTCAGGAAGATCCCCTGGAGGAGGAAATGGCAACCCACTCCAGTCTTCTTGCCTGGAGAATCCCATGGACAGAGGAGCCTGGCGGGATACAGTCCATGGGGTAGAAAAGAGTCAGACACAACTGAGCCGCTGAGCACACGTGTACTCTTTTCATCTGTCAATATCTGTCTATCATCTAGCTACCTAGCTTTGATAATTACGTCAGCAAAGATCCTTTTATTTTCCATGTGAGATCACATAACCACTTCCAGGGCTTAGGATAGGGACATATCTTTTGCAGGCCATCAGTCAGCTGACTCTTGGAAGCCTGTGACTTCATGACCTTCATAACGTCCCCTTCAAGCCAGATACCCTGCAATTCTAAATAGAAAAACTTGTTCGTTTCACTTTGCTTTTATAATTTATTTTCCTTTCGGTTGCACTGGGCCTCTGCTGCGCACTGGCTTTCTCTAGCGGTTCTGGCGCGAGAGCCTCTCGTGGGGCTTCTCTGGCTGGGAGCACTGGGCTCAGTCGTGGTGGCGCATGGGCTCAGTGGCACGTGGGCTCCTCCCAGACCAGGCTGGAGCCCGTGTCCCCAGCACTGGCAGGGGGATTCTCAACCACAGGACCACCAGGGAGGTCCCAACCATGCTCACTTCACGAGCACTGCAATGTACAGATGAGAGTGTCTGGGCTCAGATACCAGTGTCCGCTGAACATCTGCAGAGAGTGAGGCGAGACCAGAGCAGAACAGAGTGTATCAGTGCAAGTGTTAAATTCAAAGAGCAAAGTAAATGGAGGAGGAAGGTGGGGGCGAGACTAAAATAAACACCAGAGGCAGCAGAAGCCGACGAAACCCTCAGAGGGAAGCAATCTATGGCTTCCATCCAAGTCTCTAAAAGGCACTTGGTTCACCCAAGGATCTGGTTAAACGCATGCGGCCTGGGATGCTGCCGTCTGGGTGCTGTGGTCTGGGATGCTGCAGTCTGGATACTGTGGTCTAGATGCTGCGGTCTGGGTACTGCCCTCTGGGTGCTGCGCTCTGGGTGCTGCACTCTGGGTGCTGCGGTCTGGATGCTGCATGTCAAATAAGCTCCTGAGTGATGCTGATGCTACTCGTCCATGGACCACACTGAGTAGCAAGGGCTTAGGCTGGGTAAAGGCAACAAGAAGGTATAAAAGACATTAATTGGATTGGGTGCTGCAACGTGGGAGTCCCGGGCTGAATCCCTGGGTTGGGAAGCACCCCGGGAGAAGGAAATGGCAACTCATTCGAGTACAGTATTCTTGCCTAGAGAATCCCATGGACAGAGGAGCCTGGCAGGCTACAGTTCATGGGATCGCAAAGAGTCGGACACGACTGAGCGACTAACACACACAGACATCGCTAGGGAGCAGAACCTTTGGGTCTATGAAGAACTGGAGAAACTTAATGTGTCTTCTCTACAGACTCCTTACAAAATTCAAGTCTAGTGTTGCCAAACTTCTTTCCAAAAGAATCTGTATTGCCATATAAAATCTCTATGTCCGTGTTGGCAACCTATTACAAATTTCAAAAACAACTCGAGAGACAAATAAATAAAAAATATATTTTTAAAAAGGACTGCTGTGTTTAACCTCTAGCAGGTGAGTCTTTTGTGCTACATTTGTAAATTGAGCAGATCTTTGATACCTTTTGCATAAACGAGTTAACTATTAAAAACATTGACAGCGATAAACTAAAATAAAAAAAAAAAAGAAGACGACCCTCAATTTACCATTAAGTGTTGAACGAGCGTGTGCCTGTTTTGTTTTGCACAGCCCTCCAAATGGGTTGCTGTCGTTCAGAGCACACCATGTCAAGGAGGAAATGAGACATTCCAAGGGCTATTAACTACTCCAGCAGAGACGTGGGGAGATCACTGCCGTGTTATTCAGTGTCGGTATTTATTTAATTCTGGTGCAGAAGGGCAAATTTACCATGCTCAATGGTCCTCAAACTCATGCTGGCTTACAAGAGAGTGGCTTAATGACCCATTGATGGTAGCCTATGGCGTCACCTTATAAAATAGTGGCAGGAGAGAGGACAGCCCAGAGTAGTTGCTTTTAATATATTTTATATCTAAAACATTTTTTTTTTTTGGAACACAGAGTTGCCATGGTTTTGTCAACTGATTTGTTTGCTTCCCTCATAGCTCAGTTAGTAAAGAATCTGCCTGCAATGCAGGAGACCCAGTTTCGATTCCTGAGTTGGGAAGATCCCCTGGAGAAGGAAATGGCAACCCACTCCAGTATTCTTGCCTGGAGAATCCCATGGATGGAGGAGCCTGGCGGGCTACTGTACGTAGGGTCATAAGAGTCAGGCACAGGCACGACTTAGCGACTAAACCACCACCACCACCATCAAGTTAAGCTAGTTCTGGTATCTGACAACCTCCTTCTCTCTGCGGTCTTCATCTGCTGTGAGTTTAGATTAATAAATCCTACCTGAATGAATCTTTTCAACAATATTTGGTAGTCCATTGGGCTTCCCTGGTGACTCAGTGGTAAAGAACCTACCTACCAATGCAGGAGATGCAGGTTCAGTCCCTGGGTTGGGAAGATCCCCTGGAGGAGGAAATAGCAACCCACCCCACTATTCTCATCTGGGAAATCCCATGGTCAGAAGATCCTGGCAGGCTACAGTCCATGGACCACAAAAGAATCAGATACAACTTAGCAACTGACAGTGACATGTAGTCTGTAAAGGGCTAACTCGTATGGCTCAGGCATCCCCAAAGAACATCGCTATCCCTTTATATATATGATCTCCATCTTGAGATTTTAAAAGCTACAAACATTGGTGTAAATGTAATGTCCCAAGGGATGTATAATAAACAGTTGCTGGAGATGCAAGAAATATAGAAACTGTTTGCAACTCCCCACACGAAGTTAGAGAGCCATACCACAATATTTCACTGTAATAGAGTACAGAGAATATGATTTAACTGGCAGAAGAGCCAGCATCATAATATAACCAGATATTTCATAATAGAGCTTTATTATATAAAATTTAGAGCCATTCCAAATGTTCCTGAAAAATTTTGCAAAGGCAACCTACTGTTGCAAAGAGAAGTCTGTATTCTGCCAAGCTCAGACATTACCAGCTCCAGATTCTGTCACTGAATTAAGGCCTTTCTGAACTCAGCAAGATGTTTGAATGAGGAACTGAAGTACAGAAAATGGGACTTGCCTTGTGGTTCAGTGGTTGAGAACCCACCTGCTCATGCAGGGAACGCTGGTTTGATCCTGGTTCAGGAGGATCCCACCGGCCAGGGAGCAACCAAGCCCGTATGTCACAACTACTTAGCCACACTCTCGAGCCGGAGCTGCGACGACTGAGCCCGTGAACTTGGAGCTCCGTCACAGGAAGCCACTGTGGTGAGAAGGCTGCTCTCCACAACCAAGAGCAGCCCCTGCTCACCACAACTAGAGGAAAGCCTGCGTGCACAGCCTCCAACGCCCGCAGAGGCCCCTCTCCAAAAACACAGGAGACGACGCAGGGGCTTTAGTGTCCACCTACCGGGTTGTTTCCAAGAAGCGTTTTTTCCTGTAAAATGTAAAAAAATACAATCTCACCAGCAAGTCCAGCATGCAATCTAAGAAGTTTAACATAAAAAAAAAAAAAAAAACCACACATAAAAGTAGGAAAAGATAGGCCAACACTCACAGCTCACTGTGAGTTACCAGTATGAAAACACTGCTCCCTTTGCTCCATTGATAGCAGCTTCCTGGATCTGTCTTAGGATAAACTCTGAGGCTGATAGCCAGTTCTCTGGGAAAGAGTGCCACAATCGATTAACAATGTCTGTCTTGGGCACGGGAAAAGAGTAGAAGTTATGTATATGCCATATATTTGCACAGATTATTTGCATTAATACTTAAGGAGATTCTTTTACTTGAAGACTAAGGATTGATTGAAAATGTCTGAGCCTTCTCTATTGAAAGACAAGTAACAATAAATAAGATATATACAGACCATATGGAACTTGGCAAAAACTGATTCTTGACATTAGCGATGGGTAAATCTAGTGAGTGAAAGTTGCTCAGTTGTGTCTGACTCTCTGTGACCCCATGGACTATCCAGTCCATGGAATTCTCCAGGCCAGAATACTGGAGTGGGTAGCTTTTCTCTTCAACATGACCCAGGAATAGAACCAGGGTAAATATAAGACCTTTGCAAATCCCATGTGAAAATCCCTATAGGATCAACTCACGGGTGTTACTACCTGAGCTCTAGTAGTAAGACAATACTGAATGTAATGACAACTTTTATTTTCTAGGGTTCTGAAACCACTGCAGATGATGATTGCAGCCATGAAATTAAAAGACACTTGTTCCTTGGAAGGAAAGCTATGACAAACCTAGACAGCATATCAAAAAGCAGAGACATCACTTTGCCAACAAAGGTCCATAAAGAAAGCTGAGCGCCAAAGAATTGATGCTATTGAATTGTGATACGGGAGAAGACTCTTGAGAGTCCCTTGGACTGCAAGGAGATAAAACCAGTCAATCCTAAAGGAGATCAACTGTGACTATTCATTGGAAGGGCTTGTAAGCTGAATGTAAAGGGCCAGCTCATTGGAAGACACTGATGCTGGGAAAGATCAAACGAACAGGAGAAGAGGGTGGCAGAGGATTAGATGGTTGGATGGCATCACCGACTCAGTGGACATGAATTTGAGCAAACTCCAGGAGACAGTAGAGGACTGAGGAGCTTGGCATGCAGTCCGTGGAGTCACAAAGAATCGGACATGACTTAGCAACTAAACAACAACAATACTGCATGCGTGGGTGTGAGAACGTGGGGCAGTTAGTTGGGACTGTCCCCCGGCAAGGGACTTCTCGTGCATGTCAAATGTCATGGTATCAGTATGGGCCCCTGAAAACTCACCATCTATCAGGTTGTGAAACTTCAGTATCACTGTCTATGTGGGCAGAACGATGTCTCTAACAGGTGGTCATGAATATGAGCAAGGCATGACGACACTCTCTTACACTTAGAAATAAAGACAATAAACGGGAAAAAAGAAGGAAAGAATACTAGAGTGAGTGGGTTGCCAGTTCCCTCACCAGGGGACCGAACCCACATCTCCTTCATTCGCAGGCGGATCCTTTACCACTGAACCACCTGCGAAGCCCGGGTTATTTATTACTGTAAAGCAAATCACGCCAAAACTTCTAGCTAAAATAGCACACACATGTTACATTATGTCACAGTCTCTACGGATCAGGAAAGGGTAGCAGCGTAGCTGGGCTCTGTCTGAAGGCTGCCCGCAGCATCTCAAGGTTCACCTGGGCTGGGACCTGCTCCCGAGTTCACCCAGAGCCATTGGCTAAGATTCAGTTCCCTGCGGCTGAACTGGGGTCTTAAGTCCTCACTAGCTGCTGGCTGGGGGCCCCTCTTTGCCGCACGGGCCCCTCTGTGGGTGTGCAGATGGCTCTGTCTCCATTGAAGTGACTAAGAGAGATTGTGAGCAAGCAGAAGTGACCATCAGTGACACCCTGATCTCTTAAGAATCAGCTCCCTTTCGCCATGTTCTCTTCCTTGGGAGGGAGTGAACAGGCCCAGCCTAGGCCAAGCAGGAGGTGGTTATGCAAGGGTGTGAATCCAGCTGCAGGTGCCCTGGGGGTCATCTCAGAACCTGCCTCCACACTCATCACGGGCCTGTTTTCTGCTTCCAAACATGCAGTGCCCCTGTTAGCAGAAAAGGAACTTCTCCACAGACTTCCTTTCCTCCCGGAATCTAGGAGCACCCGGCCCCGTTTCAAGTGTCCCCACTGTAGAAACTGGCCTTCTTGATTCCCCTTGCGTCTCACCAGCTCTTTCCCCACGTGCCCTTCTCTGTCGTCAGCTGTCCTCTCTGCATTCCCACTAGAGGCCTCCATTATTATTTTTTAATTTATGTAAATTTAATTATTAAAATTTTAATTTGAGAATAACTTTTTAAAAATGTATATGTATAATTAGTTTTTTAAATTTATGTAATATTAGACATTGTTTAAGAAGCTTCAGGACGAAAAAGAAAGACAGAAACATATAAATCTCCTTGCTTAAATTAAACTCAAATCTGAGCTCTGGCTCTTTGGGAAGTTCAACCCAGAAATTTTTAGGGCGTGAACAGAGCTTCTCGACTACCAGTAACTGAATCAGATTTTTAACTTTCTACATCTTTCTTCCTTTTTCTCTCCTTCAACTTCCCTAACCAATCCCACTTAAATATATATTTGGCTGTGCTGGGACTTCGCTGCTTCTCAGGCTTTTCTCTAGTTGCAGCGAATGCGGGCTGCTCCCCAGTGGCGCGCAGGCTTCTCGGCGAGGAGGTTTCTGTCGTCACGCAGCTCGGCTCTAGGGCGCCTGGCTTCATCGGCTTCGGCTCCAGCTCCAGAGCGCAGGCTCAGTATCTGTGGCGCACGGGCTTAGCTGCTCTGGGGTTTGCGGAACCTTCCCGGACTAGGGATCGAACTCGGGTCTCCTGCACTGAGGGGTGAATTCTTTAAAACTGAGCCATCAGGGAAGCCTCCTGATCCCCTTTCTCATAACTTTTTGGGTTTCATTCTGATAATTAAGGGATTTTTTTTTAATGCATGCTTAACACCTGGCTAATTTATATTCTGATTTGTGTGGAGTCTAAAATAGTCAGAGGAGCCTGGCTCTTTTATGAAACCACACGTGGAAAGGGTTGTGGGTTGTCCCTCAGCAAGTGCGAGGGTCAGTTAATTTCTCTGTCTGCGTGTTGTGATGCGGCAGAGATAATCCTGATGGATTTAGTCTGGTGACCTTTCGCAGCTGTCAGGCCTCAATAATTTTTACCTGTTTTGATAGTCCCCAAATTGCTGAGGACATTACAACATAAAAAGAGTTGGTGAATACGCATAAATCTGTGGGAACTTGGGCAGTCGTTTGTGTGGGTGGAGGGGGTGCAGAGGGCAGGTTGCGTCCTGTGCCCCCGGAGGGACTGCATTCTGGGGAGATAAAGTAGACTTTGAAAATAAACAGTGCTTTTCTCCTCTCTGCTCTCTTTCATATTTAATAATAGCTAATTATCCTAAGAATTCACAAAGCTGTAAAAGAAGAGCATATGCTGTTTTCTTCTGTTTATCAAAGGGGAGCACGGGTTTAAAAAATAGTTGGGCATCTCTCTTCTTGACAGTGGTCTCTGAAGCCAACACTAGGCTCCACTTGGCTACTTGTTATTTTTAAAAATATTTTACTTGTTTAATTTTGGCTGTGGCAGGTCTTAGTCTGCTGCTTGAGCTTAGTTGCCCTGAGGCATGTGGAGCCTTAGTTCTCCAACCAGGGATCAAACCCAAGTCCCCCTGTTGGGAGGCAGATTCTTAACATCTAGACCACCAGGGAAGCCCATTCGGTTCCCTTGAGAGTCCCTTGGACTGCAAGGAGATCAAAGCAGTCCATCTTACAGGAAATCAGTCTTGAATATTCATTGGAAGGACTGATGCTGAAACTCCAATACTTTGGCCACGTGATGGGAAGGGCCAACTCACTGGAAAAGACCCTGATGCTGGGAAAGATTGGGGGCAGGAGGAGAAGGGGATGACAGAGGATGAGATGGTTGGATGGCATCACCGACTGCATGGACGTGAGTCTGAGCAAGCTCCGAAAGACAGTGAAGGACAGAGGAGCCTGACGGGCTGCAGCCCACGGGGTCACACACACGGACATGACTTAGAGACTAAACAAAACTACAGCAAATTTCCTGAGGCAGCAGCCAAAACGGCAGACCAGCCCACAACTGTCCTCAAGCTTTACTATCCACTCCCTACCTCTTGTGAAGGGTTTCATGTTTCAAACTATTGACTATTCCTTGATATAAAAATAGATGTAGCAATTAGTATGAGGAAGCAATAAGAACACTGCATTTTATTGCACTCTAAATATTTTATAATTTTTTTATAATCCTGTAGAAAGGCTCCATAGATCATTTTATAAAAATGACTTTTCTGGCAAATATCAAATCAAGATGGGGGAGTGTCTTATTTTTAAAGTGATCATTTGCATCTAGACCTCTATATTGTGTTAAACAGCCTAGTAAAAAATGATATTACTGTTTTATGCTAATAAATGTTGTTTTTACCTGAGTAAAACATTAAAAAAAGAAAGAAAGAAAACTGAAAAGAGCCTGCCCTGCAGTGGGAATATCATTTACTTGAAATAGTGGCTTCTTGTTTTTAAGCTTAACAGATTATATATTACTCCCAGATCAGTGGCCATGTTACCTCTGATTATATCATATTGAATTTCCTCCACATTCAGGCCAGAAGACAAACCAAAGCAAAACCAGAAAACTCTAAATGTGAATTATGTTAGAAAATAGAAGTCAAGACCCGGTGCCTTAAGGGAACCCCTGCTCCGTGTGGATATTGAGATTTCCGTTCTTCAACATCCACACTGTCTTGGAGGAATTTTGCACCTGTGACTAACCCTCTTTGGAGATGGCCTTCAGCAGTCCTGGGGTAGATGGCATTCCGTGGTCCAAGGACAAGTGACTCTGTCCGTCCATTGAGGGGCACCTGCTAAAGCCAATGAAGAGGATGAGGAGACAGGCATCTGGAGGGAGTGCCCCGCTCCCCTCTGGCTTCCACCTTGCTTGCCCTCTCTTGACTTTAGTTTTTATTTTGTCTTTACTTCATTCTATTTTTTTTCTTCCCTATATCTTTCTTTACCTATGGCCTTGGCTAACACATCACAAGGTTTGCAAACAACTCTGGGTGACAACCATTCGGATGGCCTTTGGAATTGCACCCATGGCGCCCACGCATGACGGAGGCACAGAAACAGGCACCACCCCCGCCTCCAGTTCCGGCCGGGATGCCCCCCGCTGCCGTGTGCGCGAGCCTCAGGGGCGCGCCCGCCGGCTCCCCGCCCCGCGCAACCCTGATCCCGCTCTGATGGAGAGCCGCCCAGCCTTCAGTTGCTCCCTGAGGTCCAGAAGCTGAGTAGAGAATTTACCCTGAATTTAAGTCCCTTAATTCAGTTTTTTATACCAATTGTTCCTCCTTTCTATTCAATGATCTTAGTTATAGATCCGTAGTCTATTATCCTTTAATTTCTGCATGAGTTTAGAAGTAAACATGGCTATAAAATAATGACATCTTTCTCAACTACAATTTAGTTCCATCTATTGGTTTTCTTACTGATTTAAAAATTAATTTATCAATGTCACACTTCATTCTTAACGTTGACATTTCATTTTCCACATAGGCTGAGATGCACCTTTCTGAGTTATCTATTGTTTCTGCATCCAAGTCTTCTCTAAAATATTTGCTATCATACATTATTTGATTATTTTGTTTTAAAATAAATTTGTTACTTATGTAAAAAAATAAAATGGAGTCACTATGAATGAGTCTATTGTGAGCGAGCTAAATCATGTTTTAAAATTAATTGAAAGGACTTCCGGGGTGGTACCGTGGATAAGAATCCACCTGGCAATGCAGGGCACACGGGTTCAGTCCTTGGTCCGGGAAGGTCTCGCGTGCCATGCGGCAGCTGCGCCGGGTGCCCCAGTCACTGAAGTCCGACTCCCTAGGGCTGCGCACGGCCCTGCGGAGCCTGGTGGTGCAGCACCTGAGGCCCACGCGCCCGGAGCCCGTGCCCTGCAGCAAGAGACGCTCCGCGACGAGAAGCCCGCACCGCGCAGCTGGAGAGCGGCCCCTGCCCTCAGCAGCTGGAGAAACGCCCGCACACAGCCGCGAAGACGGAGCACGGTCAAAAAAGTACCAATTCAGGTGGACTTCAGATGTTGCAGTAATTTTTCCAGTTACATTTATAATCATTTGTACATTACACTCCTCTCTTCCTGAGGAAAGAGATGATAGTATTTATCTTCACATCTTCAGTATTTAGCATTCATTTAATAAAATGTCTATTTTATTCATATTTAAATGTCTTTTTAAAATAGACATTTTATTAAATGAATAGCTAAAAGTAGTATCTAAAATGACTATGAGAACTTGCTTACACGGGAATCATTGTTAATAGCACTGAGTCTAAATGGATGTTTATTCTGTGTTTCCTGTGTATCAGATACATTTTGAAGTACTTTGCATGAATTAATTCATTTATCCGCCAACAAATTCATGAAGTAGAGCGGCAATTACTCTGATGTATTGCAAGAGGCCCAGAAGACCCAGATTTGATCCCTGGATCAGAAAGACTCCCTGGAGAAGGAAATGGCACCCCACTCCAGTATTCTTACCTTGAAAATCCCATGGACAGAGAAGCCTGGCGGGCTACGGTCCATGGGGTCACAAAGAGTCAGCCACGACTGAGTGACTGAGCTCACATGCTCATGCATGCACGCACACCTGGGACACACAGTCCATCATCACAAGGTTCCATTAATTACATGGTTTTGAGTAGAGTAGTGGCTTCAGTGGATTTGTATTTTAAAAGGATCCCTCCTTTTAAAATACAAATTTCCCCTTTGTGTGTGGAAGGGAGTTTGCACAGGATGAATAAAGATTCATCTAACTTTTTGGTTTAAAACATACAGGTAGATAGTGTTTAATGGAGGGAGGGATACTAGATAAGTATGTGTTGAATTTCATTGCCTGAAAAACACAAAAGAAAAGTCAAGGATGGCACCAGCCACATAAGCAAGCTAGTTGGTCTTCTGTAGCTCAGTGCGGAAAACAAACAGAAACTGGAGGACTCTTAATCAAGACCTCGCTCATCATTTGTGATGCTTTCAAGATGTGTCAAAATGTTTTCCTTATCAATTATTTTTCTGAAGTGATGAATGCATTTTCTTCTTGTAAAAAAAAATCTCGTTAAAAAACTACTGAAGGCTTTAAACAACAGTGTGCAATAGAAAAAAATAGCCCAGGTCCTTAGGCACAAACAATTTTCAATTCTATTCAGAGAAGTCTTTTCGCATCCTGACACTCAGAAAATGAATGACTCCAAAGAGCACATAGAATCGCGCTGGAGGCTGCTTGGAGCTCTCTGGAACTTGTAACCAACCCAAACATTTTTATCAGCTCCATAACAATACCCAAGTCAATAATAAAGGGGTGATTCAGTAGCCAATCCAGATCCAAAAGACAGTGGCCTTAAAAATAAACAGCCCAATCAAAGTGGCATTGATGCTGCCTTGAAACAATGAATATTAGCTCTGCCACGGCTTAACTGCATCAAAGAGCCATATTCTCTGTGGCTGTCACCTTAGAAAATCTCCCAAGGAAAGAGAGAAAACCACCTCAACAGATTTCATTTATTTTCAGCCATAACTTCAGGTTGGTGTCTGCCTGCAGTTTTGCAGATGCTCATCATGGGTAGAATCCTGGTTATTCCACATGGAAAGGGGTTTTTTATTTCTCCATTCTATCACTCTGATTCTCTGCCCCTATACATTTAAAGTGGAAGGTAGATTCAGAAACAGGAATACCTTGTTGTTTTTCTCCTACTGCAATTATGTTCTTCTCTAATCTTGACCTCCAACTTTGAGGAGAAAACTTTTGAGTTCCTCCCAGCCCTTCAATAAAGATCCATTGCAGGGGCTTCCCTGGTGGCTCAGTGGGCAGGAATCCACCTGCCAACACAAGAGACATGGGTTTGATCCCTGATCCGGGAGGATCTCACAGGTTGCAGAGCAACTAAGCCCTTTTGCTGCAACTATTGAACCTGTGCTCTAAAGCCTGTGAGCGAAAACCACTGAGGCCCACACGCCTGGAGCCCGTGCTCCCAACAAGAGAAGCCACCGCAGTGGGAAGCCCGAACACGGCAGCCCTGGGGGCTAGCCCTGCTCTCTGCAACCGGAGAAAGTCCACGTAGCAACAGAGATCCAGCACCACCAAAAACACGAATACAATTATATATGTGTATATATACATAAAGATCCATTGCAGATGCATGGGTGATATTAAACCTTAGAGTCATTGATGTGATTAAACTGGTTTACTAGTAAAATTATATAAAAATAAACATGAGAAATATATTGCTGTATATATGAAAGACCTGATAACCTAAATAAAGACTTGATGGGGACTCCCCTGGTGGTCCAGTGGCTAAGACTCTGCTCCCAATGCAGGGGGCTGGGTTCGATCCCTGGACAGGAAACTGGAGCCCACATAACTAAGAATTCATATAACACAACTCAGAGCTCGCACGGCACAACTCAGACCTGGCACAACAACGTGAATAGATTTTAAAATGCATATGAATATCTGGCTATAGAACCCGGCAAAATAAATTCTTAAAAGAATACAAGCAACAAGACTCATTGTTGAAGAAAAAGAAACTAATTATGATCACCTTTCTTGTATTGGAGAACTTTAACAACAATCAAGACAGTTTTACATAATTTTCCCTGCCAGTGTAGAAACAGCCCTCCTTGCCTTGGCAACTCACTCCGTCGGTAATAGATACCGACAGGAAGGATATTCAATTCCCCGACCTTGGCTTCTTTGTTTAAAAAAAAATAAAAATCAGCCTAACTTCAGCCAAGAAACTGTTTGACTTTTGAAGCTTGAGTATTCTAAATCCTTTTAAACCCACAGTCACAAGGGAAACTCACAGCAACAAGCGTTTGACGAACAAAGCGTGATTGCCGGAGGGTCTAGCGTGGTGAAACGTCACACAAGGAGAAGCGTGAGCCCCACCCTGGACGTGGGGGCCCTGACTCCCAGACTCGGCCATGCCGTCTCCAGCGACGGCTACTCAATGCGTTTATTATGCTATGGATTTTGTTGTCTTTTCTGTGAACTTATTTATTTCAGACCCCGATGCTAGGAAAGATTAAGGGAAGGATTTTTGGAGAAGGAGGTGACAGAGGATGAGATGGTTGGATGGTATGCATCATTGACTCAATGGACATGAGTTTGGGCAAACTCTGGGAGATAGTGAAGGACAGGGAAGCCCGGCGTGCTGCAGTCCAAGGGGTCACAAAGAGTTGGACATGACTGAGTGACTGAACAACAGCAATTTATTTCATAGAGGAAGAAGCTATGTTAAACCTTGGTTTAAGATCCAATTCTTATACATTTTAGGACTGAAAAATACATACCTATAATCATTACAGACCTTGACATCTGCCTCTTTCTTAAATTTTCATTGTTTCTTGCTGTCCTCTGTCTCTGTGCTTTCATGAAACAACACAGTCAGCCCTAAATTTAAGCAACTGCTTAAGCAAGATTTGACTTTAAATTGTTCTTTAAAAAAGTCCAAAAAAAAAAAAAAAAGTCCTCACTGGGCTTCCCTAGTGGTTCTGTGGTATAGAATCCACCTGCCGGTGCAGGGGACTTGGGTTTGATCCCTGGTTCTGGAAGATTCCACATGCTGCAGAGCAAGGAAGTGCGTGCGCCACAACTATTGAGCCTGTGCTCTCCAGACCGGGAACCACAGCTGCAGAGCCCACGCGGTGCAGCTCCTGAAACCTGCGTGCTCCAGATCCAGTTCCTGCTCTGCAACCAGCTGAGCCCCCGAAATGAGAAGCCCACTTACCACAGTGAGAGAAAAGCCTGTTCGGCAGCGACCCCGCACAGCCAAAAATAAATAAAATTATTTTTAAAAAGCCTCAGTGTTTAAAATCAAGCCTGCATAATGCAGATTTCTACTCCCTAGTGGTGTGAGGTACAGAGCCTCAGGGTGTGTGGAACATTCCATCTGACCTTAATGTAAATCACAGAGTCGAAGCTGATGGGTGGGGTAAATCCTCTGACTTCAGTTCCTATCTGATTATATTCCCCTGGACTCCAAGCCATCCTTTATGCTGCACTCCACTGAAATAAGGAGAGGTACTCAAGTTTCCAACCAACAATACAATTGCATCAAAAGCTTGTCCAATGATAAGACTTCCTGCCAAACCTAAAGAGCTTTATAGCTTTTAAACGATATGTTGATTTTGGAAAATAAACTACAAGGAGGCTTTTGGAACAGAGGAATGTGTCAAGGTAAAGATGGATGGAATGCAAAATGGAAAGTGTTGAGAAGGTCTAAATTCCTCTCGCAAATAGGCCAGTGCCATGCAGAGACTGTAGATGTTATGCACGATTACTGGCCTTATCGGGGCTGCTTGAGATGGTTGTAAATCCAGTTTAATCTGCTTGAGCCACCTAACATAAAACTAACATGTAAGCATAACAAAATTTGTAAAATGCAGTCTCATGACAATACAAGCAAATATAAGCTTGTAGAAGGGAAAAAGATAAGTTTAAGGTCAGGAAGGAGCTCAACGAATAGAGTCACAGTTTAGAGCATCTCCATGCTTTTAAACTCCACTGTGATCAGTTTTCTTTGGTACAAATGCTAAGTTGGTGGAAAGAGTTGGCTTCAAAACACTGGTGTTAGTCATTAGCACGAGGGGATGTGCATTTAATTAAGTGCTTCCTTCTTGCAGACCTTACATTATTTGCTCTCATGAAAACCCATGTTGTGGTATTATTTTCCTGCTTAAAAGATGAAGAAAGAGGCTTTAGTGGCATTAATAAGTATCCCAAACCATATTATTAGTGACGAATAAAGACAAAAGCCAGACCCCGTCTTTTCCTTCCAACTCCATGTCTGTCTCGGCATTAAGCTCACTAGGCATCTGCTATGCCACGGGAAGGGCTTCAGATAGTTTTGGAGATAAATAATAGGACTCAACTTCCATAGATAAAGTCTAAGAGCACAGGCTGGGTCACATGCTCCCCAATGCTTAGGGAAGATGGAGACATCTTTATGTCTAATTTCACCAATAATTCTCCAAAAAGAAGTTGCCCTGTAAGTTATGCCACCAAAAATGGTGAGTGTCCGATGGACATCACTGCAGGTTTTCACCATCTTCTCAGTGTCTGCAGCGAGGCTCCCACTACAGCTTCACTTGGTATAGAAGTCTGCCTCATTTTTTATTATTTTTAATTCTACTTGCCAACCTTCTTAACAAGATCTGGGGAAGGCCAGGCAATAATTTGATATTAGTCCATTCTAGGGAAGAAACTTCTGGAGCCAATCACTACACGAAAAGACAGATTTCCTTCTCAAGATGGAATATACCAAGTGAAGCTGTAGTGGGAGCCTCGCTGCAGACACTGAGAAGATGGTGAAAACCTGCAGTGATGTCCATCGGACACTCACCATTTTTGGTGGCATAACTTGCAGGGCAACTTCTTTTTGGAGAATTATTGGTGAAATTAGACATAAAGATGTCTCCATCTTCCCTAAGCATTGGGGAGCATGTGACCCAGCCTGTGCTCTTAGACTTTATCTATGGAAGTTGAGTCCTGAAAGGCATGGACCCTAACAGGATAGAGAAATAATGGGATTAATTCCTCCCAGGAGCCCATGCCCAGGGGTGCGGCCTGATGAGCTTCTGCTTCTGGACACCAGCTGGACCATTTTGTACCCTTTCATGCCAGGGCTTTGAGATTGTTAGTCAATCTGTTCGTGTCCTACCTTAAGTTTACAATCTTATCGTGGAGACAGTAGTATGCACGTCAGCTCATTAGCAGCACTTCCAAGAAGCCGTCCTCGACTGCCCCCCGACACAGGTGCTCCACGCAGGAACTTCCTATTCTAATACCCAGTTTAACATCCTTGCCATTGTGATCACTGTCTGATTTAATCCTGCTTATTTGGTATCTTCGTGTGTTTGGGCAGGTGAGCCCCACCGAGTTTTCTGCTAGTTACAACGGCACAGGACATGGGAAGCGCTTCCCGCGCGTCTCGGAGCAGGAAAGACTTGGTCTAAGGACATCTAGAGGGTGTGATGAGCCCTCTCAGTCAGGAGGAGGAGGACGCAGCTGATTCCATGGACCGCAGATGAAAACCAGACAGGAACAACGGCGTCTGCAGGCTCCACGGTAACAGGAAGAAAATGTGAAAATCTAGCTTGTTGCCTTTCCTGCCGCTGAGTCCACACTAGACGTGTTGGTGTGGCCTCTTGTGGTACACGGTGCTGGACTTAAAATGGACAGTCAACAAGGGCCTACTGCACAGCACACGGAACTCTGCTCCATGTTACGTGATGTCCTCGATGGGAGGGGAGTTAAGGCGAGAATGGATACATGTATACGGGGCTTCCCAAGTCTCAGTGGTACAGAATACACCTGCAATGTGGGGGACTCAGAGATACAGATGCGATTCCTGGGTTGGGAAGATCCCCTGGAGGAGGAAATGACCACCATTCTTGCCTGGAAAAATCCCACGGACAGAGGAATTTGGCAGCGTATAGAGTCCACAGGTTCGCAAAGAATCGGACGTGACCTAACGACTGCACACGTGGCTGCGCGTGTACGCACGGCGAGTCCCTTCTCCGCCCACCGGAAACGATCGCAACGCTGTTAGCTGGCCATACCCCAACACAAACAACAAGTTAAAAAAGTTAAAATGGGGAAAATCACACTGAGAAAAGATGTTTTTCATACACTTCAGTTTACAGCCTGAGACTTATACCTAATAAACCTGATTGTGAGTTTGTCAAACAATACGGAGATATAAAAGTAACTGCGTCTCTTCTAGTCGTATCCCCTCGACGGAGACAGGTGCAGAGGCAAGAACGCGCTTGAGCATGGACAGAATCGCGCCTCTGGACAGAGTGGTGCCATCGCTGGAAGAATAAGTAGGCTCACAGCATATGCACTCTCCAGAATCGATTTTCAGACATTACAAAACAGCTTTTTGAATTTGAGCAAGTGAAGTATGCCAATCATCGATAGGTTGACAGCTGACAATCTCATTTAGGGTTAACGTGTATATTTTCTTTTTCCATGTAAAAAATTACTTTGAAACACTGAATTCACACGGCTTGCTGTGATCAGGAGGCCACCAGGGTAAGATGAATTGCTGCTATGAGAGCGGGTTCCTTGACAAGAAGAATGAACGTTCACTGGCAAACCCATGAAAAATCAAAGGTATTTGGGACATGACTGTGGAAGCGAAAATTGTATAAAAGGCGTTTGTTCTCTGATTAATTACAATTAGAGAACTCTAAAGCCAAAGTACAATAATTAAAACTCCCCAATTAATTTTTCTGTAAGACCTCTGAATGAAAAGGCAGGAAAAACCCTTTATTATTATTGTTATTTTTGCTCTCAGAAACCATCAGCTGAAATAATCTACGCCTCAGGGGTACCTTGTGAAACACACACGATGCATTTCTTTCAGTGGTAAAGTCACAGGTATCTAAAAGTTTCCTTAATCCTTTTAGGGACCTTTTGACTGCCACGTGAATTTCTGAGGGTACCCACGCTGCTGGTGTAATGATCCCAGGAACTGCCCCTGCAGGCCAGCGGTCAAGGCTTTGCTTTTCAATGCAGGGGCACAAGCTCAATCCCTGATCTGGGAATTAAGATCCCACATGCCCCAGCGTGTAGCCAATAATAATAATCTGATGATCCCACTATTTCTTTGGCTAAAATTTTTAGGTTGTCCTTAATGCTATTATCACTTTTTTCATGACTGAAAAGTTTCAGGGTTGAGAGAAAAAAAGTCAGTGAGTGTATTTTCTTGAATAAAGATTGTGCTTTAGCTTTAGGGCCACTGACTCTAGCCTAAGTGTAATTAACTGGTTTGAGAGCTTCCATAAAACCAACATGGAACAATATGGCGTACTATTCTGTTCTGGCCACTATGGCAAGTTACCACAGGCTCTGTTGTTCAGCTGCTCAGTTGTGTCCTACTCTTTGTGACCCCGTGGCCTGCAATACACCCGGCTTCCCTGTCCTTCACTGCCTCCCGGAATTTGACCAAACTCGTGTCCATTGAGTCGCTGAAACCATCCAGCCATTTTATCCTCTGTCGTCCCCTTCTCCTCCTGCCCTCAATCTTTCCCAGCATCAGGATCACAACCTTGTATAACTCAATGAAACTGTGAGCCATGCCATGTAACCTCCACTGGAGAAGGGAACGGCAAACCACTTTAGCATTCATGCCTTGAGAACCCCATGAACAGTGTGAAAAGGCAAAGAGATAAGACACCACGGATTGGATAAATTATGTTTCTTGGTGGCTGGGAAGTCTAAGATGAAGGAGCTGGCAGATTCAATGTATGGTGAGAGCCCACTTCCTAGATGACCATTTCTTTGCTGAAAACTCACACAGTGGAAAAGGCAAGGGGAGTGTGTTGGACTGCTTTTATAAAGGCACTAACCCATTCATGAGGGCTCTGTCTCTTCACTAACTCACTTTCCAAGCCACACCTTGGGGGTTAGGTTTCAATATATGAATTTTGGAGGGACATACATGTTCGGATCTTGACAATGTGTATGTATGTGTGTGTGTGGGCTAAGTTGCTTCAGCCATGTCTGACTCTGTGTGACCCTACAGACTGTAGCCCACCAGGCTCCTCTGTCCATGGGATTCTCTAGGCAAGAATCCTGGAGTGGGTTGCCATTTCCTCCAGCGGATCTTTCCAACCCAGGGATTGAACCCAAGTCTCCTGTGCCTCCTGCATTGCCAGGTGGGTTCCTTATCCCTGCACCACCTGGGAAGCCCTCTTTCCATTACCCTTTGGGTGTGGGGGTGGACATCAGCCTTGACATCTGTCAAACGTTGGACGGTTCCATCTTGATTTTGGAAGTTGACCATGATACGGACATTATCCTTAGGGGCTTACAATGAACTAGGTAGGAGACATGCCACCTGCACGGTC